>NW_024070188.1:7397424-7648405 GCF_014754425.2 Oryx dammah
TCTCTAGTTGTGGCACGTGGACTCTAGTTGTGGCGCGTGGACTCTCTAGTTGCGGCCCGTGGACTCTAGTTGTGGCTCGTGGACTCTTGTTGTGGCGCGTGGACTCTCTAGTTGCGGCACGTGGTCTATAGTTGTGGTGCATGGACTCTCTAGTTGTGGCCCATGGACTCTCTAGTTGTGGCTCGTGGACTCTTGTTGTGGCGCGTGGACTCTCTAGTTGCGGCACGTGGTCTGTAGTTGTGGTGCATGGACTCTCTAGTTGTGGCCCATGGACTCTCTAGTTGTGGCTCGTGGACTCTTGTTGTGGTGCGTGGACTCTAGTTGTGGTGCATGGACTCTCTAGTTGTGGCTCGTGGACTCTAGTTGTGGTGCGTGGACTCTAGTTGTAGCGTGTGGACTCTCTAGTTGTGGCGCGTGGACTGTAGTTGTGGCACATGGATTCTTTAGTTGTAGTGTGTGGACTCTGTAGTTGTGGCGTGTGGACTGTAGTTGTGGTGCATGGATTCTTTAGTTGTGGTGCTCAGGTTTTCTAGTACTCAGACTTCATTACTGCTGTATGTGGGCATGGGAGATCTTAGCTTCCCAACCAGGGATCAAACCTGTGTCCCTTGCATTACAAGGTGAATTCTTAGCCACTGGACCATCAGGGAAGTCCTCACACCATGTCTTTTTTAGCACTGGGTTTCTCCTCTCCATGTATCCATTTAAATATACTTGGGAGTCTCATCAGTCCCATGGTTTTTAATCTTCATGCTGAAGACTTCCAACTCATACACCTAACAGTCCAAAGAACGGCTTTCCCTCTGTGTCTAAAGGCACAGCTCAGACGTAACATCTCCACAACGGGACTGCTGATCTCTCACCTCCACCTGCTTCATAATTTTCCCTTCCTTGAGCAGTGGTAACTGTCCTCGGGCTGCCCGAGTCAAAAAGTCTCTAAATCGCCCCGCGCACTTCTCTGACTCTGCTTCACGTCCGTTTCCTCAGTAAATCCTTCTGACGCTATCTTTAGACTGTCTCTCTGGATGCTCGCACATTTGCTACTCTTCTGTGTCATCATCTCTTGCTGGGGTGATTGCAGCCTCCTGTTATCAGTCTTGCCAGGTCCATATTTGCCTATTTACAGGCTGGTCACCAAGAACCAGCCAGAGGGCTCCTGCTGGAATGCGATTTGGAGGATGGGGTGACTTTGCTCCATGTCTTCCCGTCTTGCTCACATGCTTCCTGACTCATTCTCACAGGCAAAGTCAGAATGTTTGCCGTGACCACCCCCCCAACCCTCCAAGGCCCTGTCTGACCTTTCCCACCTCCCCAGCCCATCCCCTTCACTGTTCCACTTCATGTCTTCCCACAGTTTCTCTTACTCCACACCAGGCCCTCTGGACTTGATAACTTGCCTCTAATATGCTGAACATGTTCATACCCCAGGACCTTTGCACTCACTGATCTGTCTGTCCAGAACACTTATGCCCTGGGATGTATGCATGGTACATTTCCTCACTTTCTTCAGCTCTTCCTTTAAATGTCATCAGGCAGTGGTGCCTCCCTGATCTTCCTGGCTAAGACCACTGGAGTCCCACGTCCCCTCCCCTAAATGCTCCCTGCTTTACTGTTCTCTCTGGCCCTTATCATTCTCTCATGCACCATGTATTTTATTTATTTATTTTGATTAATTAAATTTATTTATCTCTGCCTGTGCTGGGTCTTTGTTGCTGCACACGGGCGCTCTCATTGCCATGAGTCGTGGGCTACTTTCTAGTCGCAGTGCAGGGGCGTCTCATTGCGGTGACTTTTCTTGTGGAGCACAGGCTCTAGAACACGAAGGCTGAGTAGTTGTGGTGCATGAGCTTAGCTGCCCCCGGCATGGGGAATTTTCCTGGATCGGGAATTGAACCTGTGTCCCTTGTATTGGCAGGTAGATTCTTAACCACCAGACCACCATGGAAATCCTTTGTCATTTATTTTGTTTTTATTGTCTATTTTTCCTGACTAGTGAGTTCCATGAGGATAGGATTTTTGTTTGTTTGTTTGTTTTGTTTGCTGCTGTGTCCTCTGAATCAAGAATAGGGTCTAGACAATATTAGGTACTTTATAAACATTTGAACAAGTGTATGAATTGTTTTAATCTTTTCAGTATTGTGAGTGATTTGTTGCGGATAATGGAACTGAGGCTTAGGAAGTGTAGTAATTTGTGGTGATAGTACTTAAACCCAGAACAGGCTTGATTGAGAGTGCAATCCCTGTATGCATTAATTCACCCATTGAAATATGGCATGTTTGAACTTTATGTTAGGTTAATTGCATTCTAAAGAAGTTACCAGTATTGTGCATTTTATTGATGCTCTTACCCTCCATCATGACCTCTTTGAGAGATAATAGAAACAGATTTTTAAAAAATTTATGTTTTTTCTTTTCAAAACAGATTTTTAATACTTAGTTCTTGTTGAAGCAGTTTCTGTGAGATCATAGGAAGTTATTGGAGAGAGTTATTAAACAGTTTCCTCAAACCATTTTGAAGTAAGAGCTGTAGGAAACTCCACTTTTGCCTTCTAGCAGTAAAAAGGGCTATACTAACTGAGATGAAAAATATCTGAATCCGGGCGCTTGACGCAGCAGAGAATAGGAGGAACCCTGTTCATCTGGTGGTGGTGCTTCCAGTGTTTCAGGGTTCAGGATTCTGCCCTTGGCAGCTGGAATCTGTGTTCATTTTCAATTAGTGAGTTGCACTTGGTCAGTGGAAGCCTAGCTCTTCAGCAGTTATCAAGCTACTTGGAGTCAGATGGAGAACTGATGAAGGATGGAGGTCACGATCTTAGTAGACAGTCCCTGGTCCCAGTGAGTATGGATCATGCTGCAAGTTTCTGCAGCTGCCTTGAGAGTACAAACTGCAGGATGTGTCTACTGGGTGTTTCCCAGCACTTCCCCTCTGTGTGGTTCACTGTCAAAGGAATGATTGAACTGAAAGTGAGTTCTGTGCACCAGGAAGAATGGGTATCCTTGGGTTATGGACATGAAACATGAATCCTGATCAGTCACCAGACTTTTGGTCCCCTGGCTAGATTGTTGGCTAGGCCATTGCTTATGTCTGGCTAGCTCTCTGAAATGAGAATTTTTCATGAAATCCTGATACTGGCCAAGAGGTGGTGAAATTTTAGGTGACAATGATGCAGATTATGTATCCTGCAGATTAATAGTAATCAGAGCTCCCAATGTAGGAGGCCAGGGCTCAATCTCTGGTCATGGAACTAGATCCCATATACTGCAACTGAGAGCCTACATGCTGAAATGAACATCAAGGATCTTGCATGCCGCAACTAAGACCTGGCACAGCCAAATAAATAAATAAATATTAAAAAAAGATAGTACTGAGACTGTGTGTCTTCGTCTTAGCTGTCTCAAGTCATTTAGCCTGGGCAGGTCTCCCAGGGGAGCCCGTCCCACCCATGCTTCCTTTCCTTCAAGAGTCAAATCTCCTGTTCAGGCCTGCTTTTTTGTTCTCCCATGCTTTTAAATAGTTGTTGGTTATATTCTCTCCATATTTGAATCATTTGATGTGGGAGTGTTTGTGTGAAGAAAGCTATTTTGCCATGACCGAGATTGGAATTTCCATAAGTACTAAGTGAAAGTGAATGTGAAGTTGCTCAGCTGTGTCCGACTCTTTGAGACCTCATAGGCTTTAGCCTACCATGACCCTCCTCCCATCCATGGCATTTTCCAGGCAAGAGTAGTGGGTTGCCATTTCCTTCTTCAATAAGTACTAATGCATAGTTTTTTCAGTTCAAAATACTTTTTGGTTTCCATTATAATTTCTTCTCTGGGACATGGGATATTTAGCCATGTATTTAATGCTTTTTTAAGGCTCAAAATTTTTTTTGAGGCATTGTCCTCTGTCATCCCCTTCTCCTCTTGCTTTCAATCTTTCCCAGCATCAGGATCTTTTCTAATGAATTGGCTCTTTGCATCAGGTGGCCCAAAGTATTGGAACTTCAGCTTCATCATCAGTCCTTCCAATGAATATTCAGGATTGTTTTCCTTTAGGATTGACTGGTTTGATCTCCTTGCTGTCCAAGGGACTCTCAAGAGTCTTCTCCAGCACCACAGTTCAAAGGCATCAATCACAGAAAACTAACCAAAGTGATCACACGGATGACAGCCTTATCTAACTCAGTGAAACTATGAGCCATGCTGGGTAGGGCCACCCAGGATGGTCGGGTCGTGGCAGAGAGTTCTGACAAAACATGGTTCACTGGAGAAGGGAATGGCAAACCACTTCAGCATTCTTGCCTTTAGAATCCCATGAGCAGTATGAAAAGGCTGTACATTACATGACTTTTTTATTTTGTAACTGGAAGTTTGTAACTTTTGACTACCTTCACTCATTCTCATTAACCCTCACCCCTACTTCTGGCAACCACAAACCTATTCTCTGTGCTTATAAGCCTGGGTTTTTGTTTTGGCTTCTTTTTTTTACCACTCCAGATTATACATATGAATAAAATCACACAGTGTTTTTCGTTCTCTGTCTGACATATTTTACTTAGCAAAATACCCTCTAGGTCCATCCAAAGATTGTTGCAAATGGCAAGATTTCATTCTTTGTTATGGCTGAGTAATATTCCATTGTATGTGTGTGTGTGTGTGTGTGTGTATCTGTATCTGTCTATCTATTTATCTATATGTGTCACATCCTTATCCATTCATCAATCAATGGACCCTCAAGTTACTTCATATCTTGGCTGTTGTAAATATTATAGCAGTGAACATGAGGGTGTAGATGCATATATCTTTTAAAAAATTTGCTGTTGGCTTCTAGCTTAATTCCACCATGGTCTGAGATTATACTCTGTATGATTTTAATCTTTTGGATGTTGTTGATTGAATATATAGCTCAGTCTGTAGTCATTTGGTGTCTGTGTATTCTATGTTTACTTGAAAAGAATTTGTATTCTTAGCTCTTGGGTGCTCTATGTCAGTTATGTTTGTTAACCGTGTTCAAATATTCAATAGTTTTTGCCTTTTTATTTTGTTGTGCTTTTTCTGTCAGTGAGACTTGTACATGAAAATCTCCCACTGTATTGGGAATTTTATCTAATTACCCTTTTAATTCTGTTAATTTTTCTATTTATTTGCAGTTTGTATTGTTATATGGGACTTCCCAGGTGGCTCAGTAGTAAAGAATCTGCTGCCAAGCAGGAGATGAGGGTTTGATCCCTGGACTGGGAAGATCTCCTGGAGGAGGAAGCAGCATCCCACTCCAGTATTCTTGCCAGGAAGATCCCATGGACAGAGGAGCCTGGCGGGCTGTAGTCCATGGGGTTGAAAAGAGTCAGATATGACTCAGAGATTGAGCATGCAGGTCACTTACATGAGTATAAATTTAGAATTATGTCATCCTTATGAACTGACTCCTTTAACAGTGTGGGTTTTCCCTCTTTATCTGTGGTAGTACCTTTTCCCTTAAAGTCTACTTTGTTTGCTTTTAATGTAGTGACATCAACTTCTTTTGGTTTAGGTTTTTCATTTTGTGTGTGTATTTTTTTTCCTTTTCCTTACGTTTACTCTATTTATTTTTTTAAGTAGCTGGGTTTTACTTTCTTTCATCCTAGTGTGACAATCTTTCTCTTAATTTAGGATATTTAGGTTACTTAGTTAATATAATTACTATATTTACATTGAAACCAACCATTGTACTATTTCTTTACTGTCTCATTCACGTGTTGCTTGTTTCCTCTACCTCAGGGTTATTAACTGAATTTTCCATTGTATCATGTATCACATTACTCTCATTTGTCTTATGAAAGTGACTTTCTTATCTTTTGTAGGTAAAGATAGAGTTTTTAATACCCCACTGTGTGAACAAGGAATCGTTGGATTTGGAATTGGAATCGCAGTCACTGGTGCTACCGCCATAGCAGAAATTCAGTTTGCAGATTATATTTTCCCTGCTTTTGATCAGGTGAGAAAATTGCATTTTGCCATAATGCAGCATCTCTAAGGCAAGTCCATGAAGTTTGGAACTTTTAACTCCATTCTCCTGGCCCCTATCTTAGGAACTTTTTGTTACCTTTGAGCTATTTTGTTATAGGCATATATTTAAAGATTAGATAAAATGGCTTAAGAAAATGGATGGGAATAAAAAGACTCGTCATGAGATATCCCTTCTCTCTTTTCCCTTCAGATTGTTAATGAAGCTGCCAAGTATCGCTACCGGTCTGGGGACCTTTTTAATTGTGGAAGCCTCACCATCCGGTCCCCTTGGGGCTGTGTTGGCCATGGGGCTCTCTATCATTCCCAGAGTCCTGAAGCTTTCTTCGCCCACTGCCCAGGAATCAAGGTATTCTCACTAACGTACTTTGCTTGCTCTCCATTTGATGTTTCCATTTTGGTTCATTCTATTAGTATTAACTAATATGGTTATCTAGAGAAAAGCAATTAGAATTTTTGGAATTTATGTGAATTTAATTGTTTTTAAGAAAGACAGCTTTTATTTCTTTTAGATTAAGCACCCAGCCTAGGTTTATAGACTGTTCTTCTTTAAGTGACAATGGCTTGACCCTAATGTTAATTTCATACACTTCAAATAATAAGACCAAGAACATAGTTTATCTTCCATCTCTTTCAAAGCTCTCTTTCTATTTTTTTGCAATAAAAATCATATTTATTTATCAAAATAGCATATTTTACCAAGACATGAAAAATGAAAATGACAAAGTAAGATATACATTCCTATCTATCTTTGGCACGTTTCATGAATTTGTTCAATAGAAAGGCCATACTTGCAAATTCCATTTGAGCAGAAAGCTCTGTTTCTTTCTTTTGTGTTTTTAAAATATTTTTATTAGAGTATAGGTGATTTACAATGTTATTAGTTTCAGGTGTACAGCTAAGTGAATTAGTTAGATATATACATATATCCACTGTTTTTTTAGATTCTTTTCCCATATAGGGAAATGGCAAACCACTCCAGTACTCTTGCCTGGAAAATCCCATGGACGGCAGAGCTTGGTGCAGGCCACTGTCCACGGGGTCGCAAAGAGTCGGGCACGACTGAGCGACTTCGCTCCCATATATAGAGCATTACAGAGAATTGAGTAGAGTTCCCTGTGCTATACAGCAGGTTCTTAATGGTTATCTATTTTCTTAAGAAAAACTTTTTATTTTGTATTGGGGTACAGCCAGTTAACAATATTTTGGTAGTTTCAGGTGAACGGCAAAGGGACTCAGCTCTACATATACATGTATCAATTCTACCCCAAACTCCCCTTCCATCCATGCTGCCATATGCTATACAATAAGTTCTTGCTGGTTGTCCATTAAAAATATAGCAGTGTGTAAAGCTCTGTTTCTTTCTAATGGAGCTTTCTCACTTAACAGTTGCTTCTGGTGTAATTTTAATAAATCTACTGCTTAGACCATATTTACCTCACAGTCAGAGGAGTAAAACTTTTGCTTTTAGTCTGTTTCTTACTTTTTAAATACAGTGACATAAGGCTTTTTTTACCTTGGTGTGTTTTATAGTCCAGGGTAAGGTAATACTTACTCAAGCAGTTAATTTTGCAGCCTCTCTCTCTTTTATAGCTTTCCACAATAATTTTAGGTCTTTTGATTAAAAATATATATATATATTTGCTTATTTTATGTCCTAATTTTTAATAATATTTTCTTTTTTATTTTCTGAAAAGCTTTCCAGTGAGTCATTATAGAAACTCATAGATATGTCTACCCAGGGCTTTATGCCTGTTTTTCAAAAACAGGAGTCATTTGTGGATGTGTGTATATGTTTTACTAGTTTTTCAACCAAATCAAAGTTGTAAAATTTTGTAGTTAAGTAATGGTTTGCATAATTTTTCAATATAAGCTGCAAGTGGTAGTTTGGGACAGAAACATTTCAGTCAACAGTTATTTTTGTGCTTGAGCTGAAGATCAATTCATGTTTAATGGCTGTATTTTTAAGACCTTGCTCCCCTCCACATTTTCTCTTTTATTTTATCCTAAATGAGAATATACATATAGTACAAAAGGCTAAAAATAAACATGAAGAAGGCAGATGAAGAAAAACTAAAATAGGAACACAAGATAAAGACATGGTGTGTTACAACGAGCTATTTATTTAGCAGACTATTTTCAGAAAATAGTGAGATTTGTGCTATGTTATTTTTAAAATAAAAATCCTTCACTAAAACTGTATAAAAATGATTTTGAAAGTCAAATACAGTTTGCTTCAAGCAATCTTACTTGAGTCTTTGTGATAAATTCAGGTATATTTTGATGATAACTCTTCCTATGTAACACTTAGGTGTATGCAGTTGTTTAAAAATGATTAAACTGGACAACAGCTTGTGATTTGAACCAAAGTGGTGTAGAAGTTAAGAACCTGATGAGTCAGAACTGGTGAAAATCTCTGATGTAGCAAGTGATGTAACCTTGGGCAAGTTACTTGGTTCCCACTTACACCTCATTCTTTTAATTTCTAAGTTGGGGAAAATAATAATAACTACTTCATGGAATTGCTATGAACAGTAGGTGAATTAATCCACATAGTGAGTTTAGTCCAGTTAACACACTTGCTACCTGCTGCCTTTACTATCACTTTCCTCATTATCAACCTCATTCTCAAGAAGGTCCTGAGCCCTTTCTCCAGCTGGAAGTGTGCCAGATCCACACTTTCTTTTTGGTTTTGCAGTGAAATGAAAAAAAGAAAAAAAGAAGTGAAAGTGTTAGTCCCTCAGTTGTGTCTGACTCTTCTGACCCCATGAACTGTACCCTACCAGGCTCCTTTGTCTATGGAATTTTCCAGGCAAGAATATCGGAGTGGATTGCCATTCCCTTCTCCAGGGGATCTTCCTGACCCAGGGATTGAACCTGGGTCTCCTGCATTGCAGGCAGATTCTTTACTGTCTGATCAACCAGAAACTTTTGCAGTAACTACATGTTATATTACCTCGATCATAAAGTTCAGTGGATTATTTTTCCACTTAAGAAGTGAAGGCCAGATTTATCATGGGAAAAGAGATTTTATTTAGCATGTTAAATTTGGAGAAGAAACTTGCATACCTTTGAAAGCAGCAGTAGACTATTAGCAGAAAAGACTTTAGAGGTCAATACAGGAAGATATTGACAACTTTACTCATTTGCTTTGGTGAGTGTTCTTTGTGGTTTCCTTTTATTTTTTAATTTTTGTGGAAGTTTAGCTCCTTGAAAAAATAACAGTATCTTAATTACAAGAATATGGTGGGTGTGTGATAAATATTTGTGGAACAAATGGAATTGTTTTGGACAATATGTAAATTTTATGATTAATAGTAATTAGTCTAAAAATACAAGATTTCTATATTAGTAACAATTGGTTATTTAAATTTTGACCCTTATAAATGAGTTTACTGGGAGACATTTTCACTAAAATTGTCTTTAAAAATAATCTGTTTTTGCAGGTGGTTGTACCCAGAAGCCCTTTCCAGGCCAAGGGACTTCTTTTATCATGCATAGAGGATAAAAATCCTTGTATATTTTTTGAACCTAAAATACTTTACAGGGCAGCAGGTAAAAGTTTCCTTTATTTTATATTTATAAACTTCTTTATGCATTTTTTGGCATTGTTCAAAATTAGAATTTTTCTTTAATAAGCTTGATTTGTATTTCCATTTTGGAAAAAGATTCTGATTTCTTCTGTACTTAAGTTTGTCCTCATCTATATATTTTAAGTTAACTTTAGGGGAAATCCTGTAGCTATTTAAATCTTAATTTTGGAAACAAAGAAGCAATATGAAGTGGTAGCAAGAATGTAGGGATTATGTTTGGCTACACAGTAGATGTTAAGTGGATGTGAGTTGAATAAAAAGGTGAATGAACTCATTGTACTAAATAACAAATGCCCTTTTAGCCAAAGTGTGTTTATAGGTCTTCATCTAAATTTGGATTCCTTTGAGAGAGAAATTGTTGTTCAGTCACTCAGTCATGTCCGACTCTTTGTGACCCCATGGACGGCAGCATACCAGGCTTCCCTGCCCTTTACCATCTCCCGGAGCTTGGTCAAACTCATGTCCATTGAGTTGGTGATGCCATCCAGCCATCTCATCCTCTGCTGTCCCCTTCTTCTCCTGCCTTCAGTCTTACCCAGCATCAGGGTCTTTTCCACTGAGTCAGCTCTTCACATCAGGTGGCCAAAGTATTGGAGCTTCAGTTTCAGCCTCGGTCCTTCAAAATGAATATTCAGAGTTGATTTCCATTAGGATTGACTGGTTTGGTCTCCTTGCTGTCCAGGGGACTTCTAAAGAGTCTTCTCTAGCACCACAGTTCAGAAGAGAGTGAAGGGGCCACTGTTCAGCCATGACATAGGCCTGCACAGGGATGGACATCTGAGGCAGATGAAGTGTTTGACCTCCCTCCTTCTAGCTCAGAGTCATCATTCTGGAAACACTCATCCACGGCAGCTGCTTTTTCAGCCACAAAGGACATTTAATCATCAACCGGTTTATTCTGCCTAAAGTGTATTTTTATTTTGAATTTGAGAAACATTGCTTTGGCAAATCATTCTTTTCCTTGAATAGTTAAACTGAGAAGCATTTCGTTTTATGGTGATGTGAATTATGTACATTTAAATACATGTGTAAAGATACTAAGTGTTCAGCTGTATAGATCTGACAGTCTTATGTGTCTACATGACCACTATGTAAAATAAGACTGAAAAATTTTCACGGCTCCAGGAAGCTCCTTCCTGCCTTCTCTCTGCCAATCCCTTCTCCTTACGTTCTAATTGCTTTTAGCACAGATTAGCTGCACGCAGTTTTGGGGATCATCTAAACAAATCAGTGCTGTATATATTCTTTTGCGTTCACCTTCTTTAGCTCAGCAGGATAGTGTTGAGATTCATTCATAATGTTACTTGTATCAGGGGTTTATTCCTTATTACTGAGTAGCATTTCCACTGTATGAATATTTCACAGTTTATCCTTTGTTGACGAACAAATGACCATCATTGTTTTTAGTTTTTGTCTATTTTGTACAAGGCCTCTCTGGACATTCTTGCATAAGTGTTTTTGTGAACATGTTGTTTCTTTCTTTTTTAGAGGTGGTGGTGGGGAAATAAACATCTAGGAACAGAACTGGTGTGTCACAGAGTAGATGTAGGTTGAATGTTCTAAAGACTCTACTGAAGAGTTTTTCAGAGTGGTTTTGCCATTTTACATTTCCCTTGGAAATTTGCAGATTTTCAGTTGCTCTTAAGCATACTTTAAATTGAATCTATATACTTTTTAAGAGCTCTACTATTATCTATCCCATTATGGAATGAAAAGTGACTAACAAAACAATTTGTAATCTTAGGTGAATAGGAGAACATCAGTGTCATACAGAGTAGCTGTCTGATTTCTAATTACTTTGAATACTCTATGAGTATTGTATTTGTCAGGCCAACCAATTCAAGCTAATCAATTAATACAGGTTGGTTTTTTTTTTTTTTTCAGTATTTAATAATAGAGACTGAGTAAGAAACATTTGGAAAATATTCACTTTGTTACAGATTTTGAAATTGGGATTGGTGAGAAAAATGTTTAATGTTATAGGATTCCAGCTAAGAGAATGAGCTTGAGAAATTTGTTTTAGGTGTAGCGCTGGGAGCTGATTATGAAAGAGCCAGATGAGGATTGGGGCTCAAAAGCTTTTCCGCAGTTTCCCTGTGAATTGATTCTGTGCCATTTCAGGGGCTTGTTTCTGTTGCTGTGTTGTGGTTTGGTTTTTCTGGCCACTGCCCGTGACTTGCAGGGCCTCAGTTCCTTGATGAGGACTTGAACCTGAAGCCTTGGCAGTGATACTGCTGATACCTAACCACTGGACTGCCAGGGAATTCTTTCAGGGACTCTTAACTGAACCTTTTCTTGATCCCAATTTTGTATGTTAGTCCCTCAGTCAGGGCCGACTCTTTGTGACTCCATGGACTTTAGCCCATGGGCTAAAATAATGTAGTTTGACTTGTCTGCTTCTAGGGATTTATTTCAGAGTGTACTGATAAAAGTCTGAGAAAATGATACACTGGTACAAATGGTTCATCACAGCACCATTTATAAGAACAAGGGCTGGAAACAACCTATTTGCCCATCACTAGGGGACTTGGGGTTGGTTGCGTAAATTAAACTGGCTCTATTTGATGGATTATACTTCAGATCTCTGTATACTCTGTCAGTCAGGGTCTGGTCAGGCCTCACAAGAGTCCCCCTGGATAAAGTCTCTAAAAGAAGACAGAGTCTCTTTGAGGAGGAACAAGAATAGACAATGACAGCCCCTTTGAGACTTCAGATATTAGAACATCATATAGAGAGTGCAAAAATAGTAGGTTTTATATTTTAAAAAGACACTTGAAAACAGAAGTAGTAGACAAGCAAATTTGAATGTCTAGAATGTCTAGAAAAGAGAAAGAAAAGATGAAAGAAAAGAAAATGCCCTCTGGTTTAACCAGAAATTACAAACAGATAAAGGAAAAATTAGTAAACTAAAAGATAAGGTAAAAAAAAAATGAAATTACCAGAAGGTCGTCTAGAGAAGCAAAGAGAAGGAGAATAGGAAAGATATTGAGTATGAAGGGAGAATGAGGAGGTCTGAATATGTCTAAAGAAGAGAGTTGAGTAAGATTCCTAATAATGTTCATTAATAGAATTTTGCTGACAAAGAAATTCCCTGTCGTCTTTTTGCTGCTCTATACGGTCGGAACTAGATTGATACAATAGGAAATATTTCAGGGGAGCCTCAGCTATTACTTATTTTGCCCTCCAGCAGTTATTTTCCCAAATGTGGAGTCACGTTTTCTCTATGATTCTTGAAGCATTTAAAAGATACTAAGTCAACAGTTCCTTAGGAAGCTAAAGTTAAGCATCTGAAAAAAAATACAACTTGCTAACTCAAAGATGTATTTTCCCTTAATGGAGAATTTTTATCTATATATCACTGAATCCTATTCAGAAATGGTTCAGTTATAGAGCATAACAGTTATTCAAGGCGCTAGCGTGTATGCACAGCTGTCTCCCGTAGTTAATTTTTCGGTGTCTATTGGTCCTTTATTTTTCTGTGGGACATCTTCCCATGGGCACTGCTCTTCAGTTCAGTTCAGTTCAGCTCAGTCTCTCAGTCGTGTCCGACTTTTTGCGACCCCATGAATCGCAGCACGCCAGGCCTCCCTGTCCATCACCATCTCCCAGAGTTCACTCAGACTCACGTCCATCGAGTCAGTGATGCCATCCAGCCATCTCATCCTCTGTCGTCCCCTTCTCCTCCTGCCCCCAATCCCTCCCAGCATCAGAGTCTTTTCCAATGAGTCAACTCTTTGCATGAGGTGGCCAAAGTACTGGAGCTTCAGCTTTAGCATCATTCCTTCCAAAGAAATCCCAGGGCTGATCTCCTTCAGAATGGACTGGTTGGATCCTCCTTGCAGTCCAAGGGACTCTCAAGAGTCTTCTCCAACACCACAGTTCAAAAGCGTCAATTTTTTGGCGCTCAGCCTTCTTCACAGTCCAACTCTCACATCCATACATGACCACAGGAAAAACCATAGCCTTGACTAGACGGACCTTAGTCGGCAAAGTAATGTCTCTGCTTTTGAATATGCTATCTAGGTTGGTCATAACTTTGCTTCCAGGGAGTAAGCGTCTTTTAATTTCATGGCTGCATTGCATTTGGTTCTGAAGGAGCTGAATTCCATCATCTCAGGGAATGGGTATGTGGCTCCAGTCCAGCTATTCTGACTTTTCTGAGACTTTCTGTATGGAGATGAAACTACACTTTCTGTGGGCAATTTGCCTCGGGCGATGTGGGACTGCAGCCATGTCACTTGGTGAATGATGGTCTCTAGTAGAAGACTGTGAGGTCAAACACGTGTTCACTGTGGGTGGAGAGAAATAGGAACCCAAAGTGAAAATTTGCGGCTTTCCTATTCTTTAGGTTAGTCCCTAAACTTATCTGAGCTCCTTATTTCTTCTTTTTTAAAATTATTTATATTTATTTATTTATTGGCTCTGCTGCATGGCATGTGCAATATTAGTTCCCTGATCAGGGGTTGAACCTGTACCCCCTGCAATGAAAGCACAGAGTCTTAACCACTGGATCACCAGGGAAGTCCCCTGAGTTCGTTATTTCTTGAATCTTAATTTGACTAATGAATTTCCCCCAAGTCCTTCAATTTAATCTCATTGTAAGTCAAATCGCCTTTATGTTTCAGTCTTCTGTGTAAACTTTGCTGATAAAAATAGGTAACCTTGACTCATCTAACCTGATAGAGAAAAGATATTCTTTTTTAAAATGAAAACATTCCCAGTTGGATTAGCAAAATAAACCGTAGCCTTTAACAGCTTGATGTAAATGCTACTTTTGTCCTCAGGCTAAAGCAGGATGCTCATCTGTTTATAATAGTACTTATTACTTCTTAAGGTTGAGATAATCCGTGTGCAGTGTTTATGTACTTTACAAATACTTATATGCTAGACACAATGCAGTATTGTGTAGGCCAGTTGTTAATCCTCACAATAACCTTGCCAGAAATTGTTGCTATTGCTACTTTATCCATGAGGAACCTGAGGATGAAACAACTGCCCAAATCCACACAAACAGGATTCAAATCCAGACAGTCTATCTCTCACGTCTAGTACTGGGCATATATTCACAGATGGTTCTATTTAATTGGCACAAAAGCTCTGCCAGGTGGTATTATCCAGAAACGGAAGTTGAGAGAGTTTAAGAAACTTGCTCACAGAGGAATGAGTGATAGAGTTAGGTTTTAAACCAAGATGTTCTGACCCCAGAGGTGGCTTTTTGTCGAAAAGCTTACCCTATTTTACATCCTATTTAAACACTATTGAGTAGAGGGCATCATTGAAACAATTTGCTTTGGTGTCCTAGTTTCATGCCAAGAAATATGCTATTGGAAAAAAAAATTCCTACAGAATTAAAATGATTCACTTTTTAATTGAATGGAAATGTATGCTATCAATAGCCATTCGTAAGGCTGTGAATCCTTCCTACAGTGTATGGGCCAAGGTTTGACTGTATACTGACTGCGTTAACTTCTCCATTGGCATAGGATTAACTTGCTTCTTTGAAAGTTATAAAAATTACATGACACAGTCCATTGTAGTCACAGGTGCTCTGTGCTCTCATTAAGGGACTTGGTCTCATGTTCCAAACTAGAGGCAAAGGCAGCTGAGAAGTGTAGTTTTCCTGCATCTCAGGGAGAAGGGTAGAACTGTGTGCCTGTCGCAGCTCCTCTGAAACTCTTCGATCCCTCATTTTTGGACCTAGTCCCCAAACACTGGTCTATATTCAAATATCTGTGCTGTGGTGACTCTCCTGTATGTCTGCTCCACAACATTTAGAAAGGATTTCTTGCGGTTCAGCCACTAACTTTTTATAGTACCAAGATGAAAAAAGAGGTTCTGTCATCCATTCTTTAGACAGCAATTTTCTTGAATTTTATTTCTACTTATTTAGAACATACAATAGATATAAAACTTGTGCCTTCTCAATCTGGAAGGAAAAAGGAAATAGTCCTTGGGAACACATATTCTGATTATGACATTTAAACTTCTAGAAAATGGCAGAGGGACATTTAGAAGAGGTAGATAAGGAAGAGCCATCTAGACAGTGTAAAAAATGTACAAAATAGGTTCAATTCAAAAAGAAAATGGGTCAGTGACATTATCACATGTAAGCATCTTGTGGAGAAGCTGTTCTTGTATGTCTTTTGAACTTTTTGGTTTTATTTAATTGAATAATTCAGGACATTAGTGATACTGAAGTAAATATGACTTTCATCTCTGATTCTTCCTAGTGTGGAGAAGTAAGACTAAAAGCTTTTGCTACCTTATTTCCTGAAATCATGCTACCCTTTCAGACAAAAATAGATCATAATGATAGCGAGGATTTTCTTTTCTTCTCTTTTAAGCAAATACACAGATTATATATGAATTCACACATTCTGAATAGAAGAAAATTGTTTTAAGTAGTTTTTGAATGATAATAGACTTCAAAAATATTTCTGCCAAATACAAGTGTACACAAAAAAGAATTTGTATTTTTTGTTATAAATTTGTTTTGGTTGGCATCATTAAGTGCATTATTTTTGTGTGGACTAGAACGTTTAATACTAAGCATGCTCACTGATAAGAATTAAGTTCCATCCAGTAATGAGAGAAAATTCATTTGTTAGATGTTAGTTTTTAAATTAAAATGATACATAGGATTTAGCAAAGCAAATAATGTTACCAAAAATAGTAGTTCCTTACTTCAGCCTTTAGCAAATTCATGCTTCTTTCCCCACAGGCAATCATTTCTAGTAGTTTCTTATAATATTTTAGATCATCATATTTGTATTAATAAATAATATGGCTACACAGCTTTTTAAAATTTTAAGCATTATTATTTAACTTTCTACATCATGAGAAATGCTGTGCTGGAAGAAGCACAAGCTGGAATCAAGATTGCCGGGAGGAATATCAATCACCTCAGATATGCAGATGACACCACCCTTATGGCAGAAAGTGAAGAGGAACTAAAAAGCCTCTTGATGAAAGTGAAAGAGGAGAGTGAAAAAGTTGGCTTAAAGCTCAACATTCAGAAAACGAAGATCATGGCATCTGGTCCCATCACTTCATGGGAAATGTATGGGGAAACAGTGGAAACAGTGTCTGACTTTATTATTTTGGGCTCCAAAATCACTGCAGATGGTGATTGCAGCCATGAAATTAAAAGACGCTTACTCCTTGGAAGAAAAGTTATGACCAACCTAGACAGCATATTGAAAAGCAGAGACATTACTTTGCCAACAAAGGTCTGTCTAGTCAAGGCTATGGTTTTTCCAGTGGTCATGTATGGATGTGAGAGTTGGACTATGAAGAAGGCAGAGCG
The DNA here is from genome assembly GCF_014754425.2 of Oryx dammah. Classification (NCBI taxonomy): domain Eukaryota; kingdom Metazoa; phylum Chordata; class Mammalia; order Artiodactyla; family Bovidae; genus Oryx; species Oryx dammah. Next base: position 7,414,309 of record NW_024070188.1, read on the forward strand.
CCGAAGAATTGATGCTTTTGAACTGTGGTATTGGAGAATACTCTTGAGAGTCCCTTGGACTGCAAAGAGATCCAACCAGTCCATTCTGAAGGAGATCAGCCCTGGGATTTCTTTGGAGGGAATGATGCTGAAGCTGAAACTCCAGTACTTTGGCCACCTCATGCGAAGAGCAGACTCATTGGAAAAGACTCTGATGCTGGGAAAGATTGGGGGCAGGAGGAGAAGGGGACGACCGAGGATTAGATGGATGGATGGCATCACGGACTCGATGGACGTGAGTCTGAGTGAACTCCGGGAGATGGTGATGGACAGGGAGGCCTGGCGTGCTGCGATTCATGGAGTCGCAAAGAGTCGGACATGACTGAGCGACTGAACTGAACTAAACTAGAATTTAGCCCATCACTTCATGGCAAAACGATGGAGAAAGTGGAAGCAGTGATAGATTTTATTTTTTGGGGCTCCAAAATCACTACGGATGGTGATCACAGCAATGAAATTTAAAGATGCCTATTTCTTGGAAGGAAAGCTGTGACAAACCTAGACATCATATTAAAAACCAGAAACATCACTTTGCCAACAAAAGTCTGTATAATCAAAGGTAAAGTTTTTCTAGCACTTAGGTATGGACGTGAGAATTGGACCATAAAGAAGGCTAAGTGCCGAAGAATTTTTTCATTTTACAGTGCTAGAGAAGACTTGAGTCCCTTGGACTTCAAGGAGATCAAACCAGTCAATCCTAAAGGAAATCAACCCTGAATATTCATTGGAAGGCCTGTTATTGAAGCTTCAATAGTTTCGCCACCTGATGCGAAGAGCTGACTCATTGAAAAAGACCCTAATCTTTCCATCTGAGAAAGATTGCAGGCAAAAGAAGAAGTGGGCAACAGAGGATGAGATGGTTAGAGAGCATCACTGACTCAGTGAATTTGAGCAAACTCCAGGAGATAGGGGAGAGCAGAGGAGCCTGGTGTGCTGCAGACCATGGGTTCACAAAGAGTCAGACATGACTTAGTGACTGAACAACAGCAACAACAAAGAATTTAGCCACCTTCTTTCCTCCAGCTCATGCCATTCCTCCTCTTCAGAATATCAAACTTTTAAAAATATCTCTATAGAATTACAGTGGAATGTGAAGTCAAGTGGGCCTTAGAAAGCATCACTACGAACAAAGCTAGTGGAGGTGATGGAATTCCAGTTGAGCTATTTCAAATCCTGAAAGATGATGCTGTGAAAGTGCTGCACTCAATATGCCAGCAAATTTGGAAAAGTCAGCAGTGGCCACAGGACTGGAAAAGGTCAGTTTTCATTCCAGTCCCAAAGAAAGGCAATGCAAAAGAATGCTCAAACTACTGCACAATTGCACTCATCTCACACGCTAGTAAAGTAATGCTCAAAATTCTCCAAGCCAGGATTCAGCAATGCGTGAACCGTGAACTTCCTGATGTTCAAGCTGGTTTTAGGAAAGGCAGAGGAACTGGAGATCAAATTGCCAACATCTGCTGGATCATGGAAAAAGCAAGAGAGTTCCAAAAAACATCTATTTCTGCTTTATTGACTATGCCAAAGCCTTTGACTGTGTGGATCACAATAAACTGTGGAAAATTCTGAGAGAGATGGGAATACCAGACCACCTGACCTGCCTGTTAAGAAACCTATATGCAGGTCAGGAAGCAACAGTTAGAACTGGACATGGAACAACAGACTGGTTCCAAATAGGAAAAGAAGTACGTCAAGGCTGTATATTGTCACCTGCTTATTTAACTGATATGCAGAGTACATCATGAGAAACGCTGGACTGGAAGAAGCACCAGCTGCAATCAAGATTGCTGGGAGAAATATCCATCACCTCAGATATGCAGATGACACCACCCTTATGGCAGAAAGTGAAGAGGAGCTAAAAAGCCTCTTGATGAAAGTGAAAGAGGAGAGTGAAAAAGTTGGCTTAAAGCTCAACATTCAGAAAATGAAGATCATGGCATCTGGTCCCATCACTTCATGGTAAATAGATGGGGAAACAGTGGAAACAGTGTCAGACTTTATTTTTTGGGGCTCCAAAATCACTGCAGATGGTGATTGCAGCCATGAAATTAAAAGACGCTTACTCCTTGGAAGAAAAGTTATGACCAACCTAAATAGCATATTGAAAAGCAGAGACATTACTTTGCCAACAAAGGTCCGTCTAGTCAAGGCTATCGTTTATCCAGTAGTCATGTATGAATCTGAGAGTTGGACTGTGAAGAAAGCTGAGCACTGAAGAATTGATGCTTTTGAACTGTGGTGTTGGAGGAGAGTCTTGAGAGTCCCCTGGACTGCAAGGAGATCCAACCAGTCAATTCTGAACAAGATCAGTCCTGGGATTTCTTTGGAAGGAATGATGCTGAAGCTGAAAGTCCAGTACTTTGGCCACCTCATGCGAAGAGTTGACTCATTGGAAAAGACTCTGATGCTGGGAGGGATTGGGGACAGGAGGAGAAGGGTACGACAGAGAATGAGATGGCTGGATGGCATCACTGACTTGATGGACGGGAGTCTGAGTGAACTCCGGAAGTTGATGATGGATAGGGAGGCCTGGCCTGCTTCAGTTAATGGGGTCACTGGGTCAGACACGACTGAGAGACTGAACTGAACTGAACTGAATTTTTTAGTGTATAATTATGGTGCATAATTTTTGGTCAGATCATTATTTAGTGTTTACCTTGCTATGACTATATTGGTATGGTTCACAATTGAGCCAGAAAACTGTATGGTTTTATTTTGTCTTTGGTACACAACACTTTGTTTTCTCTGAAATGTTTTTTTCTCTTCTCTTTTCATTTGCTTGATTTCTCATGTTTCTATGACTAATATAATTCCTACTATCCTCAACGTAATCTTGTTTTTTAATTATATTCAGACACATTAGGTGGTCAGTCTGGTTCTTCTTTTTCCCGTAGGCAACTCTCTTTTTTGGGGCCATCGATTAATGTAGTTAAGGTTGTAGATTTTTGAACCATACTGCCTGAGTTTGAAGTACTTACTCCACTGCTTACCAGTTAGGTGACTTTCAGCAAGCTGTTTAACCTCTGTGTTTTAGCTGTCTCAGCTATACAATGAGGATAATGACAGTACCTATCTCATCAAGTTGATTTAAAGGTGAAATGAATAGATTTGAACATACCAACACAATGAAAGTTCTTAGTCAGTGCTGCTTGTAGTTGATGTGACTCCCAAGGATAACTCAGTTCTATCATTAGTCTTCAATATGTGATTAAAAAGTCTATTTTTATATCAGCTACTTTATCTATACATATGAGGGCAGTGATAAAATTTGCTCAATGCAACTTGAAAGTCCAACAAAGTTCAATTACTCCATCTGATCTACTTTAGTTTTCTCTTTTTTTCCAATTAAAAAAAATATGCCTATTGAAAATAACATGTTTTAATATTTCAGTGCAGACAACATTATAGTTATGTGGTTAGCAATGCCTCACATTGTTTTCTTAAAAGGATTAGTTTTTTCTCATTATAAAAGTACCTCATGGTCTACTGGCAAGCTTTGATGTTTAACAAACCACTTAGGGGCCTAATTCAACTTTCTGTACCTCTTGTGTACAGGCCAGCAATGTAGACTGAACTCACCTGAACAGGTCAGGTTTCAGGTGGGCTCTCTAATAGGTCTGTTATCAGTTGCAAGTCAAGTGTGGGTTGAATTTGCTGATGGTGGTTGGGCTGTCTCACATACCTGGAGCTGCGGTTGGTGCACCTTGGTCTACCTCTATCATTTTCCAGCAAGCTAGCTCAGACTTGTTCACATGCTGGAAGCAGCTGTCACAGAGAGCAAGCAGAAGCATGCAAGGCTTTTGAGTGCTAGGCTAGGAACTGGCATACCATCTCCTCCGCTAGAGTGTGTTGGCCAAAGCAAGTCACAAGGCCGGCCCCAAGTTCAGGAGGGGGGCAAAGAGATTTCTACATCTCCATGGGAACAACTGCAAAGTCACATAGCAAAGGGTGTGGATAGGCATTAAAGGATGATAACTATTTTTTAATCTCTTGTATGTTTGTTGAAGCTTCTGAAAGGTACAAGAGCCATCATAAAAGCAGCTCATAAATCCATCTCCTGACTGCTGTTGGTTTTTGTTGTGCAAACTGCTAGACTTTTATCTATAACTTTCAACATTTTATTACTGTCAGTATATTTGTTTTCATTTATTTGATTACAAGTAACTTTTTGCTTTTCATGGTTTTAGTTTCGTATTTGTTTATTTTGTATGAATTGTTCACATAGACTTCAGTCTTAACCTTGTGAAGTAGCATTTATTGTAAACTTAAGATGAGAAGGAAATGCAGTGAATAGACCATTTTTCCAGTTTGTGTGAAAAGCCCTTGAACTAGTATTGAAAAGCAAGAAGAATCAGAAGGTTTACAACTTGAACTACAAAATTATGTTGAATTTGTTTATATATATTCTGTGATTGAGCTGGTAAGATGAAATATTCATGGACTGGGGCCCACTAGAATTTTCCTAATACTCTGGCACATTCTTTATACTATTCATTCACTTGTTGGGCTAATTTTGGACATTAAACAGATGTCTATTTTTGATCATTGGCGTAATCCAACTGGGTACGTTCTCAATGCCTGAGCTTACACTATATATATAAGATCATACTATAAACATTGTTCGGTACTTTGCAAATCTTTTCCCATACATTTACACTTATACGAATATGTGTTATACAGAACACACATACAAATAATCAGAATAAATGTGTTATGTGTAACTATTCTATAATTTGCTTTTCTTCCCAGTTTATTTTGGATACATTTTTAGTGTCAGTTCACAAAAATTTAGCTGATTTTTAGCTTATAAAGTTTCTTGGAATATACTATAATTTATTTTTTCTCCTATTATGGAGCTTTGAATTGTCTGTAAATTCTGCCCATTTTAAACAGTGCTAAACTAAATATTCCTACTTATATATATTTAGGCATATGGAAGGAGAACATTATAAGCCTGTTTTTTTGTAGTATAAACTTTTTAATCTATATTTCTTAATTTTATTCTTGTTTCCTGTAAGCTTCTTACATTCTTTGATTAAGCCCTGAGTAATAAATAATTGATGAAGGCGGACACTGCAAATCTCCAAAGGGCAACTAATGAAAAATTGGAAGGATCAGGTATTACTGACACAGATACTGTGGGGAGACAAAACTCAATACATAACTATTTATAACCTGAACTAAGAATTGAAAGCTGGAAGTGTTTGTAAGACATTTAACTTGGAAATACTAAGAATAAAATGCTTGCATTTTTATTTTCCTGTGTATCAGAATTTAGCTTGTTCTTGTATTTTTAAACTTTCTCTTTCTGTATTCTGTTATAAAAAGTATCTTTTTAGTCTGTTTATTAGAAGTTCGTCTTGTAACAAGTAGATCTCAATAGTTTAATGTTACCTTCTGGGAAATGTCACCATTATATCTATATGGGCTATACCCATGGGCTGGTTGTCATTGAGAACAGCATCTATCCTATTATTTGGAAATACATATTTGTTTCCAAAACTATATTATTTGGAAAATATATAGTTTCTAAGATTTTTTTTTTAAGTTGGCAAAAAAAACTAGAACTTTTTTCTTCTGTTCTTTGCAGCTTGCCTGTAATGATTCTTCTTCTCCAAGAATGTGGTTGTTTCTGTTTATTAAAACTTTTTATGTTCATGAATAAATTCTGTAGGTATTTCCATTATGTTTGGCACACTTTATTGTTAGGGTTATTAGTAGGTGTTTCATTTTGTTGTTGTTGCTGTTATGGGTAGGATATTTTTTCCAGTATGTATTTCTAATTGGTTATTATTGGTATATGGAAAAGCTGTTGATTTTGTTTATTATGTTAATATTGCATTTGGAGACCTTACTTGATTCTCTAATAATATTTCAGATAATAACATTGTTAGTAATATTAATTATCTTAGATGTTCTAGGTAGAAGGTCTTATTCTCCATAGCTAATGATAATTTTACCTCTTTTTTCCTCCAATAATTGATGAGACAGTTAATTTTTCTTTATTAGAACTGTCTCATCCTTTTAAAAAATTTTATTGAAGTATATTTGATATACAATATTATATAAGTTACAGGTATGCAATATACTGATTCATAGTCTCTAAAGTTTATACTCCACTTAAAGTCATAAAGTATGGGCTATATTACCTGTGTTGTACATTATATTCTTGTAGCTGGTTTTATATGTAATACTTTGTTCTTCTTAAATGTCTCATTCTTTCTTAACTTTGAACCTAATTGGTACTCCATCTCTTATTTTTAACTTAGAGGACCCTACCTCCCTTTTCTCTTTACCAAGAGAGGATATATAAAAATTCCAATTTGAACCTCACTTTTTAGATACAGTTTTCAATGAGATAGTTACCAACATTATATATATCTTTTAATTTTTTTTTCCTTTCTGAATTGTTCAAGTGAATAAATGCACCAAGCGTCTGAGTGAGGTGAAAAATTTGTGTGCAGTGTTCCAAATGATCTCTTTGCTGACCTCTGTTTTACAGTAGTACTTGCTTGGGTGGCATCAGAGTGTGTGTTTTCTGTTTTTTTTTTTTAGCTTACAGAATACTGAGGGCAAATATAATAACTAATAGGACAGAAACATTGCTATACATTGTCACAATACTATTAATAATATTATTGTCAAAACAGAACTGTTAACTAACATATAGCTGACCTACAAAAATTCAAATTTGGAATAAAAGACACACACAAAACGCTTTTTCATTTTTCATTCTCAATATATACAAGTGTGTGTTGTGCAAAAGTTGAAACTGTGTGATTCGAGGTCTGCCCATGCCAGTAGGTTAGAACGGTAGAAAGCACTGAACGCTTAAGTCCATTAAGGTTATTTAGGAATTCTCAGACATATTTACTTTTTTCACAGATAGAAATAAAGCTGTCAGGTTTGTAAAAATTACCATTGGGAACTTTTTCTCAATTTAAAGCATTTATTAATTTTGTCTTTACTCTTTCAGCATCTTCCAGTGTTGTCCTTGAATTTATGGACTGTACCTAATTTATCTTTATCTCAAGCACTGAGTATGTCTTGGGTGTGAAATGATTATTAAATCAATGATATTTGTCTTCCTTAAATCACTGAACTACATATCATAGTTTCTGGCTGTATATGTATGCCCAGCGTTCTTAGTAATTTGGTAGTTTTAATCCATGATTTGATATGAAGGAATTTATATAAAAAAATACAGAATTCTAACAGAGGAGTGACATAGAGCTATGCAGAGAGGCAGGTACTGAGTCGATATGTATGTAGACATTTTAAAGGATTGATTTATGGGCTAAAAAGCCTACTTAGTGAATAAATTTGAGAAAATAGATAACCAACAAGGACCTTCTGTATAGCATAGGGAACTATACTCAGCATTTTTTAATAACATATAAGGGAAGAAATATATATATATATTTACTATATAATAAATAAAATGGAATCATAGTGCTATATAGCTGAAACTAGCATGATATTATAAATCAACTATACTTCGGTCAATCAGTTGATAAACATCAGATAGCTTGAAAGCCCTACCTATTTTTTTGATCTCTTTAAACATTCATTTATTTATTATTTTGACTGTACTGAGTCTTCGCTGCCACATGGGCTTTTCCCTAGTTACAGCTAGCGGGGGCTACTCTCCAGTTGTGGTGTGCAGGCTTCTCACTGCAGTGCTTCTCTTGTTGCGGAGCATGGGCTCTAGGGCGTGTGGGCTCAGGAGCTGTGACACACGGGCTCAGGGGTTGCAGTTCTCGGTCTCTGGAGCATAGGTTCAATAGTTGTGGTGCACGGGCTTACTTGTTCCGTGGCATGTGGAGTAATTCCAAACCAGGTATCGAACCCACGTCGCCTGCATTGGCAGGTGGATGCTTTATCACCAAGCCACCAGGGAAGCCCCTATTTTAGAATTTCTTAATGGATTCATTTAAAAAGTGCAGCATCACTGATGTGCTTGGTGACGCAGAAAGGGGTATTCTGTAGAGAAGGTGTACACTAATGATTATTAGTCAAAAAGTGAGTGGGAAGAATTAGATTCTGAAAGTAGAGTCTGACAGATGGCTTAACTTATTTTGCTTATATTTTGTTATGTAATATATAAAGGTGATCTGTAATATTAACATCAGATTAAGTCTAAAGATTTTTTCTTTGAATAAGAAATAGTTTAATTTTCTTTCTTAGAGGTTCATAATATAATGGTGATTTTGCAATTGACTGTGAAAATTAAAATGTTCTTTTTCTATGTCTGCATAATTCTTTTTGTTAGGTGATTTTTTTTTTCCCGCTTTTAAACTCTTGATGTGCTGATGGAGAATGGCTTTAAAATAATGCCTCCCCTCCAATTCAGCATTGCATTATTTTCTTTATTATTTTGCCACTTTTTCTTGTAAGAATCTGTATGAATGAATTTCATTCAAATGTAGCTCCTTACTATAGCAAATGTATAGGAAACTAGTTACTAAAGGAATTCTAGTGTCTTAAATATGAAAAATGGACAATTGCTACTCAAATGGTTGATGGGTGAACTTATATGAGGTTATTCAATGCTGTGCTATACAGTACATGAGGAAAAAACCCTGAAGAGTAATTGCAAAGATTGAACAAGGTATGTTACGAGTCTGGTTGAATTTTGGCATATATACTAAATACACTGATGCACATTGTGGAATAATATCCATCTCATAAAAGCTTTTCTGTTAAATTACATGAGACAGGAAAATGTAATGAGGCTAACTTTGAAATTGTGTTAAGGAATACGATGGTTGTTTTTATCACATCTTTGTTTTTGTGATATATTTTTTGCAAATTATTTTGAGAGGAAATCTTATTTGTCTCATTGCCCCAAAGTACTAGAAATGTGGGGTTTTTAAGATAACTAATTATCAAAGAAAAAGAATTAGCATGCATTTGAGTTTCAATAGGCCCAGGACTTTTTGTTTCAAATTACTCCAGCTATTCAGTTAAAAATAATGGGTAAATTAAAAAGCAAATTTCAGTGGTCACATGACCTCCTGAAACAGTAACACTTGTAAAACAGTCAAAATCTTAAAATCATATCTGTAAAAGTTAGTGTGAGAAGTTTCCTGGCTATATATAAGATATTTGCTGATTCTAGCTTGATGTTGTATTTATATTTAGACAGTTTGATGGGTTATTGGTCTTTATTTAGCAGTTAAGAGTCTCTAGCTAAAAGTTGATGGGCATGCACACACAGATACTAAATTTATGTCTTTCCACCTTCTTGTCTTTAGATAGTCAGAACTCACTTCAATTCATCCAGATAGATTAGGAGTTCACAAATGCAACACCAAATATGACCCGACTTCTTTTACAGTCGGATAGGCTTATCGATATCCTCATTTTCTCTATTTGTCCTAGCATTTCCAAACACAGAGCTTATTTCACAAGGTCAGTCTACAGTGCCTCTATCATGGCTCTTGTAAGCTCAGTTTCCCATAGCTGGTTTTCAAGGACATTTCTAATTTGATGTACCTGCCCATCATATCATACATTAATTTCCTCAAATATGTGTGAGGCTTGCTAAGGTGGGTGAGCTCCTTTTAAAAAACTTAACATTAAAAATTTAATTAAATGTTTCAGTTTTAGTAATTAAAAAATTCATTTCACTTGAATTTTCAAATGTAAATTTCATAAATATTTAATTAGATGTTTCAATTAAAACTTCAGATAGAAAGGTTTCAGAAATTGTGCAGAGGATTCCTATATATATCCCTTTCTCAGCTTCCCTGGTTATTTACATTCTGTGTAACCACAGCAGTAATGATCAAAACCAGGAAATTAGCAATGATATAACACTGTTAACTCTGCTACACACATAGCCCAAATTTCATTAACACTTCTACTCTGTTTTGTATGTATTTACCACTGGCTGTGCTGTGCACTGTTCAGGATCTTAGTTCTCTGACCAGGGATTGAACCTGTGCCCTCTGCAGTGGAAGCACCAAGTGTTAACCACTGGACTGCTGGAGGAGTCCCCACTTACATTCTTCTATGGATCAGGAACTGATCTAGAATCTCCACTTATTGTTACTTTTCCATAGTCTCCTTTTTTTGGGGAAAGTTTTTTTTTTTTGTCTGTTGTGATCTCTACGTTTAGCTTGCTTTCTTGTAGAATGTCTTTCTTCATGATTAAATTCAGGTTATGCCTGTTTTTGGTCAAGAATGCATATGAGTGATGCTATACCCTCTTAGTGCATCCTGTAAGATGATGGATGGCCTTCTTTTTTACTCATTTTGTCATTTCCATTAGTCGTGTATGGTACTACACTGCTTAGAATGCCAGCTTTTTGCCTTTGTGCATCTATCTATTTCTCAGGACCTACATTTCCTTGTGGTTTTCTCTGTTTGCTCCAGTTCACCTGATTTCTCACTTCTCTACTTTCCTCATTGCCTTAAAACTGAGCTCATCATGTGGCTGTGACCTTTAAGGAGTATGTCATGTCCCCCAGGATACATCTCTTGGTTACTCGCTAGTGGTGTTGAGGCTTATTATTACTGTCGACTGAAAAAAGATGTACAACTTGAGAGCTGTGAGTTAAGTTTTCAGTTCAGTTCAGTCGCTCAGTTGTGTCCGACTCTTTGCGACCCCATGAATTGCAGCACGCCAGGCCTCCCTATCCATCACCAACTTTATTTGGGGAAAAATGAGGACTGCATCCAGGGAAGCAGCATCTCAGATAGCTCTGAGAGACTGCTCCAAAGCAGCAGTGGGGGAAAGTCAATATATAAGGTTTTGGTGAGGGGGAATTCAAATATCATGAAGCACTCATTTTACAAAAGGCTTTTTGTTAGTCATGAGGATCTGGTATCACCATAAAGGGATTACTGCTTCTCTAGATATGAGGAGATGCAAGGATTGAGATCATAAAATCTGTTCCTAAGAACATCCAACTATCTAAAGACCTGTTCCACCAGATTCCCTGGAGCACAGAGTGCATCACTCCACTCTGAACTCCCTCAGGGGTTGAGGGGCAACAGCTATAGCAGCATGGGGTTCTGTCTCCGTAGAGGCAGATGGCAAGTGCCTTTGTTGTTCAGCCGTTGGCAATGCTCTCGGTAAGTGCCAATTTGTAGTTGACATTACCCATTTCGTGCTGTCCACACATGTTCCCAATGATAACATGGTTTCAGTAATACCAAAGTGTAGTACCTAATAACTTTATTTATGGAAAGTTAATTTTATTTTCTAATTAGATAGTAGCATTTAATATTAGGGGCTTCCCTTGTGGCTCAGTGGTAAAGAATATGCCTGCAATGCAGGAGCCTCAGGGGCTGTGGGTTTGATCCCTGGGTTGGGAAGATTCCCTGGAGGAGGGCATAACAACCCACTCCAGTATTCTTGCCTGGAGAATCCCATGGACAAAGGAGCCTGGCAGGCTACAGTTTATAGGATTGCAAAGAGTCAGACACGACTGAAGCAACTTAGCATGCACACACTTATTAATATTATAACAAGTATATTGGCAAGTATAGACAAATATGATAACCCAATATTATAATAGTATGTGAAAGTGAAAGTGAAGTCGCTCAGTCCTGTCCGACTCTTTGCAACTCCATGGACTGAAGCCTACCAAGCTCCTCCCTCCATGGGATTCTCCAGGCAAGAGTACTGGAGTGGGTTGCCATTTCCTTCTCCAGGGCATCTTCCCGACCCAGGGATTGAACCTAGGTCTCCCGCATTCCAGGCAGATGCTTTAACCTCTGAGCCAACAGGGAAGCCTATAATGGTATATTGACTTTCTAATTTAAACTATTAATCTTTAGATCTTCAGTAATTTGAGGGGCAGAAGATGAGGAGATTGCATACAACAGTATTTGATTGCTAGAAGAAACTGCATTTAGTTTTCTTTTTCATGTATTCTTATCTGTAACATCAGTGTTAAAAGTAATTGTTAGTGTGTTAGTGTAGAAGTGAAAATCACCAAGAAATATGACCATCTCAAATTTAAAAGGAGTATTCAAGAAAGTAACAATGTAATACAGAGATTAAGTTATGGTTACAGATCAGTTTTGTATAGCAAATGGTAATAGAAATAAGAATAGTGTTCTTGGAGTGAAAACTTTATAGTCTTAATGACTGTACCATTGAATTATTTGAATCTGTAAACCTGTTTTCTTCCTAAGGACTGAAAGAACATCTATAGCAATTAACTTAATGTGTCTTCATTCTGCTTCTGTGATGTGGCAGGTAGACACAGGCTGCTTTTCATGGTTTCCAGGTGAGAGCCTGGGACACAGAAGTAATAGGCTGCTTTGTCCGAGATAGGCGGATTAGATGCAGACACAGGGCTGGGAATGGGCTCTTAGGTGGGTGCCTGCCTTCCCCTATCAGACTGTAAATCCTGGCAAATGAGAGAGGCTCCCTCAGGTATGGAGCCTTTGAATCTGCTGATAGTAATCAAGCAGAGTGAAGTAATTCAGGAATACACTTTCTTTTTAAAAACAACATTTAGTGTTTTATCACAGCATCATGTATAATGCAATATGATAAAGCCCCACTGAGCTTGACATCTGTGGGGAGACGAGCATTACTGTAGATTAGTGCCAGGGCAGAGAAATGACCCTATTATCTCTGTAACGGTAATACTGTGCCTCCCAGGGAAACTTGCATCATTAAGAGTAAGCTGTTATTCTCTTGCTGATTCTCCACAGGTTGTTAATATATTAAATCAGAAAGCATTGGAAAGTTTTTCAAGGAGCTTGGGAATATAACTCAAAAGTTTCACTGTTCAGCTTGACCTGAAACGTCAAGTATATGTGTGGTTACACATGTACACACAAGTCTGGACATGAACACTTAGACACATCTCACAGCTCCATTTTTTTGTACATACCTCCTCTTTCTATGTGAAAAACCTCCTTTATTTTCTCTTAAGTACTTCTTTATTTCTAAGATCTTTGCTTTTTCAGTTTCATGATCTAGCATCTTGCATGATGTCTGCATCTGTTGGGTACAGAGTGACTGTTAAAGAAACAAGCATATATTTATATTCTACATCATGTAATATGTCTGTAATTTATACACTCTTCCATATTTTAAAAATATATTTAAGAAGACCTGTAAGCATTCTCTTCTCTCCCTGTTCTATGTCAGCCAACTTAGCATAGTCTAAAGTCTTAGCACGCAACCGCTTGAGTCCTTCAAGAATACATCTGACATCTGTCCGTAAATTAGAAGAAAATTGGGAGGAAAGAAGGAAGAGACTGGGAAATTAAAAGGGCCCAAGTGTAAGCTAATTCATGCCATGAGCCTATCGTGTATATGTAATTTGATGTGTGTATTTGCAGTTACAAAGGGAGCATACCTCTGGAACTTACAGTATACATTTAAAAATCCACCTTGTCTGATTTTTGAGCAAAAAATTGCATCTTTTATTTGGTCTTGGAAAGCTCTGTCTGTCTTTAAAGTCACGCATTTTTGTCAGTCTCTGGTGCTGAAGGGTTTCTCTGTGGGATGCTCATTTGTCCCTAGATTAGAATGTAATCAGCATGTGGTGAAATGGAGGGGCTCAGTTAGTCCCACTGCTGTGAAAACAGGAATCTGTATTTGTGAGTGCATAGGGGTCCTTCAGTTCCTGAAGTTTCACACTCTAACTCCTCTTACCTGCTCTCTTTCATAAAGAGATTTCATAAATCCATGGTATAGAAATGATGGTTGGAAATAATAATCTTCTTGTGAAATAAGTATCTTTTTAAGTTAATAAAACAAAAAAAATACCTGTGAATTACAGCTTGCTTTCTTAGATGACCTGTTTGCCAAGGTTAAATAAATGAACATATTAAAACTGTATTCTTTTTGTCAAAATATAGTTGATTTACAATATTATATTAGTTTTAGGTATATAACATAGTGATTCAGTAATTTTATAGTTCATACTTCATTTAAAATTATGACAACATAATGGCTATAATTCCCTGTGCTGTGCAATATACCTTGTTGCTTATCTGTTTGGTGCACAGTAGTTTTATCCCTTAATCCCTTACCTCTCTCTTGCCCTTCTTTCCTTTCCCTGTTGGTAGCCACAAGTTGTCTATATCTATGAGTCTGTTTCTATTTTGTTATATACCTTTGTTTGTTTTATTTTTAAAATTGCACATGTAAGTGATAAAATTCAGTATTTGTTTTTCTCCCTTTGACTTATTTCACTAAGTATAATAGCTTCTGCATCCCTGTATGTTGCCAGAAGTGGCAGAGGTTCATTCTTTTTTATTGCCGTGTAATATTCCATTGTATTTGTAGTGGTTGTTCAGTCACTAAGTCATGTCCGACTCATCCATTCATCTGTTGATAGATATTTCAGTTGCTTCCATAAATTGACTATCGTAATTAACGCTGCTGTGAACATTGGGGTACTTGTATCTTTTCAAATCAGTGCTTTCATTTTCTTCAGATATATATGTATACCCAGGAGTGGAATTGCTGGATCATGTGGTGATTCTATTTTTAGTTTTTTTGAGGAACCTCTGTACTGTTTTCCATAGTGCCTGCACCAGATTACATTCCTATCAACAGTATACTAGGGTTCACTTTTTCCACATCCTCACCAGCATTTGTTATTTGTAGACTTTTATTTAAAATTTACTTAATTGAATGACAGTTTCTTTAAATTCTATAGGGCTTTACAATTATCAAAAGTTTCATGCACATGATTTTGTACAGTCCCATAAAAACCCTTTTCTCCCCTCTACTCCTGTATTTCCCCTCCCTCTTCCCTCTCCCTATGGATATAGCCACTAGTTTGTTCTCTATATCTGTGAGTCTGCTTCTTTTTTTTTTAAATTCACTAGTCTGTTGTAGTTTTTAGGTTCCACTGAGAAGTGATAATCACTACAATGCCCTACAAGTCCATCCATGTTGCTGAAAATGGCAAAATTTCATTCTTTCTTATGCCTGATTAGTATTCTGTAATATGTAGTCTGTGTGTATATTATATATATCTCTCTCACAGCTTTTTAATCGATCCATCTGTTTATGGGTACTTAGGTTGCTTTCATATCTTGGCAGTTGTAAATAATGCTCCTGTGAACATTGGGATGCATGTATCTTTTTGAATTAGTGTTTTTATTTGTTTGTTTGGATATATACACAGGAGTGAAATTGCTGGATCATGTGATAGTTCTATTTTTAGTCTTTTGCAAAACCTCCGTAACTTTTCCACAGAGGCTGTAGCAGTTTACGTTCGTACCATCACTGTACAAGGGTTCCCTTTTCTCCACCTCTTCACCAGTGTTTGTTATTTGTGTTCTTTTTGATGATAGTCATTTCAACAGGTGTGAGGTGATATCTTCTTGTGGTTTTGATCTGCGTTTCTCTAATGATTAGCGATTTAGGTCATACTGAATGGTCACTCATCTCACACGCTAGTAAAGTAGTGCTCAAAATTCTCCAAGCCAGACTTCAGCAATATGTGAACCATGAACTCCCTGATGTTCAGGCTGGTTTTAGAAAAGGCAGAGGAACCAGAGATCAAATTGCCAAATCCGCTGGATCATGGAAAAAGCAAGAGAGTTCCAGAAAAACATCTATTTCTGCTTTATTGACTATGCCAAATCCTTTGTCTGTGTGGATCACAAGAAACTGTGGAAAATTCTGAAAGAGATGGGAATACCAGACCACCTAACCTGCCTCTTGAGAAATCTGTATGCAGGTCAGGAAGCAACAGTTAGAACTGGACATGGAACCACAGACTGGTTCCAAATAGGAAAAGGGGTACGTCAAGGCTGTATATTGTCACCCTGCTTATTTAACTGATATGCAGAGTACATCATGAGAAACGCTGGACTGGAAGAAACACAAGCTGGAATCAAGATTTCTGGGAGAAATATCAATCACCTCAGATATGCAGATGACACCACCCTTATGGCAGAAAGTGAAGAGGAACTAAAAAGCCTCTTGATGAAAGTGAAAGAGGAGAGTGAAAAAGTTGGCTTAAAGCTCAACATTCAGAAAACGAAGATCATGGCATCTGGTCCCATCACTTCATGGGAAATAGATGGGGAAACAGTAGAAACAGTGTCAGGCTTTATTATTTTGGGCTCCAAAATCACTGCAGATGGTGACTGCAGCCATGAAATTAAAAGACGCTTACTCCTTGGAAGAAAAGTTATGACCAACCTAGATAGTATATTCAAAAGCAGGGACATTACTTTGCCGACTAAGGTCCGTCTAGTCAAGGCTATGGTTTTTCCTGTGGTCATGTATGGATGTGAGAGTTGGACTGTGAAGAAGGCTGAGCGCTGAAGAATTGATGCTTTTAAACTGTGGTGTTGGAGAAGACTCTTGAGAGTCCCTTGGACTGCAAGGAGATCCAACCAGTCCATTCTGAAGGAGATCAGCCCTGGGATTTCTTTGGAAGGAATGATGCTAAAGCTGAAGCTCCAGTTCTTTGGCCACCTCATGCGAAGAGTTGACTCATTGGAAAAGACTCTGATGCCTGGAGGGATTGGGGGCAGGAGGAGAAGGGGACAACCGAGGATGAGATGGCTGGATGGCATCACGGACTCGATGGATGTGAGTCTGAGTGAACTCCGGGAGTTGGTGATGGACAGGGAGGCCTGGCGTGCTGCGATTCATGGGGTCGCAAAGAGTTGACACGACTGAGCGACTGAGCGACTAAACTGAACTGAATGATTAGCAATGATGAGCATCTCCCCCCCGCCCCCCGCCACCCCGCATTTTTTGGCCATGCCTCATGGCATGTGGGATATTTCCCAACGCGGAACCCATGTCTGTCTTAGCCACTGGACCACCAGCAGAGCCCCCCGTGAGCGTCTTTTCATATGCCTGTTGCCCACCTGTATATTTTCTTTGGCACAAGTGTCTGTTCAGGTCTTCTACCCGTTTTTAAGGACCATTTCTTTGCTTTTTTGGTTATTGAGTTTATGAGTTGTTTATATATTGTAGATTTTGGTCATATCATTTGTCTTCATTTTGTCACTGGTTTCCTCTGCTGTGCAAAAGCTTTTAATTTTAATTAGGTTTCACCTGTTTATTTTTGCTTCCATTTCTTTTGCCTGAGGAGACAGAGCCAAGAAAATAGCTTCTGATTTATGTCAAAGAGTATTTGGCCAGTGTTCTCTCCTGGAAGTTTTATGATTTCCGGTCTTACATTTAGATCTTTTTTTGTGTGTGTATGTGTGTTTAGCAGAATTTTATTAAAATATGAAAAGGAACAAAGAAAGCTTATGACATAGACATCAGAAGGGAGATGGAGAGTGCCCCCCTCACTAGTCTAAGCAAGGGAGGTATATACTTTTTAAATTAATTATTGCAACAAATCAAAAGAATGTCTCAAGGTTGAAAAAAATTTACCAGACGTTCTCCCAGGATTAGAACTTAACAATAGAAAGATCTTACCAGACCCACTCCCATAATATACATTTTAAGACAACAAGACTAGTCCGAAGGTTTTCAGGAAGGAGAAACTATCCTCAAGCAGGATACATTGTTGTTACAGAATCCTTAGTACAAAGTTTAAACAGAGTTGTTTGTTGTGTAATCATCACTTCAGGGCTTAAAGAAAAAACATTTTATGTGACCAAGACTAAGGAATGTAAAGAAAAAAAAAAAAAGACATTTGTCCTTTCCTCCTCCGTGAGAATTCCAGACCCCTATCTCTTCCTTGAGAGCCCCAGATCCTTCTCCCCTCCTTGGGGACCCCGGACTTCTTATCAACATGCCTAGAAATTGACTCTCTCATTCCCTGCTTTTCTTTTAGGAGAATATGGCTGCCAAGGGAAAAGGGGCGTCACTCTCTTTCTGTAACTACTTCCCGCTGTCCAGGGGCACAGGCCTTAAATTGTTGAGGCAGCATATTCTCCTGACCCTCATATTAAGGGTCTCTGATCCAGGGGCACCAAGTAATAATTGGAGGAGTTTGTGGTGCTTGTAGGAGCCTGGACAACCATTTGTAACTTAAAAGCTTTCAGACCGTTAGAAACAAATCCAGTTATACAGTCATAGATGTAAGGCAAAATAGTCATTAGACCAAGCTAAAACATAATCAAAATTAAAAGTTACATTATGTCCATGGATACATCAGTCCATCTTAGGATTGTTAAGATGTCATCAGATCAAGAAGAGGGGTCACATATGATTGTTGTTGATGAAGGTATTCGCAGAGCTGAAGAAGGTCCTTTCTTTGAAGAAGAGAAACCCACCATGGGAAGCCTGCAGTTGATGAGGAGGGGGAGTGCTCCAGACAACCAGCACTTAGACTGATTTTGGAGGCTGGGTCGAGGGTCACCTCCCAGGGTTCTCGTAATGTCTGTTGAAAAGCTGAAAGCTGAATCACATAGTTAATTCTAAGGCTTTAGGATCTATGACAATATCTGTGTGCAAAAATGGTCTGCCACTGAGAGTCCCTTCTTAGGAACAGTTTGAGCCCTCATTAAAGCTATGGGTAAAACTTTAAACCAACTGTCTTGTGTTTCCTGAGTTAGCTTACACAGATGCCTCTTAAAAATGTCATTAGCCTTTTCAATGTGACCAATACCCTCTCAGTTCAGTTCAGTTCAGTCGCTCAGTCGTGTCCGACTCCTTGCGACCCCATGAATCGCGGCACGCCAGGCCTCCCTGTCCATCACCAAGTCCTGGAGTTCACCCAGACCCACGTCCATTAAATCAGTGATGCCATCCAGCCATCTCATCCTCTGTTGTCCCCTTCTCCTCCTGCCCGCAATCCCTCCCAGCATCAGAGTCTTTTCCAATGATTCAACTCTTTGCATGAGGTGACCAAAGTACTGGAGTTTCAGCTTTAGCATCATTCCTTCCAAAGAAATCCCAGGGCTGATCTCCTTCAGAATGGATTGATTGGATCTCCTTGCAGTCCTAGGGACTCTCAAGAGTCTTCTCCAACACCACAGTTCAAAGGCATCAATTCTTTGGCGCTCAGCCTTCTTATTGTCTGAAATTTCTAAATGAGCCAGACATCACTTTAAGACAACTGAGAGGATTTTTGGAAATAAAAATCAGTTGTCTTAAAGTGATATTTGGCTCGTTTAGGAATTTCAGACAATAAAGTATAAGGATTAGGCACCACGGGGTGTAAAGGAACTGCAGCTTCATTTATTATTTGTGAATCTTGAACTGCTGCTGCTGCTGCTGCTGAGTCGCTTCAGTCGTGTCTGACTCTGTGTGACCCCACAGACGGCAGCGCACCAGGCTCCCCCGCCCCTGGGATTCTCCAGGCAAGAACACTGGAGTGGGTTGCCATTTCCTTCTCCAATGCATGAAAGTGAAAAGTGAAAGGGAAGTTGCTCAGTTAGTTCCGACTCTTAGCGACTCCATGGACTGCAGCCCACCAGGCTCCTCCACCCATGGGATTTGCCAGGCAAGAGTATTGGAGTGGGGTGCCATTGCCTTCTCCGGAATCTTGAACTAGTCTCCATTTATCAGTTGATTTCTTTTACACCCAAAATAGGAGTGCTGCCTGGACTATTACAGGGAATTAATAGTCCCTGTTCCTTTAAATTTTCCATGATGGGTTTTAACCCTTCCTTAACCTCGGACTTCAGTGGATACTGCTTTTGACGTGGAAATAAGTGTGGATCTTTGAGCTTGACAATACAGGAATAGCATTTTGTGCTCGACACACAGTTTTTCATCAGCCCACACTTTAGGATTTACATTTTGTTTAATTAATGGAGAGAAAGAGCAGGCTCCATTTTAATGAAAACAAAGGCCTGGACCTTGTTCAGTATATCCCTCCCCAGAAGGGGTAAAGGAGACTCTGGCATGGTCAGAAACTCGTGAGGAAACAGCACAGAGCCCCAGTTGCAGCTTAAAGGATGACTGAAATAATAGTGTTTCGCTCATCCTGGCAGTCCCATTACAGTAGTGGATCAGGAGCAAAGTGGACCAGGGGCTTCAGTGAGCACAGAGAAAGTTGCCCCAGTGTCCAAAAGAAAATCCACTGATTGGCCCCCCACAGTTAGTAATACCCAGCGTTCCTCAGTTGTAATTAGGATAGGAGCTTGTGCGGGGCCCCCTAGGCACCTTCAGTCCTGATTGCCTCAGAGTCCGATCGCTGGGGCGTACCCTTCAGAGGGCAGTCTCTTCTCCAGTACGGTCCTTTGCAGACCGGACATGGAGCCAGGGACGGCTTAGATGCCTGCGGGCAATCCCACTTGAGGTGCCCCCTCCTATCCACAGTAATATGAAGTCCGTCCCTTTTTATCCTGGGTCTCTCTGGGCATTTTCCCTCAGGCTGTTTCAGAGCTGATCTAACAGCCATTTTGGGGCTTCAGTCTTTTGCCTGGTCTGTTTTTTTCACCTTTCCTCCTCCTCTTTTCTACCATAATAGATGTCTGAGCCAGTTGGAACAGATTATCTAAAGACTGATTTGTTCCATATGCCTGTTTTAGTAGCTTACTGTGGATATCTGGAGCCGACTGAGTGAGAATCTATCTTTTAAGATTATTTCTCTCTCTGAATTTTTGGAATTAATGTCAGTAAACTTGAGGAGAGCCTCCTGTAGCCTGTCTAGGAATTTACCAGGAATTTCCTTCTCTCCCTGTTCTGTGTCAGCCAACTTAGCATAGTCTAAAGTCTTAGTGCTCAATCGCTTGAGTCCTTCAAGAATACATCTGACAAAGTGGCTCTATTATGGGAATTTCTTGGCTCCCAGTAAGAAGGAGGGCTATTTCTTGTTCCCTCTTTCCCCTTGTCTCATGGTCAAGCCATTCATCTCCAAAAGCAGTAGCTTCTCCCAAAACTCTAAGTTTTTGAGGGGTCAGTGTCTATTCCAAGACATACATTACATCTCTCCAAGTAAGGTCATAAAGTAAAGTTAGTTCTATAAAGGCTTCTATGTACTTTTTTGGATCCTCTAAATAGGCCCGACCACAATTGGGACTGTTGGAATTTCTACTGAGACTGAGGCAAGCCCTCCTTGGAAGGGTGCCCTGACTGTCAGCCTGTTCGGTTGGGAACCCCAGGTACAGGGGCAAAGTTAGAAGGCAGGAGGGAACTGAAGGTTTCACAGCCAAATCTGCACCCTTAGGACACAAGTCTGGCATGTCTTGAAGAGGGATAAAGAGCAACACATACGGCACTTGTACCCATTTCTCTTGTTTTCTAACTACTGTTTTAGTTGTAAAACAGTAATAATTGAGACCTTTCAACCAGTCAGTGTTCCCTCTTCCAAAGGATACTGTGGCCATTCAGTATCACAGAAGATCAGGTGTGTCTTTTTTTTTTTTTTAACTCGGGGAATCAAACTTCTCCCAGTTTTTTAAAAAATACATTTTAAAGGAGTGGTTATGGAACTGGAGCTAACCAGAGCTAAGAAAAAAGCATCATCCACAGCCGTGGCTTCTTTCCACTGGAGACATCCCTTTCTTTCCACTGGAGACGTCCCTCTCTGCTCTCAGGGGTGTAGACAGACTTTCCACCGAAGCTTTCCTTCCCTGGTCGGACTTAGTCTGTCCCTTACTGATGCAGGCATCTTACTCGTCCTTCCCGGTTCTACCACCAAGGCAGGGTGGAGATGCACCAGGGGTAGACCTGATGGTATCCCAAATGGATT
Organism: Oryx dammah; assembly: GCF_014754425.2. NCBI lineage: Eukaryota > Metazoa > Chordata > Mammalia > Artiodactyla > Bovidae > Oryx > Oryx dammah. The sequence continues at coordinate 7,435,902 of NW_024070188.1, forward strand.
TTGAGTTCCTTACCACTAAGACCTTTGTTTGATTTGCCCTTTTCTCTGATGCCACCCAGAGTGTAACAGAGTAGCTTTCCTGGAATGTCTCCCAAGCTAAGACCACCAGGGGAAGCATCCCTCTTCCGTGTGCTTGTGCACACTCCTGAGTTACATTCCTGACCGCAGTAGAAATGGTGAGTCATAAAGGGCCAAACAACAACCAAGATGTCCCTTCTGACTGTCGCCACGCCAGTATAGCAAAAGAGGCGGGGGAGGGCTGGCCAGAGAGGAAAAAGTGATTTTTGTCCTCGAGCTACTAGAGCCAATCCTTCCAGTTCATTGCCACAGATTCCACACACACGAAAAATATCTAAGGAGTTGAGACAAAAGCCATCAGAGAGCCTCCTCTGACCCACTAAGAGCTAGCACTACCATACCAAAGGAAGAAACCCATTGTATTTCCAATCCGACCAGATCCTGCAATTCCTGATCTGTGTTCTCAAAAACCTCATGGTCACCAGCAATGCTTCTATCCGTATAGGTGGGAGGCACAGCCGTGACAAAGACTCACTTTCAGGTCGCTGGCCCCTGAGGCAGGCAGCCAAGAGCGTGACCTCTAGCCTGAGAGACGTTCTTGGGGCTAGAGCTCCACGTTGCTCCCAAATGTGCTCCTATAACTTTCGGCTCTTAGCAAGGCTAGGAGCTTCCATACATGGGGTCTAAGTAAAAGTACATAGTAAAAGCATGGATCGCAAGTCCCTTGAAAGTCCATGATCTAACGGATTAGGTTAGTAGTTCTAATTCCCGGGCAATTATGCTATGGTCAAAGAGACCAGGAAAAGCTGACCGAGGAAGGGAAGTTCGGTCCACACGCTTCGCCATTTCTGGCTGCTCCCCTTGCAGGGACATTGGGTGTTTCTTGGCGTTGGCAGGTTGGTATAAACCCCCGACAAGTCTCCCTTTTCTGGGACTGCCTTCAGTCATTACTAGACACCATGAAACCGCTGAGAAGGGCTCACCACTTGCTTCATACAGGGTATGTCATTCATTCACACAAGCACACTGAAGAGTTAGTAAAGCAGAAAACGTGTACACTGAGAAAGCAGAGAGGCTAGCGCTCTGAGTGTTCTTACCTTGTCCTGAAGATCCCGGACGAGCCCCCAAGATGATATCTTACAGTGAACGGTGTCGGATTTGTGATCTCTGAATAAGACGATTTAGCTTTGGGACCAGGGACTAGGCTTGATCACTCAAGAGCTTTTGTATATCAGAGTTTTATTAAAGTATGAAAAGGGACAGAGAAAGGTTCTAACATAGACATCAGAAGGGGCACGGAGAGTCCTCCCTCATTTAGGTCTTTAATCCATAAAATTGTAATCTTATTTTTATCCTCTCAGGATTAAATTTATGCAGATCTAAGGAGAGAGGTTTTTTTAGGTTCTTTTTAATATGTCTCTTCTTGTATCTCGTTCTTGGCATGCTTTTATTTTTTTAATGGAAGATTAAGCCTTGTTTGCCATGTTGTCCCTTAATTAGTTGTTAAAGTAATGAAGCCTTATTATTCTGGGTAATTTATTGAATACAATGAAGCAGTTAGTCAGTCACTGGCAATTTTTCAAAGGAGGTGGGCCAAGATGCCAACCCACTTCTTTCGGTGCTCCAGCCCTTAGCGTTGTGTGTTCCAGGGATTTGCTAATTACTAGCTGGCAACTGATTTACAAGACGGGAAAGACTGAGCTCTTGAATGGTGGCCACTGATTCACAGGCAAGGCGGAGCGTGTACTGGCTTCCAGCCTTGACTTTTGGCATGCAGACCCTGCTGCTTGGGGGAAGAAGACTTGGTGATGGCGAGGAGCCTGTGTGCTACCTTTGGCATGCTTGCCAGATGTTATCACTGTTGTTCTTAACCGTCACTTTAGTGCTGAGCAGCTGAGAACTGCTAAGTAAAATATATTATTCCAGTTGAATATGTCTGTTTTCCTATTTGACTGTTTCTTTGTCCATCCATCCCTTCATATTTCCATTGGTCCATCCATTCATCTGATACTGGATTTAAGCCATCAACGAATGGTCTGTAATTAACCTCTGAAAGCACTGTTTAGAATTGAGGCTGGGAAACATTTTCTGTAAAGGGATAGGCAATAAATATTTTAGGTGTATAGGCCATGATGTCTCTTGGAACTACTCAGCTTTGTTGAGGAAGGGCGAGAACAGCCATAGGTAATATGTAAATAAACAGATGAGGTTGTGTGCCAAGAAAACATTGTTTACAAAAGTGGACTTGCCTACTCTTGGTTTAGACAGTTGGGAGTATCTGATTGAATGAACCTAGTTTGTGTGCTACACACACACATATACACACACAAAGAAAAAAACCTTTAAAAGTGTTTTTGATGCTCTTCTAACAGCTGTGTGTCAGGTTTCTTGGCTTAATTGTCATCTGTGTTGAGGTTTACCCACAAAAGTAGTTTTATAAGTTTTGCTATTTTATTTGTTCATTTATTTCGTTAAACATATTGATGATTTAAAACGTTCATTTCTCTCTGGCACTGGTTAAAGGCAAGTCATTGGATTGGAAATATACAAAAATACAAGGAATAAAATTCACCATTAACTTTTATAATTTTTAACTTACAAATAGGATTTCAAGACTATACTTTTGATGTGAAAATATGACCAATATATACTGTTGAGTGGGAAAGGAGATTATGGAAGGGTTCTAAACAGCATGTACAGTGTGATTATATTTGTGGAAAGAAAACAAGATTTACATATGTCTTTGAACTGTGCAGGTCCATCTATATGCAGATTTTTTTGACAGTACCCATTACTGTGTTACTACAGGGCCAGAGTTGGTTGAATCTGAGGATGTGGAGGATCAACTCTAAGTTGTATGCAGATATTTGACTGCACAGAGATTCCTTGCCCTTAGCCATAATATTGTTCAAGGGTTAACATGTGTATGCATACTTACATACTATAAATATCTGAAAAGATAGTGAATCAGCCAGGGTTCTTAATTTTTAAGTGATGAGATCAACTTTGTCCAATATAAGCAGAAAAGATTCATTAAAGGATAACAAGTAGCCCAGAGATCCCTGGAGTACCTAAGAACCAGGGTTGTGTGTATGTGTGTCTCTGTGTGTACTCAGTCATGTCCGACTCTTTACAACCCTAAGGATTGTAGCCCGCCAACTCCTCTGTCCATGAGATTTCCCAGGCAAGAATACTGGATTGTGTAGCCGTTTCCTTCTCCAGGGAATCTTCCCTACCCAGGGATTGAACCCATGTCTCTTGCATTGGCAGGTGGATTCTTTACCACTGAGCTACCAGGGAAACCCTGTATGTCTAGATTCAGTACCCCAAATTTCACTGCATAACTGGTGTTGCAAAGATATTCCAGCAGATGGCAGTGGACATGGGACTGTGTAGATGTCTGAATCACTGATTCCACTGAGCCTGGCTGCTGGATCTGCCTCCACAGTTGCCAGGATTCTGGAATACTTGCTGGTCTCCTGTGTCATTGACTTCCGCTTCACAGTCTGTCATGGGCGGGAGCATTTGATGGGCAGAGTCCACATTTTATGCCCTAGCTGCATGGGAAGCTGGGAAAGTGAATATGTAGACCTGACTTCTGTAGTGGACAAGGGGCCCTGCTTCATAAGGATCACAGGAAGATATTTAAGATCTTGCCTTAAAGATATTTAAGATCTTGTTATCTTGCTGGACAACAGCAAGAGTGAGAGCTTTCCACTGCAGACACCCAGGAAACTGTTGGCATTGATTACTACTGGACAGTGGAGTTGGAAGGGCTGACTGGAGAGCACAGGGAACCTTTTATTTTACTCTTCTGTGCTCCTTGAATTAAAAAAAAAAAAATCTCATATAATTTGTACAGCAGAAATGAACACAACATTGTAAATCAACTGTAATAAAATTTAAACAAAACAAAATAGGGCTAATTCATATAACAATGATAATGAAAGGACTCTGGAGGAAAATGAAGAAAAGGGAGTGACCTTTTTTTTCTTATCTCTTCCATTGTTATCCTGCTTCATGTGGTAATTCAAGAAGAATTACCCATCATCATGGGGGCAATTTGGTTTACTCAGTTTCACTTAAAAATTCATCATACCATTTCCTCTTGAGTTTGATCAACTCTCGGTTACTTGCACTTTGCTGGGCAGAGAGGTCATGAAATGGTTTTCTCTGGGATACCAGTGATGTATTCTTCCTTTGGCTTGGTGCAGCTGATTCAGTTTGTCTCTGAGGTCTACAGAGATCAGAGTTGAAAACTGAGGTGTTGTCATCTGCTGTGGTTGGTGAAAGTGTCCATAGTTGCAAGACACAAAAATAAAATATACTTAGAAAGTAGGCCATATTATGTGTTTTTTTCCTGTTTTTCAAGCACTCATCAATTTCTTGACTCTTTGATAGAAAAGTTATCTGAGAACTTAATTCAGTCCGATAAAGTTTTAGCAGGCATATTAAAATCTTTTTAAACTTTATTTTTGTATTGTTTCATGTTTATAGGAAAAGAATGAAGACACTACAGAGTTCCCATATACCCCTTTATTTGCATCTTATGTGTGATATACTTGGTGTAATTAATGAACCAATATTGATGATATTATTGACATTATTATTGACTAAATAACAGACTTTATTAAAATTTTCTTAGTTTTTCCTTATAGCTGATTTGATTGTACTTTTTCATCCGTGTAGTGCTGTCATTATAGTAATTCTATTTCAGTTATACATAACTTCTGGAATTTGGAGGAAGAATAAATAAAATAAAGCTTTGCCACAATGAAGTTCTCATATTCTTTTTGCGTAAATGTCACATAAGGATAACTGACCTTACATGTTTCTCCCCCTCGTTTTACGTTCAGTGGAGCAGGTTCCGGTAGAGCCATACAACATCCCTCTTTCCCAAGCTGAAGTCATCCGAGAAGGCAGTGATGTTACTCTAGTTGCCTGGGGCACTCAGGTCAGTAACCATTACAGCAGCTGGTAATGCCATCTTGTGTGTGGAAGCTCTCATTAAAAAAAAAAAAAATTATTTGTTTTTATTTGAAGGATAATTGCTTTACAATATTGTGTTGGTTTTTACCAAATTTCAGCATGAATCAGTCATAGGTTTACCCATGCCCCCTCCCACTTGAACATCCCACCCACCTCCCTCCCCCATCCTACCCCTCTAGGTTGTTACCGAGCCCTGGTTTCGAGTTCCCTGACTCATACAGCAAACTCCCATTGACTATCTATTTTATATATGGTAATGTATGTTTCCATGTCACTCTTTCCGTACATCTCACCCTCTCCTTCCTCCCTCCCTGCACGCCCCCACTCCCAGCTGTGTCCATAAGTCTGTTCTCAATGTCTGTGTCTCCATTGCTGCTCTGCGCATTGGAAGCTCTCATTTCAAATTCTGATTCTCTGAAGCATTAAAAATGTCTCCCTTATTTCTCATATTTAAATCTTGTTTGATGCTATATCTGTATCTGATACTGATTTCTGGTTGAAGGCAAGATGCCTTTCCATTCATATGCATATGGTGAAGTCTTTAAAAATATGTTGATAGTTTACAAAAATGTATTCATTAGACACTTTCTTTTGAAGCACACATTTGGCATCCTCACTACTTGTTGCTGCTTTTGACATACCATCTTCTTTTTTTGGCCATTATTCTTATTATTCTATTGAATTAAAGATTTAAAAATTCTGTAGTGCTTTAGAATTTTCAAAAGTTTCATGCACAAGACTTCATATAATCCCATAATAACCCCCTCCTTTTTTATCCCCCATCCCTGTAGTTCCCCTCTGTGCTTCTCTCTCCCCACAGGTAACCATTAGTTTGTTCTCTGGATCTGTGAGTCTGCTGCTGCTGCTTTTTTATTTACTAGTTTGTTGTATTTTTTAGATTCCACATGTAAGTGATATCCTGCAATATTCTCTGTCTGACCTTTTTCACTTAGCGTAATGCCCTCCAAGTCCATCCATGTTGCTGCAAATGGCAAAATTTCATTCCATTTTTTTTTTTAATGGCTAAGTAGTGTGTGTCTATCTATCTATCTATCTATCTATCTATATTTCACAGCTTCTTTCTCCATTCTATTGATAGATACTTAGGTTGCTTTCATACCTTGGCAATTGTAGATAATGTTGCTATGACCAGTGGGATACATATATCCTTAAAATTAATGTTTTTCTTTTTCTTTTTCTTTTTTGTATGTATACCCAAGAGTGGAATTGCCAGGTCATATGGTAGTTCTAGTTTTAGTCTTTTGAGGAACCTTTGTACTATTTTCCAGAGCGGTTGCACCAGTTTACATTCCAACAGTGTACAAGGGCTCTCTTTTCTCCTTTTCCTTGCCAACATTTGTTATTTGTGTTGTTTTTGAGGATAGCTATGCTGACAAGTGAGAGGTGATATCACGTGGCTTTGACTTGCATTTCCCTGATGGTTAGTGATGTTTTCATCCCATCTGTTTCCATCTCTTGTGATTACTTTGCTGGCTACATGGACCCATCCACTGGTTCAGCCTCATTATTTCATACCTTCCCCTAGTGAGCTGATCTGTCTTAGTTTTCCTCCGAGCTTATTATCATATTGCTCTATTTCCAAACTTTTAAGCTCAGGACTCATTCTCTGGCCATAGCCTTCTATCTCTCTTTGGGACTGACAAGTATACACTACTATATATAAAATAGATAACCAACAAGGACCTACTGTTATAGCACAGGGAACTGTAGTCTTTACTCTGTAGTGGTCTACATGAAAAAGAATCTAAAAAAGAGAGGATATATGTATATGTATAACTGATTTACTTTGCTGTATACCTGAAATAACACAACATTGTAAATCAACTATTCTCCAATAAAAATTTTAAAAAAAGAAATGATCAGTTTTTTTTTTTCTGTGAAAAGGAGGTACTTCTTATTTTAGAAAATTTAATACTGTAAAATACAAAGAAGATCATGAAAATCATTTGCAATCTGACAGCTTCCTTCTCTCTTCTGCATTTCATTTGTGGTTTGGAGAGCTGCAGTCCTCATGGTTTCTCACCTCCTGTGGCATAACCATGCTGGTTGGTGTGTCACATCTGATGATGGTGCCCATGGTGGGTTTTGCAAACCTTTTCTGCTCTCCTTGAGTCCCCCTTAAAAAACTCACCCTCGGTGTGTGTCCTTGCCGCTCCTTTTACTAGATAAGTTAGAGAGTGTTGGGTTGTAACTGCAACTTGCTTTTCCTTCACACCATCACCTCTGCTGCCAGTTATTACCTCTTTTCCTTTTGTTTTCCAAGAAGTGTCTGGTTTTCACAGCTACCTTTCCAAATCTGTTTCAAAATATATTCTGTTTCTCCTCCTCCAGGACTGCTTGCTATTCATCAGCTGGTCCCCCTCTCCTGTGTCTTCAGTTTCTCCTTTCCATGTCCTTCTTATTAAAAACAAAATGTGTCTCTTTCTTTTCTATTAAAAAAAATACTTTTCTCTATGCCACCTGTCCTTTAAATATCAGTGTATCTTCCTCTTTTATCATTAAACTTGAGCAGCTACTTTCTATTCCCTATATTTAATTCCGTCATTATTTTTTAAAAAAACTTATTTGCCTATGAGTTCTGTTTCCTCTAGTTAAAACTATTTGTGCTAATATCGCTAATCTTTCTAATTGCTAAATCCAGTGCTTACCTCATATTACTGTAGTATGAGACACCATCTGACTGCTGTCTTTATGAAGCCTTTCTTTAGTTTCTGGGATATATTGTCTTCTGGTTTTCTTTCTGTTTCTTTAACTATTTTTTTGCTTGTTTTTATTCTCCACCTTCTCCTTTCCTCTTTTCTTCTTTCTTTTCCTCTTCTTCCTATTCTTCAGCTCCTATTCCTCTACTTTCCTCTTTAATGTGGGTCATCTACAGGGTCCTATGATTTTTGCCCTTTACTTCTCCAACATGCCTTTTCTAGAAACTCAACCTATTCCTCTGACTTTATTAACCTTCTCTGTGTTGGTATCTTTGGAATCAATATCTCTGGCACTGACTGCTTTCCTTTTCTCAAAGACTCTCTTTCCAGCTGTTTCCTGGATGTCTATATCTGGTTATTTTGTTGGAGTACTGGGCTTCTACATCTAAAAGAAATTCTCCTTGCCAGTCAAGTCGTCTGACCTTAAACACTGTCTCTTTTAAGAATGTCAGAATTCACCTCGCTTTTCTCTGTAGTCATCCTCTGCCTGTTTTCCTGTTTTTTTCAGGTTCATGTGATCCGAGAGGTGGCTGCCATGGCTCAAGAGAAGCTTGGGGTGTCTTGTGAGGTCATTGATCTGAGGACTATACTACCTTGGGATGTGGATACAGTTTGCAAGGTAAGAATATAGTGTTGGTAGTGTCCTTTCCTCTAAATCCGTTTACCAAAAACCCTTTCCCAAATTTGTTGGGTCCTTGCAAATAATTATTTTAAAATTGTGAGCTTCCTGAGCCTTTTCAACCGATTTTAAAACTTCAAAACTTATACCCTGAATGAAATGTATGAGCTTGCTGCTCAAGGAAACAAATCGCTTCAGGATTTTTCCCTCCCACAGTTCTGTGTTTAAAATATTACAACTCCTGTTCTGCATGCAGCCAGCTTGGGTTGACTTGTGTGCATAATGGACCCGTGCAAATGAGAACATATCAGGGCTGTTGGAATCACCTGGGTTTTTAAACTTCTTATTGGTTATGGTTCAGTAAGCCAGGTTTAATACAGCCAGCTAAACGGTTTGGCTGAATTCTCATTTTGTTACTTCTCTGAAAGAGAAGTGAGGTGGATTTTCTTTTTTTAAAGCAACTTCTTTATATAACTTTAATAATGTGGATCACAGGTTCATGTTCTGTCATGGCATTCTGGCTGCTCTGATTTACAGTTTTCTATCTAGGACTTTGGCTTGTTGAGATTGATCTTGTTCTTACTGTTAATAGGATTCATGTAGTCCCCTCTCAAGAATATAGTTTAGTTCTCACTTATTGGCTGTAACTGATATCTTTCACATTAATGTCTAGATAAGTTGGAGTGCATCTGTTACCAAATTGGTATATAAGGAAGGTTAAGTTCTTTTCTGTGTATGTGATGATCTTATCTACTAAAGTTTAGGTCACATTGCCTGTAATTTTTCTTGATCTACTTTTATAGCAAATGAGTCATAAGACTGAGAGTATTTCACGTTTATTATATTCAAGAGTTTTGGCATTCTTGTAGTTTTTATAGGCTCTTTCTTAGGTTGTTGCATAAAAATAATCTGCAGTTACTATTGCTATAAAAGTATAGCATAGGGTGTTTGTGCACGCTTAGTCGCTAAGTCATGTCCAACTCTTTGCAACTCCACAGACGGTAGCCTCCCAGGCTCCTCTGTCCATGGGATTTTCCAGGCAAGTGTACTGGAGTGGGTTGCCTCTTCCTTCTCCAATAGCATAGGGTGTTTTTAGGTAGCGATTGTTTGATAATTTAGAGGAAGATTTAACGTTTGTTCAGTAAATGTTCCGTAGACACACTGGACACTGTGGAATCACTTGAGATGATTACAAATGGCTTCAATAATATTTTAAGTCCTTATATTTATAGTTTTCATAATAAAGGGCAGTGTTTTAGGTTGAGCTACTTGTAACTGCATGAAAATAACACTTTTAGCAGGCATTTTCAAGTCATGTCAGACATTGTTTCCTTTCAAATAGCCAGTGTTCCAAATTATGGTTAAACAGGGGCCTATAACCTTTGCCCCAGAGGTTGGGCAAAGGTTTGGACTTCTTGTTTGCAGTGTGTCTCCCTCACTTGGGGGTTTTATATTTATAATGTAAATGGTGCTTTTGCATGAGCAAATGATGCTATGTCATGGTGCAGTGGAGAGTACTGATATATGGTTGGAACATATATTTACATGTGTAAACCTTATTTAAATATTTATATACATTATATAGTCAAAAAATTTGAAGCAGCTTATGGTAAACACAAATGAAGTAACACTCCAGTTAGTAACCATGAAAGTAAAGTGAAAAGAAGTAGAGGAAAAAAGAAGTGGAAAACTATATTTATATCAATTTGTGTCTGTGAGCATTAACCCTGTCTCCATCCCTACCCTTTATTAAATCTAGTGCTTGCGTCTTTGTAGGATCCTGGAATGTAGACCCTCTTCCTTAGGACTCTATGTGACTGGAGATGATGAAAGAGGAGACTAAAAGCCTCTACTGAACAAGGAAGAGAGGCAGCAAACCTCTGACTGATGCTTTCATCATGTTATTTTTCCAGCTGATGACCCTCCAGTTAGAGTAGTGAAAGCCAGCTTATCATTTCTTGATGACTTTGAGTATATTTGTGCCTCTCTTCATTGTTGATCATGGTACATCTTCAATTTTCTTTTCATGCACAAAAGAAAATTTTTGATACTTGGCATCTTCTAGGAATCAAAGATGATTTTAAGAAAGAGGGCCCTAATACTAAACACTGATTTTAAAAATGAGATGTTTTTGTTTAATAATAATAATTCAACTGTTAAATAATTACTAAATAATAATTCAACTTTTCTTTATTTTTATGAATTTTATAGTAATCAAGATTTATGTCTATCTCTTTCAGTTTGCTGTTTTATTGGTTGTTTTTGTCTTATGACAAAATTAGATCTTTCAGCTTTATTCATTACATGTTAATCTTAACACCAAAATACATCGCTTGGAATACCTAGTCAAAAAAAGCCTATTAAAGGTAAACATAATTTATTGAACATAAACGTTACCATACTGTGTCTAGTACAAGGACTCTGGAACATTGGTTGACGTGATCTGAATTTCACTATGTTTTTAAAACGTTGTCATACTTCTTGCTTAAGCAAAAAAGCTTAAGCTTTAAAGTGTTGTTTAAAAGTTATAAACTGGAATCGTTGCTCAGAGGCAGAACAACAGAGTTTTTTTTTTTTAATTAATTTTTTATTGAGGTATAGTTGATTTACAATATTATATTAGCTTCAGGTGTAGGACACAATGATTCAGAGTTTTTATAGATTATATGCCATTTGAAGTTATAAAATATTGGCTACATTCCCTGTGTTGTGCAATATATCCTTGTAGCTTATTTATCTTATACATAGTAGTTTGTACCTCTTTACTCCTCTCTTACCCCTTCCCTCTCCCCTCTGGTAACCACTGGTTTGTTTTCTCTATCTGTGAGTCTGTTCTTTTTTTGTTATATTCACTAGTTTGGTGTATTTTTTAGATTCCACGTATAAGTATTTATCTTTCTCTGTCTGAATTATTTCACTGAGTGTGATGTGCTCCAGGTCCATCCAAACAGCCAGGTTTCTGATTGTTGCTCGGAGAAACTGTAAAGTTGGAGACTGGAGTGGGCCTAAGAACCATAGTCAGTTTATCTACTCAAATCTGAACCTGATATTAAACAGTTAAGCTGGAAGCCACTGGAAAGCAGAATAGAAATCCTTGAGTTTTGAAGTATTTAGGAGACAGAGACCTACCCTGAGGCCTGGGGGTTTCGGTAGGGGTAGAGTGGTCGAGGAACAGCAGTGATGAGGGTGCCAAGACCTGAAATGAGTGGTAAGTTGACACTGACCTGCAGCTGCTCTTTACCTGGGGACACCAGTTTGTCTCAATTAGAAGCTGAGAATCCAGGTGTATAGAAGCTTTGTTTCATGGGATTGTAAATAGCTTAGTTGGTAAAGAATCTGCCTGCAATGCTGGAGACCCCAGTTGGATTCCTGGGTCAGGAAGATCTGCTGGAGAAGGGATAGGCTACCCACTCCAGTGCTTTTGGGCTTCCCTTGTGGCTCAACTGGTAAAAAATCTGCTGGCAATGTGGGAGACCTGGGTTCGATCCCTGGGTTGGGAATATCCCCTGGAGAAGGGAAAGGCTACCCATTCCAGGATTCTGGCCTGGAGAATTCCATGGACTGTATTGCAAAGAGTTGGACAAAACTGAGCAACTTTCACTCATTCACTCAAGGACAGAATTGGAAATTTGAAGGGTCTTAAATACATAGTCTCTGTCTCAAGATATTTGCCAAATTCTAGGGCTCTGTATGATGGCAGCTAATCAGAATGATCTGAAATGCCAAGCTGTCACTTGAGGCTGAAGTGACAAAGGCCCATCATACTTTCCATTGAAAGCTGTGGAGTCAGGTCTTTGTTTAGAGGCAGTCAGAAATAGATCACATCTTCCCAAACCTGTATGCACCTCTACCCCTCTCAGCTCCTTATTGAATTAGTGTAATTTACCTTATGCTCTTATCTGCCTAGAGCAGGGAGGCATCTTCCCATCACCTGGAACCTCTTGTTGCTGTTCAGCTGCTCAGTCATGTCTGACTCTTTTTGACCCCATGGACTGCAGCACACCAGGCTTCCTTGTCCTCCACCATCTCCTGGATCTTGCTCAAACTCATGTCCATTGAATCAGTGATGTCATCCAACCAACTCATCCTCTGTTGTCCTCATCTCCTCTTGCCTTCAATCTTTCCCAGCACCAGGGTCTTTTTTAATGAGTCTGCTCTTGGCATCAGGTGGCCTAAGTATTGGAGCTTCAGCTTCAGCATCAGTCCTTCCAATGGATATTGAGGGTTGATTTCCTTTAGGATTGACTAGTTTGGTCTCCTTGCAGTCCAACAGACTCTCAAGAGTCTTCTCCAGCACCACAGTTGGAAAACATCAGTTCTTTGGTGCTCAGCCTTCTTTATGGTCCAGATCTCACATTTGTACATGACTACTGGAAAATCCATAGCTTTGACTAGACAGACCTTTGTTGGCAAAGTGATGTCTCTGGTTTTTAATATGCTGTCTAGGTTTGTCATAGCTTTTCTTTGAAGGAGCAAGCATCTTTTAACCTCTTAACAATCAGCATTCAATAAGAAAATTTTTTGCAAAGTGTATGAAGAGACAGGACCAACGAAGCAAAAACCAAGAGAAAAATAAAGCAATAGAAAGCAGAAATACAGGTGATCCAGATATTGGAGTTAGCAGACGAGGACGTTATGATTATTATGGTTAGGAACATAGAGAAAAAAGAAACAAAAGAGGTAAGAAGGTATAGAATTAGTCTAGAGAATTGAAGTGAGTGTGTATGTGTGTGTGTGTATCAAGCATTGTAGCACCAAAAAAGATTTTTTTGACAGAACTAAATGGATGTGTTTAAAAGCATATTGAACTTAGCAGATGATACAATTAATGAACTAGAAGGCAAGTTAATAGAAAATGTCTAAACTGAAGCACAGGCAGGAAAAAAAAATAGACTAAAGAGCATAAAAGACATTTGTAATGTGATCAAAAGATCTGTTGTAGGATTGATAAAGGAGAAGAGAGAATGAATTGCTCAGATACAATATCTAAGAGTATTTCTCATGAAACTTTTGTAACATCAGCCCACAAATTCAAGATGCTTCATGAACCGCTAAGAGGGATATATTGAAAGAAAATTACACCCATATACATGATGGAATGACATCTCAAATTGCTGGAGATGCCAACCTAGAATTCTCTACCCAGTGAAAACATTCCTTTAAAATTAAAGTGAAATAAATAGACAAATAGAATTTGAGAGAATTTATCAGCAGTGCATTTTCACTAAAAGATATAATGATACATGTTGTAATCTCTAGAGTAACAACTGAAATAATAGTGAAACTGTATATCCAGCAAATTAAAAAGGGAAGTGTAGATTAATAAAAATATTGACTAGACCACAAGAAAGAGAGGAATACATGTGCAAAAAACAGTTGTGTCAATAGAAAACAGTAAGATGACAGATAAAAATCCAGGTATTTTTGTAAAGATTAAATGTAGATGAATTAAATAATTCAAGTAAAAGACTGAGATTTTCAAAGTTTATTAAAAAATGATAGAGATAAATGTGCAGCTTAAATGAGATATACTTTAGGGACTTCCCTGGTGGTCCAGTGGCTAGGACTCTGTGCTCTTGTTGCAGGGGGCCCGGGTTCAATCCTTGGTCAGGGAACTGGATCCCATATGCTGGAACTAAAATCCTGCATGCCACAAATAAGGCCAACAACCTCATGTGACACAGCTAAGACCTGGAACAAATAAATAGTTAAAAAAAAAAGAGAATAACAAATTAAAAAAAAGAGAAACATAAGTATGAGGACACAAAAATTAGAAAAGTATGGAAAAATAAAGCTGCTATAGTTATACTAGTTTTGAATAAAATTTTAAGGCAAGAAGTATTACTAAAAATAAAGAGGAATATTTCATAATGCTGAAGGGATTCATTGACCAGAGGATGTCACATTCTTAAATCTGTCATGTCCTTAATAGCATAGCTTCAAAATACATAAAGCCAAGGAAACAAAATCAAAGGAAATAGACATATCCACAGTCACAGGGGCAGACTTTGACCTCTGTCTTAAAGGCTGATCAGGCAAGGAGACAGCATCAGTAGTATGGAAGGTCTGAACATTTAGTACACTTGTGCTCACTGTGCACCCAACTATGCAAGAAATCATTCTTTTCAATTGAATATAGAACATTTGTCAAAAGTGACCAGATACTAGGACATAAATATAACTTTATGGGTTTCCCTTGTGGCTCAGACGGTAAAGCGTCTGCCTACAATGTGGGAGACCTGGGTTCAATCCCTGGGTCCAGAAGATCCCCTGGAGAAGGCAATGGCAACCCACTCCAGTACTCTTGCTTGGAAAATCCCTTGGACGGAGGAGCCGGGTAGGCTACAGTCCATGGGGTTGCTAAGAGTCAGACAAGACTGAGCGACTTCACTTCACTTCAATATAACCTTAACAAAGTTCAGAGTTTGAACTCATTTAGAATGTGTTCTCTGACAATAGTAATATTCAGTTAGAAATTGAGAGAAAAAAAAAGACATCCAGAAAAGCCCCAACCTCCTGCAAATTAAATAATTTATATTTAAAGAGCCATGGGTTGTAAAAGAAAAATTGCAACAAAAAATTAAAGAAGATACTGAACTGGATGGTTATGAAGATACTACCTATCAAAAGTTTAATGACTCAGCTAAGCTCATGCTCAGAGGGAACTTTATAGTTGTAGATACATTTATTGAGGAAAAAAAAATAATAACAACAAAATTAATCTCAGTTTCCATCTCCAGAAAAAAGATCAAAGCTAGAGAAAGACAGAAGAAATTAAATAATAAAGAGTTGAAATCAATGAAACAGAAAATGTGCAATAGATGTATTTAATGAACTTCAGATCTTTGAAGAGACTAGTATACTTGATAAACTTTTAACAAGACTGTTTGAGTAATACACCTGATAAATCTTTAACAAGACCAATGAAAACATGGATCAAACAAAGTGACAAATGCTAGGTATAATTAAGAATGATGGCAGAGTCCACCGACATTAGAAAGGCAATGAAAGGTATTATGAATAATTTTACAAATAAGTTTTGGGTGAAATGGACAAATACCTGGGAAAATACAAATTTTTCAAAATTAATCAAAGAGGAATTAGAAAGCCAGAATAGTCAGGTATCAAAGAAATTGAATCCATTTTTAATCAAGCAAATACAAGCAAGCCCTAGGCCCATATGGCTTTACTGGGGAATTCTTTAAAACATAGCACTTTTTTTAAAAAAATTGAAGTATAGTTGATTTACAGTGTTGTAAAACACAATTTAAGTAAAGTTTTGCAGACAGTAGAACAAGAGGGAAAACTTACAGATTCCTTTTATATAACCAGCTTGATCTTTGTATCATACCTGTTTAGGGCTATATATAAAACAAAAATATAGACACATTTTTCTTGTGAACACAGATGGGAAAATGAGAAACAGAACACTGGAAAATCAAATCTAGCAATTGAAAAGGCCAACGTGAGGGTTTATTTCAAATGAGCAAGGGGTGTTTGAGACCGCATTCACAGAGGGCTTGATGCAATTCCCCACATGAACAGAAAATGGCAAAAATAATCTTACTGTCTTGCTAATACAGAAAAATTGATTTGTTACAAGTCAAATTCATTCATGGTTCAAATATCTTAGCAACCTACAAATGTGAAAGGGAATTCTATATTAACTTGGTAGAGAGTCACTTTATCTTTGTTTTATAAATAAGATTTAATCTGATAAAAAATAGGTTTATCTTATATCTATAAAAACAGCTATAAAAAGCCTGTGGACAAAATTTCCCAGTGAAATTTTGACAGTTTCCCCCTTGAGATCAAGACTGCAATAGGATCAGTTCAGTTCAGTTCAGTCGCTCAGTCGTGTCCAACTCTTTGTGACCCCTCATATTTAAAGGCAAGAGACATGACAGTTATATGGATTGAAAAGGAAGAAATAAAACTTATCCATAGATAACATGACTTGTTTACAAGAAAGACCAGTAGAATCTACAGGAAGATTATTGGAATTAAATGAATTTACCAAGGTCCCTGGAAGCAAGGTCAATATACGATTGTATTTTTGTATATTGATTGTCAGTACAATCAATTGTATTTTTATATACCAGCCACAGAAATTGACACTTAAAATTTGATAATAATGGAAATGTTTGAAATTAATTTGAAATATAATTAATTCAGAAGTTTATAATATTTTTAAAAACATCAAAAATCAAACACCTAGGGAGAAATGGAGTGATGTGTATATAAAAACTTTATGTAGAAAAGCCACAAAATATTTAGAGAAATTAAAGAAGATCCACCCAAACAGAAGAACATAGTATTTTAATTATTGCTTTGGCTATTCTTGGCCTTACAATCTTGAAGAAGAATAAAGCTAGAGGAATTAATAGTCAAATATGTTATAGGCAAAATGTGTTACAAGGTTGTAGGAATTACAATAGTGTATTGGTGTAAAGGTGGGCATATAGACCAATGGAACAGAATAAAAAGTACAGAAACAGACCTGTTGGTTGTTTGATTCGGGACAAAGGTGATTGCAGTTCAGAGAGATGGACAGATGGACTTTTCAGTAAATGATGCTGTTTTGGATACTGCAGAAAGTAATTATGTTAACTTGTAAAACACAAATGTCAGTTTCAGAAAATTGCAAATCTAATTGTGAGAGAGAATATGATAAAGCTCTTGGGAGAACAGATGAATGTCTTTATGATCTTGTACAAAGATTTCTTAACTAGAACAGAACAAAACAAAAATGCAGAAATGCTAACATTAAAATAAATTGTTGAAACTGGATTTCATTAGTTCAATTTTGTTAAGAATTTATTGGGAATTCTCTGGTGGTCCAGTGGTTAGGACTCTGTGCTTTTACTGATGAGAGTGTGGGTTCAGTCCCTGGGCCGGGATCTAAGATCCCACAAGCTATGTGGTGTGGCCAAAAAAATACAAAAAACTAACAAACAAAAAACTTATTCATCAAAAGGCCTCAAAAGTACATTGACACACTTGGAGAAACTTAATGGAAATTTATGTTCAGAAATATAGAGTACTGTTACCATCAAAAGAAAAAAAAGACATCCGAGTAGAAATATGGATGCAAGTCTTGATAAGTTACTTCATGATAAGTTATGTCACGAAAGAATATATCCAAATGACTGATAAACATAGGGTAAATTGCTCAATTTCTTTAGTCATCAGGACATGCAAATAAAAAACACAATATTGTTGTTTAGTCGCCCAGACATGTCCAACTCTTTGTGGCCCCATGGACTACAGCACTAGGCCTCTCTGACCCTCACGTTTTGCCAGAGTTTGCCCAAGTTCATGTCCATTGCATTAGTGATGCCATCCAGCCATCTTGTCACAAATACGATGTGATACCATTAAACACCCCATTCTGGCTAAAATGAAAAGTACTCCTCAGAACCCAGTGTGGCCAAGGATAGAACAATTTATCTTTCATATATTGCTGTTGGGGATATTAAGTTGTTACAACCATTTAAAAAATAGTTGGGCATTATCCAGCTGATTGCTATGACCCAGAAATCCACTTCTATGTATATACCCAACAGAAATTTATAAAAGATAAGTTCAAGAATGTTCATAGTGCTTCACACTATTAGATGCACACCAGCCAGAAGATGGAAACATTATCATAGGATATTGTTGAGCAGTGAAAATGGATTACCAACAAATTTAATGGAACACTGTGTATGCACCTCACAAACAGTTTGACTTTAAAAAGCTAGATTTGAATGAGTACATTCTGTATGATTCCATTTATATAGTGTGCAAAGACAGATACAACTCATCTGTGGTGTTGGAGTCAGGTAAGTGTCATATGGTGGTTAATCAGGAGGGGGCCTGAGAAGTATGGGATGCTGTAACAGTTTCTTGTTCTGGGTGCTGGTTATATAGGTTCAATTTTGAAAACTGAGCAGAGCACTCATTTATGTGCTTTTTTGTGTGTGTATGTTATCCTCCAAAAGAAGGTAAAAGAAGAAAAAAAATGAAAACACAGAAAAAGCACTGTGTTCCCACTGATTAATTTCTTTGAATTTGGGTTGTAGTAGAGTTTGTGTAGACTCAGGGAAAGCTGTGGTGTGCTCTGGCCAAGGTAAGTTTCTCTTGTCTTTAAATGTTGTTCTAACCCAGCTCATCTGTCACGTTGATGAGAACAGGAACTCTCATCCCAAGAGCGGTAGCTCTGCTCTTTCCAGGAATGAGAACAGTGGCTAAGTGCTGCGCCTTAACACTAAGCTAAGGGCTGGAATGGTCTTCCCTGCTGAGATACAGACCTCATTCAAAGGCATTTAGAAGTGAAATGCAAGCTAACAAAGCAGTGGACAGGCGCAGAGTTAGACCTTGAGATGCTGTCCAGCTGGAAATGAAGATTCTTTTTTAATGAGGAGAAATTCAGAGTAATTGCCCATGAAAAACAAGAATTTGATTTTGGCAGGAGAATGATGGGCTTTGAAAGAAACTCTAGATTTCAAGTATCATATGGGCTTCCCTGGTAGCTCAGCTGGTAAAGAATCCACCTCCAATGCAGGAGACCCCGTTCTGATTCCCGGGTCAGGAAGATCCCCTGGAGAAGGTAGATTACCCACTCCAGTATCCTTGTGGCTCAGCTTGTAAAGAATCTGCCTGCAATGTGGGAGACCTGGGTTTGATCCCTGGGTTGGGAAGTTCCCCTGGAGAAGGGAACAACTACCCAATCCAGTATTCTGGCCTGGAGAATTCCATGGACTCCATGGGGTCGCAAAGAGTCAGACATCACTGAGTGATTGTCACTTTCACTTTCATTGTCATTCAACTTAGAATACAACATTCAACACTGCAAAAAGGAATAAGAAATAACCATTTACAAAGTGTAGGTGATTTCCGGAGAAATATCAATCACCTCAGATATGCAGATGACACCACCCTTATGGCAGAAAGTGAAGAGGAACTAAAAAGTCTCTTGATGAAAGTGAAAGAGGAGAGTGAAAAAGTTGGCTTAAAGCTCAACATTCAGAAAACTAGGATCATGGCATCCAGTCCCATCACTTCATGGGAAATAGATGGGGAAACAGTGGAAACAGTGTCAGACTTTATTTTTTTTGCGCTCCAAAGTCACTGCAGATGGTGATTCTAGCCATGAAATTAAAAGACGCTTACTCCTTGGGAGGAAAGTTATGACCAACCTCGATAGCATATTGAAAAGCAGAGACATTACTTTGCCAACAAAGGTCCATCTAGTCAAGGCTGTGGTTTTTCCAGTAGTCATGTATGAATGTGAGAGTTGGACTGTGAAGAAAGCTGAGCGCTGAAGAATTGATGCTTTTGAACTGTGGTGTTGGAGAAGACTCTTGAGAGTCCCTTGGACTGCAAGGAGACCCAACCAGTCCATTCTGAAGGAGATCAGCCCTGGGATTTCTTTGGAAGGAATGATGCTAAAACTGAAACTCCAGTACTTTGGCCACCTCATGCGAAGAGTTGACTCATTGGAAAAGACTCTGATGCTGGGAGGGATTGGGGGCAGGAAGAGAAGGAGACGACAGAGGATGAGATGGCTGGATGGCATCACGGACTCGATGGACATGAGTCTGAGTGAACTCCGGGAGTTGGTGATGGACAGGGAGGCCTGGCGTGCTGCAATTCATGGGGTCGCAAAGAGTCGGACACGAATGAGCGACTGAACTGAACTGAACTAATAGAGAAAATTGATACCTAATTTTGATATGCTTACACTTTAATTGAAGATTTTTTGTTGTTCACTTGCTAAGTTGTTTCCTACTCTCTGCAACTTCATGGACTGCAACATGCCAGGCTTCCCTGTCCTTCAGTGTCTCTTGGAGTTTGCTCAAATTCATGTCCATTGAGTCAGCGATGCTATCTAACAATCTCATCTTCTGCAATCCTCTTCTCCTTTTGCCTTCAAAATTCCCCATGTTAAAGATTAAATAATGCTAATGATTGAAATAAATAAAGGTCTTCCTTTATATCTTGGGAGTCTCTGATTTCTCTCTTTCTCTCCTGTTCTGCTTTCCCACATTTAATTTCAAAGCAGACCCTCCTGGGTTTGTCTACACACTATGTACAAAATCTGACCACCACTTCTATTGCTATTACCCTTGATTCTAGTCCAGACCACTAACATTTCTCACCTGGGTTTTGGCCACAACCTCCTAACCACTGTCCCTGCTTCTGTCCTATCCTTGCCATAGGCAGGGGTGATCCTTTGAAACGTGATTCATATAATATCCCTTCTAGTCTCAAAAGGCATCAATGTTTCCCATTCAACTCAGTGGAAAAGTCAAATTCCTAATCAAGATCTACAAGGATTCACCTGATCTCACTGCATTCCACACCTCACTGCCCATCCACTCTTCAGGAAATGCTCCTGGTTGATTCTTGTCAACTACAAATTGACACTAGCCATATACCTCTACAAGGATTAAATCATCTGCTGCTGCAGCTGCTGATTTTCACTATCTCTTGAAAGAAGTTCAGGGTGGAGAGCAGAAGGGAAGCACTCTGTGCTTGAGAATAACTGGCAGAACAGGTCTTCAGATAGTTGGATATTTTCAGGAGCCGACTTTATGAGCTCAATTCTTGTATCTCCTTATATCTGTGAAAGCACTAAAATCCTTCATGGTGGTGACTGCTCATTGTGACTAGCAGAAATCTGCAAAATTATGTGCTTGATTGCATGTACTCCCCCTTCACCAGAATCACATATATACTGACCTTTTCCTACTGCCTCTTTGGAGCACTTTCTCAGAGCTATCTGAGGTGCTGTCTCCCAGGCTATTGTCCTCATTTTGCCCCCAATAAAGCTTAACTCACAACTCTCACATTATGCTTTTGTTTTTAAAGTTGACACTCTCAAACAAGGGACTCTGTTAGGTCATCACTCAAGTATCATTTTCTCACGAAAGCCTTCCCTGACCAGCTTATTTATAAATATTGAATCCCATTGTTCCTGCCAAGACTCCCTTTCATCTCTTTGTTTTCTTCTAGAAAGGTGAATATGATCTAACATATTATGTAACTTTTGTATTGTTGATCTTCTCCCATTGGAAGGTAAATTTTGTCAGGTCAGGGGTTTTATCTGTTGCCTTAATGCTGAACTCTCAGTACCTGAAACAATGCCTGGCTGGATGCTTGGTGTTTGAAAAAAAATTATTGAAAAATTATTAGGAATGATAGCAAGAGAAAGTTTGATAATATGCTATGAAAACCATTATAGTATTGAAATGTTTTGAATTTGGTGCTTTTTCTTACCCTTGGTGCTTTATACAAAGTTTGAAAAGTAACTCTATGGTATTGCTCTATGAATAAATCCTCAAATTTATTCTAAGTCAAAACATTTAAGTCTTAAGTTGACCTTTTTTAAAATACATTTTTCATAAGGATGTATAGAATTTACTCATTTGAATCAATTTCAAATAGGACCAATATATCTATTCTGAAGAGCAAAGTGAAATTGACTACAGGAAACATCAGCCATCTGTAATTTCTGAGAAGTGACTTCTTAGGATAGTTTTTTATATAGATGACAACTATACATTCTTTGTGGACTTCTCTGATAGCTCAGATGGTAAAGAATCCGCCTGTGATACAGGAGACCCCAGTTCAATTCCTGGGTCAGGAAGATCCCCTGGAGAAGGGATAGGCTACCCACTCCGGTATTCTTGGGCTTCCCTTGTGGCTCAGCTGATAAAGATTCTGCCTGCAGTGCGGGAGACCTGGGTTTGATCCCTGGTTTGGGAAGATCCTCTGGAGAAGGGAAAGGCTACCCACTCCAGTATTCTGGCCCAGAGAATTCCAAGGATTGTATAGTCCATGCAGTTGCAGAGTCGGACAAGCCTGAGCAACTTTCACTCAACACTCAGTCACTATATAGTATTTGTAGCAACTTTTAAAGAAGAGTCAGACATGACTGAGTGACTGAACTGAACTGAACCTTTTGGATATCAAAATTTGTAAAACATTTTCGCAAAGAAAATATGATGTATATAACTTCATCTCTTAAAAATAACAGTCCAATAGAGAATAGGCTGGAGGTTGCGAAGAGGGAGGGGTTTGGTGCAGAGATGGAGTGGGAGTTTGGGGTTCTTTATATGCAGAGTGGAGAAGAACAAGGTCCTACTGTATCGCACAGGGAACTATATTCAATGTCCAATCAGAAACTGTAATGGAAAATAGTATAAAAAAGTATATATATGTATAACTGAATCACTTTGCTGCACAACAGAAATGAATACAACATTGCAAATCAACTATACTTCAATAAAAATATTAAAACTGAGAAGAAGCCCCCCAAAACCAAGAAGAACCAAGGTCATTGAACTCAGATTGTCATAATCTATTGACAGTTATATTTGTTGAGGTATTTAGCTGTTTGCTTCATTGACATGTTTTTATGCTTAATTTTTATGGTTTTAGGCCTTTTTAAATTTAAATTTTCTTTTATCCTCTTCTTTGCTGTCACGTTTTTCCAGATGACCAAACTTTGTAACCAAAACACGTACATTGGCCAGGGCAGGCCTGTAGTGTTTCCTCATGAACTGAGAACACATGCTTCACTCTTCAAACCTTGTGATATCAATTTGGGCTTTTCAGAACCTTTCTCTTGTTATTTCCTTGTCTGCATTGCAGGTGGGTCACGATCATGGAATTTAGAGCCGGAAGAGGCTGGTCTGGGTCTGTCCCCTTGGGCCTTCCTGCTGGCCCTAGGAGAGGCCTGCGACCTCTGTCTCCATCACAGCTCTTAGGCACTGCTTCTGATCAGGGGTTTTCTCTGTTCAAGGGCACTGTGGGTACAAAATACTGTGTTGAAATCTCACCCCCAACTATAATCTACTCTTTTTTGAGTCTAATCTACATGGGAGGTGTTTTTGTGTTTTAAACAGAGTCAGGACGTGACATAAAAAGAATCTTCTTCTTTGCCTCCTTCACGTTTCTCTCCACCTCTCTCTTCTGCTTTCCCTCTCCTTTCCTTCTTAAACCTAAGTGAGGTAAGAGAAGATAATGATGTGTCCACAGATGCAGATGGTTGTTCTTTGGCTCCATACGGAGGCAACTGTGGGCTTCCCTCGCAGCCCAGACAGTAAAGAGTCTGCCTGAAATGCAGGAGACCCAGGTCCTATCCCTGGATTCGGAAAATCCCCTGGGGAAGGAAGTGGCATCCCACTCCAGTATTCTTGCCTGGGAAATCCCATGAACAGAGGAGCCTGGTGGGCTTACAGTCCATGGGGTCACAAAGAGTCGGACATGACTGAGCGACTAACATTTTCATTCTGAGGCAGTTGTAGTCTCAGTATTTTTGAGTTTAGGCTATCAAAGGAGCAGGTCAGGGCCCTCAGTATTACTAGAGTGCAGGACAGAAACAAAGTAATTCAGCTGGGGCAAGGGAGGGACCACAGTTAGGAGGGAGGGCTCAGTGTTCCTAGATTTACCATCCTATCATCCTACCCAGTGAAGAAGGCAATGGCACCCCACTCCAGTATTCTTGTCTGGAAAATCCCATGGATGGAAGAGCCTGGTAGGCTGTAGTCCATGCGGTCGCTAAGAGCTGGACACGACTGAGTGACTTCACTTTCACTTCTCACTTTCATGCATTGGAGAAGGAAATGGCAATCCACTCCAGTATTCTTGCTTGGAGAATCCCAGGGACGGGGGAGCCTGCTGGGCTGCCATCTGTGGGGTCGCACAGAGTCGGACACGACTGAAGCAACTTAGTAGCAGCAGCAGCAACATCCTACCCAGTCACCCTAGTTTTTTCCATTCTTGCTTCAAAAGACTTCACTGGGACCCTAGATTAAGGTAAAGGCAGGTTCTCAGGCTGCCAGGGAGGGGTGGGTGTGGAAGGGTTTTAGGAACAGAGGGTGCTTCTATACTCAATCCAAGGGATATTGTAGGAGTGAAACTGGGAAGGTATTAAATGGTCATCTGAATATAATTTATACATAAAGAACCAAGTTTGCTTGGTCTTTGTATTCGCACCTGGTGTTAATTAGTGTTAACTGTGAACAGTGCAAAACATCTTTAGAAGACACATAGTACCACTGAAGATAAACATAAAAATGTATGGGTTGTATTTTAGGACTTTTAATTCTTACTTTGCTGTGTTTGTTTTTATCGTGATAGGGTTGGCTTAGACTACCATAGATTTCACTTTTATTAAGAGTTCTAGCCTAGCAAGGTAATACTAAGGTCTGTGCTCTGTACTGAATGGTTCTAAATTGGTTGAAGAATTTGCCCTTAGAGAATCCATCATGGCTCAGTACTACCAGTTATATCCACCTTTTTAGTTGATTTCTGGACTTCTTTGAGTAATTCAGTGATTGAATACTAGCTATTTTGCTTGAGGCTTTATATTTGTGAGGGAGAGGGAGAATATGAGATTGAGTGAGAATTAGACTTGACCCAGGAGTGGGGGTTGGGGGAGAAGAGGAGCTAGTAACTTCTATCACCACTAGAGGCCTCTCTTAAACCAAATTTCATGCTTGATATCACCAGGTTTTCTCAGAGGGGCCTGGCTCCATCATTGTAAATTAAGAATATTTTCAGTTATGGTTCTGGATAAATAGTATGATAGAGCTTTTATTCTCGAACATATATTATAATGTAACCCAAATGTTTTCTATAAAGTATGTATCTTAACATCTATGATCTATTAGTCTGAAAACAAATGAGGGATCTTTCTCTGCTCTTCATTTTCACTGTCTAAATAAGCTTTTTAGTGAAAACATGTAATCAAAGACTATAGCCAGATGAAAATTATATATCTCCCTGACTATGCAAGGATATTAGGCTGAAAATCATTACTGATTTAAAATGTGCTTAATCTTTGAGGGCAGTTTATATTTTGCAGTCGGTAGACTATAAAATTAAGTTATATACTAAAAATTGCATGTATTCTTTTGTGATTATAAGAAGCTTCTAATATTAAAAACCTGTTTAAGGAATGATTTGAAAATCTTTCTAGCGTTCATGTTATCTGGGGTAAAATTAAGTGCTTTCCTTTAGAAGTAATGAAAATAAGTCTAATATTTAGTTTGGAATTATTTTGCGTGTAGGTTGACCTTGGTGAGAAAGCAGGCAGGTGGGGTAGGATCATTCCATGTGGTGAAAATGGTTGTTCTGTTCCAAAGTTGGAACTTTATTCCACCTTCCATGTCATTGTTCCTATTGGATTTTCTTTGTTGTGACCACAGCTAGTTAGTTGTTATACTGAATGGAGCAAGTTCCAGGTTCTTGGATGCTATATCTAGAAGGTAACTAAGTACGTTTATGGCCCTGTGTGGTGGCCTTTGGCCAATTCCTCTGAGTTCCATGAAGGCAGGGAGTTTTTGTAGATCTTGCTTATTGCTGTGTGTATCCCTAAGAATCTTCAAGAGTGTCTAGTATGTAGAAGATCTGCAGTAAATTTTCTTGAATGATCTTATTGAATTGCAAAAATAACATGTAATTTGTAATAATAATTTGCATTTTCAGTGAAAGAAGTTAAAGGAGAAACTGGTAATTCCTGTAGAAAAAAATACATGGCAAGTATCACTCCTGCCCCCTGGCAAATTTTTGATATGACTTAGGATTTAGATATATTTTGAAGAAGAGTAAAATAAAAACTGGGTTCTGATCTAATTTTGTGTTGCAGGCATGCTAATCTGCTTCAGTTGGGTCTGACTCTTTGCAACCCCATGGACTGTAGCCTGCCAGGCTCCTCTGTCCAGAATTCTCCAGGCAAGAATACTTGAGTGGGTTGCTGTGCCCTCCTCTAGGGGATCTTCCCAACCCAGGGAGTAAAGCCACAACCCTTACGTCTCTTGCATTGGCAGGCAGGTTCTTTACCACTAGTGCCCCCTGAAAGTGAAAGTGAAAGTGAAAGTGAAGTCACTCAGTTGTGTCCGACTCTTTGCGATCCCATGGACTGTAGTCTACCAGGCTTCTCTGTCCATGGGATTTCCAGGCAAGAGTACTGGAGTGGGTTGCCATTTCCTTCTCCCTGGCCTTCCCTAATTTTGTGTTATATATTTTATATAACAAAACTTAAAGTATTGTCTGGTAATTGGTGAATAAAAGAAGTTAAAGGGACACGTTTTACACATATCTCCCTTAGTATGCATGACAGTTCTTCTAATTAGACATTAGCATCATTATTTGATAGGTGAGGAAACTCAAGTTCAGAAAAGGGAGAGTAACTTGCTCCTACCAGCTCCTATCCAGCTGATGAGAGGCAGAGCTGGGCAGCTCTGCCCAGATTACTGAACTCAGAGTCTTTCCTTTTTCTTTTTTACACCATGCAGTTTCTCAAGCACAGTTTGAGTGGAATCTTTTAAGTATCTTTCAAGATGTGAAGTAACTGATTTGTGAGGTAACTTGAAAGTATAAAAGATACTGGCTATAGAAATTTCCAGAGATGGGTAGTCCTTTTTGTCCATGTTTATTTCATGTGGGCTTTCTGTCAGAACTCCATATAGTCTGATTTAATCTTTTCAGTTATCCTATATGCTAAGAATTAGGACTCCTGTTTTAGAGATGAGGCAACTGAGTCTTAGAAAAATTAGCAATGTCCCTAAGCCTTTTGGCTAATAAGTGGCAGAATTACAGTAGTTCAGTCTCAGGTCTTCCTGAACCCTGCCATTTTTACAGTACAACAGTGCCTCCTGTTAGAGTAGTTATTTTAAAGTTAACTGACTTCATGCTTTAAAAATTATCATTTGAGTTTTGCTGATGAAATGCTTCTAAATGTGAGCTTGCAACATCCCAGTAATTTTCTTTCACATTTACCCACTAGGATAACACTTTGAAAAGTATGTAACATTCTTAATACAGCATAACCTTATAAATCACACTATCTTATTTTGTTTCATTTGGCATTGTTATTTTCCTTCCATGTAGAACTGGGGAGAGCAGGGTTGACCTACTAATTGTATTTTTCTATTTCTAATCCTTTTTGATGGGTCCCCTTATACCGGCATACCTCATTTTATTATGCTTCACAGTATATTACATTTTTAAAAATTGAAGGTGTGTGGCAACCCTGTGTCCACCAAGTCTGTTGTGCCATTTTTCCAGCAGCATCTGCTCACTTTGGGTCTCCGAGTCACATTTTGATAATTCTTGCAGTATTGCAAGCTTTTTCATTATTATTATATTTGAGATGGTGGTCTGTGACTAGTGATTTTTGATGTTATTATTGTGATCTAGTGGGGACAACAGGGCGGAAGACAATGAGCTTAACTGATAAATTTGGTGTGTATTCTGGCTGTTCGCTGATCAGCTGGTCCTGTCTCTCACCGTCTCCATATTCCCTGAGACACAAAAATATCAAAACCAGTCCAATTAATACCCTTACAAGGCTTCTAAGTGTTCAAGTAAAAGAAAAGGTGCCATGTCTCTTGCTTTAAATCAAAAGCTAGAAACTATGCAGCTTCGTGAGGAGGGCATGTCCAAGGCTGAGACTGACATAAAGCTAGTCCCCTTGTGCCAAACAGTTACCCAAGCTGTGTATGCAGAGTTCTTCTTCTTTTTTTTTTTTTCTTCTCTTGGTTAAGCAGCTTGTAGGATCTTAGTTCCCTGACTGGGAATTGAACCTGGGCCCTTGGCAGTGAAAGTGCAGAGCCCTAACCAACTGGACTAACAGGGAGTTCCTACAGAAGAGAAGTTCTTGAAGGAAATTAAAAGAGCTACTCCAGTAAAAGCACAGATGATAAGAAGGCAAAGCAGCCTTATTGCTAAAATGGAGAAAGTTTTTGTGCTCTGGATAAAAGGGCAAATCAGCTACAACATTCCTTTAAGTCAAACCCTAATCCAGAGCAAGACCCTAACTGTCTTCAATTCTACGAAGCTTCAGAAAGGTGAGGAAGGTGCAGAAGAGAAGTTTCAATCTAGCCGAAGTTGGTGTGTGAGGTTTTTTTAAAAAAAGCTATTTCCCTAACAACAAAGTGGGACCATAAAGCAGCAAGTGCTGGTAGCTGCAGCAAATGACCCAGAAGATCTAGCTGAGGAAATGAATGAAGGTAGCTACACCAAATGACAGATTTTCAGTGTAGACAAAACAGCCTTCTGTTGAAAGAAGATGCCATCTAGGGCTTCCATAGCTGGAGAGGAGAAGCCAGCGCCTGACTTCCGAGCTGCAAAGGACAGATTGCCTGTCTTGTTAGGGGCTGATGCAGCTGATGGCTGAAGTTGAAGCCAGTGCTCATTAATCATTCTGAAAATCCCAGGGCCCTTAAGAATCATGCTAAATCTACTCTGCCTGTGCTCTGTAAATGGAACAATAAAGCCTGGATGACAGCACATCTGTTGACAACATGGCTTACTGAGTATTTTTAGCCCACTGTTCAGAAATACTGCTTAAAAAAAAAAAAAAGGAAAAAAAGAAAAACAGATTTTCTTCAAAGTATTTACTGCTTATTGACAATGCACTCAGTCACCCAAGAGCTCTGTTGGAGATGTACAAGATTAACGATATATTCATGCCTGGTAATATAACATCCATTTGGCAGCCCATGGATCAAGGAGTAATTTTGACTTTCTTTGAGAAATACACTTCATAAAGTTATAGCTGCCATAGATAGTGGTTCCTCTGATATATCTGGTCAAAGTCAATCAAAAACCTTCTGAAAAATTTTCACCCTTCTAGATACCATTAAGAGCATTTGTGATTCATGGGAAGAGGTGCAACTATTAACATTAACAAGAGTTTGGAAGATGTTGATTTTAGTGCTCGTGGATGACTTTGAGAGGTTTAAGCCTCAGTGGAGGAAATAATTGTAGACGGTATGCACATAGCAAGAGAAAGTGAAAGTGAAGTTGCTCAGTCGTGCCTGACTCTTTGCAACCCCATGGATAGTTGCCTGCACCAAGCTCCTCCGTCCATGGGATTTTCAAGGCAAGAAGTACTGGAGTGGGTTGCCATTTCCTTCTCCAATAGCAAGAGAACTGGAATTCAAAAAGGAGCTGAAGGATGTGACTGAATTGCAATTTCATGATAAAACTTGAAGAGATGAGGAGTTGCTTCTTATGGATGAGCGTAGAAAGTGGCTTCTTGAGATAAAATCTACTCCTGGTGAGGATACTGTGAAGATTACTGAAATGACAATAAAAGATTTAGAATACACTATAAACTTATTTGATAAAGCAGCTACAGGGTTTGAGGAGGCTGAAAGGATATCTATGGGAATGCTATCAAACAGCATTGCTTGCTACAGAGAAATCACTTGTGAAAGGAAGAGGCAGTTGATGAGGTAAACTTCATTGTCTTATTTTAAGAAATTACCACAGTGACCCCAGCCTTCAGCAACCACCACTCTGATCAGTCAGCAGCCATCAACATCAAGGCAAGACCATCCACCAGGAAAAAGATTATGACTTGCTGACTTTTGTTGATGGTTAACATTTTTTAAGCAATAAAGTCTTTTTAAATTTAGGTCCGTACATTGTTTTTTAACACATCATGTTACTGAACACTTGGTAGACTAGCATGTAGAGTAAGCCTAACTCTTATGTGCACTGAGAAACAAAAAGCTTTCATGTGAATCACGGTATGGTGACAGTTGCTTTTTTGCAGGGGTCAAGGCAGTGGCACCCCACTCCAGTCCTCTTGCCTGGAAAATCCCACGGACGGAGGAGCCTGGTGGGCTGCAGTCCATGGGGTCGCTAAGAGTAGGACACGACTGAGTGACTTCACTTTCACTTTTCACTTTCATGCACTGGAGAAGGAAATGGCAGCCCACTCCAGTGTTCTTGCCTGGAGAATCCTAGGGACGGGGGAGCCTGGTGGCCTGCGGTCTATGGGGTCGCACAGAGTCGGACACGACTGAAGCGACTTAGCAGCAGCAGGAACCCAACCCACAATATCTCGAAGTATGCCTGTACACTTAAATGATTTGAGTTTTACTCAAGATTTTCATTTTGTTTAAACTCTCTGCTTTTGCTTTTAGGAGCAGCATGAAAAGAAAGAACTTCATCACCTCATTTATGGTGAACAAAGATCATAGGTACATTGTGTTCAGAGTTTAACATTTGAGATGTTATGTAAGAAATCTACATTTATTGAATTTTTGTGTTTCTCTCTGGTGACTCTTTAACATACTTTCCCATTAAATTGGTATTCACACTTAGGAAATTGTAGCATTTATGCTACAATCTGTAACTTTTTTTTGCCTTTTCTAAACACAGTGGTTTTATAGTATTTTACTATTTTATAGTATTTTACTATTAAAATTTAACTTAAAAATTACTGAAACTGTGTCTATAAAGGTTTTAAAAAATAAAATTAGAATGTATGCCATTTACCTGTTTAATTTATTTAATCCAGAATTGAGGCTACTGTTATCAGTCATGGATAGTCAACCCTTCCAAATATGTACACTTCCTGTCACATGTTTAACTTGACTTTTCTTCCAGAAGCTTGTTTTTGCTCTCTACTTGTTTCTATTTTCTTTTATATCTTTAATTAAATATATATAGTTTCTTACATAGCTGTTTGACATTTTAAGTTTATTTTGTAGTGCTTTGTTGATATTGTGAATAATGTAATTTTTCCCCCTTTTCTGCCCTCATGTTTCTTTTTTTGAGTGTGACAGTACCAGAGATGAAAATAAAGTAATACATTAACATGATGGCCAAATACATAGTACCGCAGAGCTTGTAATGCAAGATAATGTTTTCTGTCTCTGTCCCTAGGCCCAACCTCTGAACCCATAAAGTTTAGTTGATTTACAATGCTGTTAATTTTTGCTGTACAGTACGCGAGTCTGAGTGAACTCCGGCAGTTGGTGATGGACAGGGAGGCCTGGCGTGCTGCAATTCATGGGGTTGCAAAGAGTCGGACACGACTGAGTGACTGAACTGAACTGAAAGTGACTGAATATATATACTATGCAGTTATATTCTTTTCCATTATGGTTTGTCATAGGATACTAAATACAGTTCTCTGTGCTGTACAATAGGACCCTATTGTCCATTCATCCTATATATAATAGTTTACATGTGCTAGTCTCAACTTCCCACACCGTCCCTCCCCTACCACCCTTGCCCTTGGTAGCTACAAGTCTGTTCTCTGTGGTCCATAAGTCTGTTTCTGTCTTGTAGATAGGTTCATTCCCACGTATAAGTGAGATCATATAGTATTTGTCTTTCTCTATTTGACTCACTTAGTATGGTAATCTCTGGTTGCATTTGTGGTGCCTCTGAGGGTATTATTTTGTTTTTTTTTGTCTGTTTTAAGTGGCTGAGTAGTATTCCACTGTGCATATGTATGACATCTTCTTTATCCGTTCATCTGTTGATGGACCTTTGGTTGTTTCCATGTCTTGGCTGTTGTGACTAGTGCTGCTATAAACATAGGGGTGCATGTATCTTTTTGAATTAGCTTTGTTTGGATATATGCCCAGGAGTGAGATTGTAAACACAGCTACTTTTAGCCATTTCTCTTTTGTACTTTTGATAGCTACTTCTGTATCTTTAAGTAATATATTGTACAGGTATTTCTGCTGTAAGGAAATTTATTTATTTCCGAAAAGTCCTGAATTCTGCAGAAATACTCACTAAAAATGACATGGTTAATGGAAAAAATAGGTTGGATAGACTACTTAAATTTGTCACTTGGTATCTGGATCAAGAAAGAATTTATGACTAGAGTCAGGAAGAATTGAACCTGCTGAGTTATGGAGTTAAGGTCAAAATGCATTTAAGTTGGGGAGAACCATGTAATAAATACTTCTAAAACAGAGCAGATGGGCCAACCCGAGCCAAGAGGTGTACTGTATGGAATGGTCTTTCTCTGAGGCTCTCAGCTCCGTGGTTATGCTTTTCCCCATGTTTCTTTGAGGCATGAAACATTAATGTGTTAGGGCAAATTGCTGTGTTCCAGCATGCCTCTGTCAGTTGCTGCGCTGGCTTTGGCCCCAAAACACATCCCACACCCTGTGCCCCAAATATGGGCTCCTCTCACCCAGTCCCTCATGTGGCTCACTGACAAGTTAGTCTTGAATGGCAGGGCCTCAGTCACATCTTTATCTTAGCTGTGATGGAGACTGGAAACTGGTTTCTTATATTCTACCTTGAGAAGGTGGGGGTAATAGGGAAGCTGTCAAAAGTGGAGAGTGTGTTCAAAAGTTTTGGGTTATCGGGAATAAGGTCCAACACACATATATGTGCATATGTATATTCACACACACACATATATATCCATGAGCAAAGATCTTCATTCATCAGTTTTAAACATAATTTCCTCCCCACTCTGATACATGAAGATTCAATGTTCTCACATTACCTCTTAGCTTCACCTCATCGTTTCCTCAATTTTGAGTTATAATATTTTATTTTTTTTACTGTTTGTCTTGAGTTTTTATTATTTCTTTAAATCTCTGTGATTGTGTTCCAGTAACTCTTCTCATCATACATGGACCTTTCACTGTGTAAGAAGGTGACATTAAAGTCCTCTCTCTCACCTCTCCACCTCTTTCTTCCTTTCCAATTCACACTTTTTATCAGTTACTATTTTTAAGTTGCCAAAACTGGTAACATTAAGTTCTGTTCTATAACTGCAATAAATTTTCTTATCTTTGTCTGTATGTTGATTCTAAAAGTTAAAAACCAGTAAATACTGGTTGCTATTATTCTGATAGCATAAATATTTTTCACTACTAAGCCGACTAAGGGGTTAAGATTCTACTTTTTAAATTTAGGCCAAGTGTTCTCTGCCCCTGAGCCCCTCAAAAGATATATTCTTATAGTTTCTTAGAGTGCATAAATTATATATAAAATCTTGCCACATTTTAATTGCTTCATATTTGGACCATTGACATTCTTCTAGATCATTTTGGATTTTTTAGAGTTTCAGACTACTGTTTGTTTCCTCTTTGAGAAAGCATAACCAGCCTTTGAAATACCTTGAGGAGCAATAATATCTCTTGGAATCTACTTTTCTTTCTGCTTCTCAAGGGAGTCCTCTGGTCTCCAGTTCCAGGCTTTACTAGGCTTTACTACCATTTTGTAAATCTTCATGGATATTTCTCCATTTCACTCTTACAGACATCTTTTTATGAGTCTTCCCTATTACATGGCTTTCTCCCTCATTTTGCCTAGGTAAGTACAAAATTAACTTCTTCAAGCAAAAGGTATTTGGATGAGGGAGACTTGTATTTTTTTGCACTCACTCTTGATTGATAGTTGGCTGTGCTTAGAATTCTGCATTCATAGTCACTTTCACTTAGAACTTTGAGGAGGAGGCTTCATTATATACTTACATTATATTGAGGTAAAAAGTTTCATGCCAGCCTGATTCTCTTTTGTAATTTCTCTGTGTGCTTGTTTTTCTGGAAATTTTTATGAATTTTTTTTTTCTTTTATACTGAAATGCCATAGGTCTGTGTTTAAATGCTATCTGTTTTACTTACCTTAATTTGCCTCTCATGACTTTCCTCTGGAGACTTATTACTTACTTAAAAATAATTACATGCTTTCTCTTTTGTATATTTTCTTTTAAAAAAACTCTTACTAGTTGGTGAGCAGACCTTCTAGACTGATTCTCTGTGGCTCTTATCTCTTCTGTCCTAGTTTTGTCCCATTGTGTTCTTGCATTATTTGGGACGTTGCCTCTCTTTTGTCTTTTAATTCTTCCTTTTTCTATTTTAATCTCAGCAATCAGAACTTTTTTCCTTATGCTCTGTTCTTTTTGAAGCATCCTGTTTGTGTTGTTTTATGTCATATCTTCTTCTCTTGTTCTGGGTATACTGATATAAATTACATTTATATATAATATAAAAAACAACTTTTTTGTTTTTACAGTTCTGTTCCATACATTATCTCTGTTTCTTCAGAAGTTTGGTTTCTTTGGTTATATTTATTTTTCCTTCCTGTTGACTGTTTGGGAGAGCAGACATACAGTTTTCCCATAGGTCTCTTTGCTCAGTAGGTGTCTCGTCCGTGGTGAAGTGTAGATCTGTGTACATAGGTGAGACTCTGCTATTCAGGGTGAGTGAATGAGCAGGAGGGGGTGCCTCTAGATGTGTAACAGAGCTAAGATTGACTCTTGGACATCAACCTCCACAGTAGAGGTCTGTCTTTACAGGCAATTTGAATGGTTTTGTCAGAGACTAGTTTCTTTGGATTGTCTCTGGGGTCAGGATTGGAAAGATGTGTTTTATTGGGGCTGTGGGGCAGTTGGTACAGCTGCTTAATTTAATTCCTCTGTTTTCACTCCCAGTTCTCACACCCACCTTCCACACCTGCTCATGAGCCCATCGGGGTCTCTGAGGACCCTGGCTTCCTCTTTCCCTGTGCACCCCGCTCCACACCCCTGGGTCTGGGCTTCAGCTTGCTCTGCCTTTAGCCTGCGCTCCACCCCACACTCCTCAGAGGCTTGTTTCAGTCTCTTTTGCCTCATAATCAGTACCCCCTCCTCCACTTTGTTGTTTTGGCTATTACAGGTTTTTTTCCCCTTTGTATTCATTTCCTGCTTTGGGAGAGGAGGAAGACAAAAGCATATATTCAGTCAGTTATCTTGAGTTGGAATGCTTCTCAGTTATTACTGTTTTTTTAAAACAGGAAGCCTGATGATTTGTATATCTTAATCTATATGTTATTTCACCCAAATCTTACTCACTTCAGTAGTTTCTTACCTAAGAATTTTTGTCTGATTTTCTTAGTTTGTAATCTTATTCTGCAAGTGAGACCAATTTTGTTTCCTCTTTTTAAATCTACACACACACATATATTTATTTATTTATTTATTTTACTTATTTTTTCCTCATTTGGCCAGGACTGCTGAACAATGTGGAGTGTTATCTGTGAATGTGATGTTTCTAAAGCCTGACCTTGAACTGATTGAATTGTTAAGTACAACATGAAAAGTGTCAACTGCATTATATATTGATTTCTTGCTTATTGAGAAAGGTGTCAGAAATCTCCTGTACAGGTAGTGTTTTTGAGTGAATGGATTTGGGACTTATCACCTGAGTACCTCTTATGCTTCTTTAGCCGGTAACCACAATTGCAGACTAGGGGATGGGCAAGAAGGGAAAGTTAGCTTTCTAAAATAAAAAATCTTTCCAATCAAGTTTTGTCAAATTTTAGATGACAAAGATGGTAAGTTGTCATTGGGCAGCAAAATGAATATTATTTCTTGACAGTAAATCAAGCAAAATAAGTCCCTTAACCAGCAATGGATCTTCTATCCTAAAGCCAGTAAAGTGTTAAGGATTAGTTGCTCAGTTGTGTTCGACTCTTTGCAAGCCCATGGACTGTAGCCTGCCAGGATGCTCCGTCCATGTAATTCTCCAGGCAAGAATACTGATATGGGTAGCCATCCTCTTCCTTAGGAGATCTTCCTGACCCAAGGGTCGAACCGGAACCTGCTGCATTGTAGGCAGATTCTTCACCATTTGAGCTACCAGGGAAGCCCTAAAAGCCAATAAAAACCCAGGGAAACAAATTTAACTGGAAAGATGCCTGCGTGTGATAAACATGGCAGCTAAACAGCAGGTCATTGCAAGGACAAAAAATCCGGTTATTGATTATCACGTAGAAGACAAGAACCACTTGATTTATTTTATTTTATTTTTTCATAATTTAATCCTTTTATTTATTTATTTATTTTTAATTTAAATTTTATTTTTTTACTTTACAATACTGTATTGGTTTTGCCATACATTGACATGAATCTACCACAGGTGTACATGAGTTCCCAACCCTGAACCCCCCTCCCACCACCCTCCCCATATCATCTCTCTGGGTCATCCCAGTGCACCAGCCCCAAGCATCCTGTATCCTGTATCGAACCTAGACTAGCGATTCGTTTCTTACATGATAGTATACATGTTTCAATGCCATTCTCCCAAATCATCCCACCCTCTCCCTCTCCCACAGAGTCCAAAAGTCTGTTCTTTACATCTGTGTCTCTTAAAAGTGCTTTAGAAATTGCCTTTAGCTATTAAAACCAATGCATGATATGAAAATCCAGAGTATAATATTTGGAAATGCTTGGTGGAAGTTGCAGGCAAGCAATCTTATGTCAAAGAGACTGTGTATCAGTTTTATCCACAGAGGGACTAGAAATCATTTGGAACTGTCAAAAAATGAAATGCGTTGCCTCTTGTGGTTATGAGACCCTCACTGATGGGAGAAACGTGATGATCATCTGGCAGAGATGTTAAGAGAAGAATTGGAGAGGGTGGCCCAAACAGCCTTCTGTGTCAAAGGGTGTGCAAACTAAAGACAAATCATCCTTTAGCATTTTGGGAAATAATAAATATTATCTCTCAGTATAAAATACTGCAATAAAATAATACAGATATATAAGAGGTTATCTATTTATATAGAATTTCTTTCTCATTTTTAGAAAATACCTATGAGCACAGACTTTTCTTAACTTAATCTTTCTTTTCTCATAATTGAATGGTCAATTATTTCTTCAGTTCTGTGAGTAGAACAGAGATCCACTAGTTTTAT
Organism: Oryx dammah; assembly: GCF_014754425.2. Classification (NCBI taxonomy): domain Eukaryota; kingdom Metazoa; phylum Chordata; class Mammalia; order Artiodactyla; family Bovidae; genus Oryx; species Oryx dammah. The sequence continues at coordinate 7,472,694 of NW_024070188.1, forward strand.
AGTGATTTTTGTGTCTGTATGTGTGTTTATTTTTAAACTGAAGGATAATTGCTTTACAAAATTTTGTGGCTTTCTGTCATACATCACCAGGAATCAGGCATAGGTACACCAATGTCCCCTCTCTCCCGGACCTCCCTCCCATCTCCCTGTCTCTCCCTTCAGCCTGTCACAGAGCCCCTGTTTGAGTTCCCTGAGTCATACAGCAAATTCCCATTGGCTATCTATTTTACATATGGAATTGTAAATTTGCATGTTACTCTCTCTATACATCTCCCCTTCTCCCTTCCCCCCCATGTCCATAGGTCTGTTCTCTATGTCTGTTTCTCCATTGCTGCCCTGAAAATAAACTCATCAGGGTCATCTTTTCAGATTCCATATATATGTGTCAGTGTATGATATTTATATTTCTCTTCTGACTTACTTCCCCTGAGGAAAACCAAAATTGAGAAAGACACATGTATGTACCCCAATGGTCATTGCAGTACTATTTACAGTAGCTAGAACATGGAAGCAACCTAGATGTCCATCTACAGATGAATGGATATAGTGATTTTATGATAAATCTCTGACAGTTGACTTTTAAACTTTTCCCAGCTACTCTCCACCCTTCCCAGCTGCTCACCACCCGCCTCACTGGGGTTATCCACTTTGATTTAGACTGGATCACCTGTGGTACCTCTTGAACTGTTTGTTCCTTGCATTTTCCATGCCTTACTTAAGCCATCATGGTTTCTCTCTAGGACGTAGTGTCCTCTTGCTCTTTTGAAGCCCATCCTTCTTGCCAAGGTAATTTTTCCAAACTGAAGATCTGCAGGAGTCCCTAATCCTGTAGTTCAGTCCTGTCAGTGGGTGTGGGTTGGCCTCAAGATAATGGTTCCTCCAGTCTCAGAGAAGGCAGTGGCACCCCACTCCAGCACTCTTGCCTGGGAAATCCCATGGATGGAGGAGCCTGGTAGGCTACAGTCCATGGGGTTGAAAGAGTCGGACATGACTGAGCGACTTCACTTTCACTTTTCACTTTCATGCACTGGAGAAGGCAATGGCACCCCACTCCAGTACTCTTGCCTGGGAAATCCCATGGATGGAGGAGCCTGGTGGGCTACAGTCCATGGGGTTGCACGGAGTCAGACACGACTGAAGCGACTTAGCAGCAGCAGCAGCGGTTCCCTGAAAACATCATGTTCTCTGTTGCAGCAGCCCCTTGGCACTTGTTGTTTTCCTCTGTATCTCTTTCCCCTGGATGGATCTGAGGTCTAATGCATCTTTCAACACTGAGTTACAGTTACCCTCCTCCAGGAAGCTTTTCTGAACCTGTTTTCCCATTGTCTGCATTGGAGTCATTCTCTGTGTTCATGCAGCACTTCCCTTGCATCTCTGAGAGCAGGTTTCCCTTTCCTCGTCTTATTCCCATTAGGCTCTTCCTCTTATCTCTGTATCTTTCACAGCTGCTAGTGTGTGTATGTAGTACTAGCGCATGTGTGTGCTCAGTCATGTCTGGCTCTTTGCAACCCCAGGGACAGTAGCCCGCCAGGCTCCTCTGTCCATAGGATTCTCCAGGCAAGAATGTTGGAGTGGGTAGCCATCTCCTCCTCCAGGGGGTCTTCCCGACCCAGGGTTTGAACCTCTGTCTTCTATGTTACCACTGAACAACCTGGGAAGCCCATGTAGTATTATTCATCTTATTGGATGTGTGAGATCAAAATTCCTCTCTCGTCCCGTGAACTCTCTACTTATCCAGAGGTTAGGTTTCTTAGACTCTGTTTTCTAAGACTCTTGAAGAAGGTAGAAAAAGACTTCTAAGTGCTTATAGTTTGTTGTCATAAAACCTATCCATAAAAGCACACACATTGATTCTATTGAGGCCTTTAATCACATACCTTCAACTTTTACTTTACATAGAATTCTAACAAACTTGTTTACTTAATGTTGTAGCTCACATTACATCAGAAGCAACACATGAGATCAGGAAAAGCTGACAAAGGTATGTTGACAAGGCTAAAGCTGACATACTCAGAGTCTAAAAACAAGGCACTCTTTAGGAAAAGAAAAAAAAAAACAGTAAAAAGTACCTAGAATATCTTTTTTAAAAAAGTTATAGTAGTTTGTAGTCATTTAATTTAGAAACAAGGTAGATATCTACCTTGACTGCATAGTATTATAATTGATGTCCCATATTCTATCCGTCATCATGAAGAGATTAATTTTTGTTTTCTGTACTGTGTTTGAAATACAATCTGACTGCTTAAAGGTATGAGTCAGGTGAACTCTCAAATGTGTTGAGTAACTCAACTCCCTATAGTGCTGGATAAATGAGTTCTTGCTGAGTCTCTTTCTAAAAGCTGCAGGATGACGGGCGCTTTGCTTTTAATCATTAATTTCCCTTTGGTTATATCCACATTACGAATAATGTTATGTAGTGATATTCTGTTAGGGCTTTTTTCTATTAATTTCTAATTTCTCATGTCACACTTAGAAAGTAACAAAATGACCCCTTCTCTTGGCTCTTCTTTTTTTTTTTAAGTTCTTTCAATCAAGGAACTGTTTATGAATTTTTGGTGGCAGAAACCTCAGTACATTATTAATTCTGATACTGCTTTGTATTCATTTTCTCCAGCGTTTTCTAAGCTTTGCTTTAACTAGATTGGTGGGGAGGAAAAAGGGGAAGATTAAGTCTCAATGTTCATAGATTGGGATATTGGCGTGTGACACATACCATTTGTAGTTACAGGACTTCTAGTCTCTGTGCTGGGGCTGGGACTGTTAATCTTCTTGGTGTGACTCATTCCAGACGTGATTCTTCTGTCTCTTGGTGTGGTTAAACTCCTCCAGGGGAGGTGGTGCCAAAGGGTGGAGGGGGGTTGACTAATCTGTTAAGTAGCCTTTTATCTGAGAGTCTAGTTTCTCATTAGTACTTCTGACCAAAAGGGTTGATGGTTGGAAATACAGATTTTTTTTTGTTTTGTTTTGTTTTTAATAGTCTCTCGGGGATGAGAGGCTTATTTTGGAAGAATGGAATTTTAAGGAAGCCTGACAACCCCAGTTTCCATTTGACTGAAACATTTTGGCAGCTGAAAAAGCTTTCACAAGTAGGAGCGAGAGGCAGACTTTCCACTGGGAGTGAGACTCACGTGGAACCTGTCCCTCTGCTCTGGGGTTACAGCGGTTCCCTTGGGACTTTGTTTTTTCTTTTTAAATTTATTGGCGTATAGTGGATTTACAATGTTGTGTTAGGAAACACAGCATTTCAGGTGTACAGGAAAGTGAGTCAGTTATACATATATATATTCATTCTTTTTCAGATACTTTCCACATATAGGTTATTACAGGGTACTGAGAAGAATTCCCTGTGCTATACAGTGGGTCCTTGTTGGGGTGTCTGTTTTATATATAGTAGTGAAAGTGAAGTCGCTCAGTTGTGTCCAACTCTTTGCGACTCCATGGACTGTAGCCTACCAGGCTCCTCCGTCCGTGGGATTTTCCAGGCAAGAATACTGAAGTGGGTAGCCATTCCCTTCTCCAGGGGATCTTCCTGACCCAAGGATCAAACCTGGGTTTCCTGCATTGAAGGTGGATTTTTTACCATCTGAGCCTCCAGGGAGGCCCTCATAAAATGATAACACTTGTGTATTACCATAGTTTTACAACCTGAGAGGCACAGAAATTGGTTGTTTTACCCAAGATGCTGGAGGAAAAATAGAGAAGTAACCCAAAATGAACAGCCCGGCTCCCTGTGCAATATAACACCCTGACGACAGAATTCAGTCTCAAACTAGACTCTTTCTATACAAGGAAGCCCCCAGTTTTCTTGTCAGGCAGCTCTATTGATTATAAAGTCTTCAACTGAAATTTCCTTTCCTCTGACTTCTGCCTATTGATTCTTATTTGTCTCTCTCGTAAGATCATGTATGTACCTACTTCTGCATACCTTGTTTTCAGATATTTGGGCAGCTTCCCAAGACTCCTCATAGTCTGCTCATCTCTAGACTAAATATTCTATCCATCCCTTTCCACTATTATTTACACTTTTTGGTTTCCCAATTCCTCACAGTACTGACTACTCTTCTCTGGACATAATGTCAATGTCCTATGACCCTATTAACTTCAGATTGCTTAAAAATAATACTGGAGATATGGTTTGTGTAGCTGAATGCCTAGAAGGACTTGTTTTTTCCTGAGACCTGAGGTTTATCATAACCTAGAAGGAGACTTATGCTTTTGATGCTTCTGTTTCAGAATACCTGAAAAGGAGTGAGTTCCATGTCATTGGATATGTTAAGCAGATGCATGTAATGTCAGGGATATTAGAGATTAAAAAAATAGAAAGCATATTGAGTGTGCAGTATCCTTACTAAAATAAATTAAAATGTCTGTTTAAAAATACTTTTGTGAAATATCAGCTGTAAAATGTAGAACATATTAGGAGATGGTCTTGGGGATGCTAGTTTGCTATTTTCTAAGGTTGAAGGCTTCCTGAATAAAGCATCTTTTTCCACCAAAAAAAAAAAAAAGGCATATTAGAGTGTGTAATATTGGAATTAATACTTGAAAATATTCTTCTCTTAGAAGTGATAACATTATATCACTTAGATAGTTTTGTTCTTTGACCAATCACTTAATCAGCTCGGAGGGATATTTTGCTTCTGTGAAAGACTGCATCTTTTGCCAAAAACCTTTAGTTCATAAAAATTTCATTGACATTTCCCCTTCATGTCAACATATAGCACTTTAGTTTTCTTCACATTTGTTCACATTATTTACTTATTCTTTATAGAGTCAACATTTAGAGGAATACAAATAGATTGTTACAATCTTTAAAAAAAAAAACCCCTTAGTTAGCATTTTTATAGCATTGTTTTGTTTATTACCAACTACTCACCCATTTCTTTTATGAGAGTTATGTTAACTGTGTTTTCTTGTAATAGATGATCGGAACTGTTTATCAGTAATATGTTTGTCAATGGAATATTGTTTACTCTCGATGTCAAGTTATTGAAATATATATAGACCTTACTAAAAATTTGGGGCTAGGTAGATGAGGCGTGCCTGCTCAGTCACTTCAGTTGTATCTGACTCTTTGCAACCCCATGGGCTATAGCCCGCCAGGCTCCTGTGTTCATGGGATTCTCCAGGCAAGAATACTGGAGTGGGTTGCCATGCCTTCCTCCAGGGGATCCGACACAGCGATCGAACCTGCATCTTCTGCATTGTTGGTGGATTTTTTTACCCACTGAGCTACCTGGAAGCCTGGGTAGCTGATAGACTTTGCTGCATGATGGCAATGAGAGCTTTTGTGGTGTCTATTTTAGGACAAGTAATTTCTCAGTGACTATGTTAGCAATTTTCTACTATAGTGTATAGAGTCTTATTTTCTTTTCCCCCATGAGGTGATTTTTAAAATGTGTGGCTGTTGTGAGATATTCAGTCCAATAATGTTGCATATAAGGACTCTCAAGAAGAGGGTTTTTGAATTAAAAGGAATGGATGCTGGAAACCCAAAATCTCCCAAGCAAATTGTGGTCTGTAATAATTCCACCCTTGGGAAAGGGAGGCTCCTCAAAACTTCCATGACTATTAATCTTGAGAAAGAGCATACATGGTCTAGTTGGACTGAATCCTCTAGCCATCTGATCAAGCCAGGTCTGTAAAAGTAGGGCCAATGGGCATCCCTTTTGGGCCCATTAACTACAATGAAAATAGTAGGGGTACGTAAACGGCATGATTGTTCCTTTGACAAGTAAGTGTAGGGTGTGTTTCATGAATTCTTCCCATTTCTTGATTTTACTAACAGTCTCCCCAAAGTCACTCCCCAGAAATGAATAGTAAGAAGTGAGTTTGCTTGGATTGCTTTACTCGTTTTGGAGAGTGGATGAGAAGGGGCTTCCAACTGGAGCCTCTTTTTTTTTTTTTCTTTTTCTTTTTCTGCAGCAAGCACCTGCCTTTAACCTTTTTTGAGGATAATCTGATACCCTCTTTACTACCATGAAACATCCTATCCTGGTTTCTGTAGGTCCCCAGTCTGTGCACGGTCTGGGTAGTTCACCAAGCTCTGAGTGCTTCTCATGGGAAAAGGAGCTCAGGCCCTGGTGTTCAGCTGGTTGCTCTTGCTTGGGCGAGTGAGTCAACTGCTTGATTTTCTCTCCTACTTTATGAAAGTGAGACTTTCTTTTTCTCCTAGTCTTAAAAACGTTCGCAACAACTAAATAAAAGATAAGTTTCTTGAGTGAGTTAACATCTATCTGGATCCTTTAGCTATATATAGGTGGGGCGACTTTTCAGATTACTAGGATAAATAGACAAAATACCCCCACATAGGTTCAATATGTATTCCAGATTGTCTATGTTAAATAAGGGATGTGAGTCTGGTTTAATTTGTAACAACCATTTCAGTCTTTTTTGAGGAAAAGCAGTGTAGTTATTTTTGTCGTTCGTGTAAATTATATTACAACATTAAAGAACTTCAGGGAACCCTGAAGGATTGTTTAGTCACTTAAAACCTTAAATTCCCTTCAGGGAGACTAGTCGATTCATGTGGACCCTCCAGAATCATTAGTTAACCAGATTTGAAAATTGCATCAGGATTACTGCATCTCTTTAGGGCTTTCACTTTTTAATTTAATTTTACGTTCTTTAAACACACACACACACACACACACACACACAGAAAATGACTTATGCTTAGCTTGGGAAGGTGTAAGCTTAATTCCAGTTTTTGTGTCCCAAAAGTCTATTTTGCCTTTATAATCCTATTAGCTCATTAGCACTCTATTTCTTATATTTGGGAACCCATGGACTTCAGTAACCAGAGCTGCAGTCTGCAGTTTAATAATGCATTCTGCTCTGAGGTTTATGACCATAAAGTTCCTTTACGGGAATCCTCTGTTTGTGGCTCTAAAAGTGTTGTACTTGAGGTAACAGTGAGGCTAAAGTCTAACATGAGAAGGTTTTGAAAATTCTAAAGTGTTAGTGTTGTTTAGTCATGTCCGACTCTTTGCTGCGACCCCATTGACTTTAGCCCGCCAGGCCCCTCTGTTCATGGAATTGTCTATGCAAAACTACTGGCCTGGTTAAGCATTCCCTTCTCCAGGGGATTCCTCCAACACAGTGATTGAACCCAGGTCTCCTGCATTGCAGGAAGATTCTTTACCATCTGAGCCACCAGAGAAGCCCAAGAATACTGGAGTGGGTAGTCCATCCCTTCTCCAGGGGATCTTCCTGACCCAGGAATCGAACCCGGTCTCCTGCATTGCAGGAGGATTCTTTATCGTCTGAGCTACCAGGGAAGCCTTCTAAAAATGGTAGAACTGTTATCAAATAAATGGAAGTCTGTGACTCACTGTATTTCCTTGGCTTTTTATTCCCCATGAACTGGAGAAAGAACCACTGTAGGGGGTTGGAAATGTTCTTTTCTAAGGTTGTGGCATGACAGAGTGGTTGCTTTTTCCAACCACCATATGTGGTGATGAGGCTCTTCGGAATGACATTGGGGTCCTCCCTGAACAAACAGCAACAGCCTTCCAAATAACTTATAATAAATGAGGTATGTAGGACGTTTTCCCCAGCCAGATGTGATTTTCAATAGGAAATGAATACATTTAAAGTGACCTCCTATAGGAAAATTTGGGATAAATAGCTAGAAAGGGAAAATGGCCAAAAGACCCTATTCATAACCAAAACAACCCATAGTGCAAATACATTTTACAAAAGAAGTGAATGTATGCAGAAAATAAAACCTTAAAAAAGCCTTAAAACAAAACTTGAACATACTGTATTTTTTGATGCCCAAGTATTTAAACACCATTTAATACAACCCCAATTCCAATTCTAATGGGAGTTTCTAGTTTTTTTAAAACTGCCTAAAAATATATGATATTTTATATAGAAAAATAAATGCCTCAAAATAGCCAAGAGAGAAGAGTGAAGGGGATTTTCCATTAGTTGAAATTAAAGTGAACTACAAAGCCATGTGAACAATCTATGGCTTGCAATAAACATATAGATCAGGGGTTAGCAAACTTTTTGTGTATGGGACGAGATAGCAAATATTTTGAACTTTGTGGCTCAAAGTTCAAAATATTTGCTGTCATACCATGCAGGCAGTTATATGGGTTTGACTGGATTTAGTTTTTAAACCATGGTTTGCCAATTCATGGTATAGACCTTACAACAAAATAGTGCTCACAAGCAGATAGGAAAATTTGTGACAGAGGTGGTATTTCAAGTCATTTGAAAAACAGAATTTAATAAGTTGTGCTGGTAAAGTTTATATTCATCTGAAAAAATTAATATTCTTAAAATATAAAAATAAATTCTTGGTATATAAGATTTAAATATAAAAGGTAAAAAATATAATAATATAAGAAAATGTAAGAGAATATTGTTTAATCTGTGAGTGGAGGCTATATTTTTAAGCAAGACAACAAACAGAGAAGCTGTAAAGAAAGAAAAGAAACATTTGACTACATATAAATGAAAATTTGTTTATGGCAAAGTTATAAACTTTGATGACTTATAAACAAAATATGATAGCATATAATCTATAAACAAAGAAGTAAAATGACAGCCTATGAAAAATATTTGTAACATGGTGAAGAAAAGGGCTAAAGTCCATAACATGCAAAGTGCCTCTGCACTTAGCTCAGTTAAAAAAAAAAAAAAGTACAAAGAGTGGTTCTTGAAAGAAAAGATGCTCAATGTCACAAGAAGCTGTACTCTTCTGTAAAATGGGATAATTATAGTGCCCACCTTATAGTGTTGTTGCAAGAGTTAAATAATACAAGTAAGGTACTAATGGCTGTGTTCCACAAGTGTTAGTTTAATACCCTGTAGAGATAAAAGCCGGAGAAGGCAGTGGCACCCCCCACTCCAGTACTCTTGCCTGGAAAATCCCATGGACGGAGGAGCCTGGTAGGCTGCAGTCCATGGGGTCGATAAGAGTCGGACACAACTGAGCGACTTCATTTTCACTTTTCACTTTCATGCACTGGAGAAGGAAATGGCAACCCACTCCAGTGTTCTTGCCTGGAGAATCTCAGGGATGGGGGAGCCTGGTGGGCTGCCGTCTATGGGGTCGCACAGAGTCGGACACGACTGGATCGACTTAGCAGCAGCAGCAGAGATAAAAGCATGAGTAGGCAAAGACTGCTGATAAAGGATGTTATGGTGTTTTGTTTGTAGTTGGGAATAGCTGGAAATACACTAATGGAAATTAACTGAAGTATAGTTAGTTTGCAATATTATGTTAGCTTCAGGTATACAGCAAAAGGATTCAGTTAAACATGTATATAGTCTTTTTCAGATTCTTTTCCATTATAGATTATTTTTAAAAGTTATGTTTAATTGCTATGGAATTTTATGAAGTTATTTAAAATAACTACTTTAAATGTATTCCATAAGTTTAGAAAGCATTATGATGTAATGTTTAAGAGAAATGCAGATTTTAGAGAAATACAGACACTATGGCTTCAGTTTTATAGAATAATATGACAAAAATCCATTTACATGTTTTTATATGATGCTGAAACATTCAGCTTCTATGTTTCAAAATCATTGTTTTAATTAAGAATATCCTAAAAGCAGACTATACAGTTCACTGCTTTCTTCCAATACACCTTCCAATATTGGATCTCATGGTAGACCTCCTCCTCCTTCACTAAGTTGTAAATGTACATTGAGTTTTATTCAGAGGGCTCTAGAAGTTATACCTTGTATTTCCTGAAATTCTAAACTCAAGTAAGTCAAACAGAACATACAGGGCAACAGTTGTATGGTACACGTAGAGTCAGTCAGACACAACTACCTTGTCTTATTTATTATTCCATGAAGAGACCAAGGTATAGTTTTCAAAGAGCATTGTTGGTATTTAGTTGGTTATTGGTAGTTGGGGACCTAACTTTCCATTGGCTGTTATCAGAGATGGAATAGTATATTGTAGCTGGAGGGGCAGGAATTTACATCTGTATGTGAATTCAGCACTTGGGCAAAGATTTGGGTAGGTTAGTAGCTTGATAATAAATGATATCTTAAAATTATGTTGTTCCTTAGTTTTGAGAACAGATTTTAGCAACAGCAATAATAGTAGTTAATACTGTGTCTGACTTTTTTGCAACTCCATGGATTATAGCCCACTAGGCTCCTCTGTCCATGGGGTTTTCCAGGCAAGAATGGTGGAATGGGTTTCCATTTTCTCCTTCAGGGGATCTTGCTGAACCAGGGATCAAATCCACATCTTCTGCATTGCAGGAGGATTCTTTACCACTGAGCCGCTAGGGAAGCCCAATACTTCCATTGTTGAGCATTGGCTGAGACATTACACTTGCTCCTCTTTTAATCCTTCCAACTTTAAAGGGATAGATGCTGACATTTATTTACTTTTTATTGAAGTATGTTGATTTATAATATCATGTTGTTTTAGCTGTATAGCATAACGATTCAGTTATATATATATAGTCAATATATATTGTATAATGTTATAATTAAATATATATTATTACCTATAATTGTATTTATGTATATATATTTTCTTGCATATGTATATATATGTTCATTTTCTTTTTACTTTGAGGAATACATATTTAGATGAGTTGAGTAACTAACCTTTGGTTACTTGTTAAAAACACAAAAGCCAATTCCTAGACTATTTTTCTACCAAGTAGAAGAGCTTATTTTTTGGATCAGTGTCTGAGCTGAGATTTGAACTTGGGTTACTATTAATACCAAATTCTATGTATATTGTTGATCTTCAAGGTCTATTTCTTCTTATTGATTGCCACATTAATTCTGCCCAAAGACTAGCCATTTAGATGTCTTATTATTTCTAATAAAATTTAAGGCCACAAATTAATTGTTGCCTAGTATCTTTATTGTTGCATTTTGGTGTTGCCCAAGCACTTTATATCTACAGCTAATGCATTAGCCATATTATGGTAATTTGTTTGCATGCATATTTCCAGCTTAGCCAAGGACTGTTTGAAAGAAGAGTTGTCTTACACAGTTTTGTGTTATAATGAGTGGCAGCCTTTTAGGTGATCAGTTACTGTTGAACTGATTTTGACGGTAAGGTTGCAATCAGTTTTGCCTTTGTTGTTCAAAATGTACATATGCATTCACTTAAATTTAACCCAGACCACAGGTCTCAGTTTAGCTGTAAAAATGAAAATTTTATCTATGAATATACAACAAGTCCCCTGCATATGAACCTTCAAGTTGCGAACTTTTAAATATGTGAACATGCATTTGCATGTTCAGTCACGTAAGTTAGTTCACGTGTCTGGCATATACTGTCGTGGGCATGGATCCTCTGCAAGTGATTGTGCTTTTGTCGACTGTACAGTACTGTATGGAGTTCAGCAGTACAGTGTTTTTATTTCAAGCCCAGGATGTATGAAAGCAAGTGTAAAAGCAGTGGTGTGGAGCTGATTGTCTTAGTTAGGTACCTAGGCTGAATTTTTGGACTTATGAACAGATTGGACTTACCAGTGCACTCAGAATGGAATGCGTTTGTATGTATGGGACTTACTGAAAATATAATTTTAGGTCTCATATATGGGCTTCCCTGGTGGCTCAGAGGTTAAAGTGTCTGCCTGGAATGCGAGAGACCCAGGTTTGATCCCTGGGTTGGGAAGATCCACTGGAGAAGGAAATGGCAACCCACTCTAGTACTCTTGCCTGGAGAATCCCATGGAGGGAGGAGCCTGGTAGGCTACAGTCCATGGGGTTGAAAGAGTCGGATATTCATGGTCGTATATTTCCGTATATAGCCTAAAGCTGTCTATAATTTATATGGAAGAAGTTAAAGCCCTTACTTTTTAACTGTTTCAAGCTTTTCACATGTAGTAACTCATTTATCCCGTACCACCTCCGCATCAGGTAGCTGCAGTGAAAATACTGATGTATGGAGAGGTCAGATGACTGGCCCGAAGCCACATACCAAGAAGGGTTGAGCCAGGATTTGAACCTGGGTAGTCCAACTTCAGTGTCTTGTGCTCTGAACCAATGCGCTATGCTTTCTCACTGGTCTGTATGTGGTGCGTGCATGTATGTGAGTCTTACACCCAGAAAGAGAAAGAGATTGGAAGAGATGTTCTTTGATACTTTGCAATGGACTTCATTATCACACCTTTGGAAAATATATAATATTTTGCAGAAAAATCTGGTTTTCTAAGGTCTACTTTTAATAGGATATAAAATAAAATTTGTTCATATAGATTTACTGTAAGAGAAATTTAGGTAATTTGGGAAGAGTTTGGAAGGGAACCAACAGAAGAGTAAGGAAATTTAAGTCATGTTATCATAGAAAATATTGTGAAGATTTCATCTTAAGGATGTTTTATGAAGGAATTGAAAGTGTTTTTCAAATATGTAAAGATAGAAGCTGGTGAAGAGTTTAGGTCTGTTCTTTATAGTTTGGGCAGATAAATTTAGGACCAATGGGTGGATGCTTTAGAGAAATAGCTTTTTATTGCTCAGTGTAAGGTGGAAACTTCTGCACTGATGAACTTAGAAAATGATGAGGTTTTTCTTTCCAAAATGATCAAAAATAGAATGGAAACAGGGAAGCCACTGAGAATAATCAAGTGTTTAGCTTTTCAAATAGTAGAACTTGGTGACCAGACATGAAGTTCCTTCTAAACCTGCAATTCAGTGATTCTAACACCCTACACAGAGGGCATTCTGCTCTATTATTATTATTTATTCTAATATTTGTTGCTATTTTACTCATAGTATACACCACACCCCCTGGAAAAGTTCTATGTAAGTGATTTCCAGTGAAACTTATGGTCACTCAATCCATTAGATATAGGAAAAAAATGCCTATCACAAAGTCATCACCAAGAACAATGTCAAAAAGAGCTTTCCCCCTGCTTTCTAATAGTAGTTTTTTTGGTTATACTTCTTTTGTTTAAGTCCCTGGTCTGTTTCTATAACGAGCATGGTTTTTGTGAATGGTGTAATACAGGGGTCTAAGGTCATTTGCCTACATGTGATTGTCCAGCTTTTCCAGTGCCTTTACTGGAGAGAATATCCTTTCCCCATTGAGTATTCTTGGTTCCCTTGTCAAATATTAGTTGAACATATATGCCTGGGCCCCCAGTTCGGTTGCATTGGTTTATGTGTCTATTTTTATGCCAGTTCCATACAGTTTTGATTACTGTAGGTTTGTAGTGTAGCTTGAAATCAGGAAGTACAATGCCTCTGGCTTGTTCTCCATTAGGGCTGCTTTGGGCACTTGGAGTCTTTTGTGATTCTGTGCATATTTTAGGGTTTTTCTTCTCTTGCTGTGGAAAAAAGCCATTGGGATTTTTAAGTGTGTGTTAGTCACTCAGTTGTGTCTGACTCTTTGCGACCTATAGACTGTGGCCCACCAGGCTCCTCTGTCCATGGAATTTTCCAGGCAAGAATACTGTAATGGGTAACCATGTTCTTTTCCAGGGAGTCTTCCTGACCAAGGGATCAAACTCAGGTCTTCTGCAGTCCCTGAAGATTCTTGTGCTTACTCAGTCATGTCCAACTCTTTGCAACCCTATGGACAGTAGCCCATCAGGCTCCTCTGTCCATGGGGATTCTCCAAGCAAGCATACTGGAGTGAGTTGCTGTGCCCTTCTTCAGGGCATCTTCCCAACCCAGGGATTGAACTCAGGTCTCCCGCATTGCAGGCAGATTCTTTACTGTCTGAGTCACCAGGGAAGCCCCATGCAGATTCTTATAGGGATCATATTGAACCTGTAAATGTCTTGAAGTAGTATAGATATTTTAACAGTATTACTTTTTCTGATCCAAGAACATGAGATTCCTTCCATTTATTTGTGTTTCCTTCCGTTTCTTTCGTCAATGTCTTATAGTTTTCAATGTACAGATCTTTCACCTTGTTGATTAAATTTATTCCTAAGTATTCTTTTTGACTATTTTCTTTATTTTTGCTTCTTTCTATTTTTCATTTTTGGTTTATATTAACCCACCTAATTTCTGTACATTGATTTTGTGTCCTGCATCTTTACTGATTTTGTTTAGTTCCAACAGTTTTTTTGTGGAGTCTTTCGGATTTTCTATATGTAAGATTATATCATATGTAAACAGAAATAGTTCTACTTCTTCTTTCTGATTTGGATATCTTTTATTTCTTTTTATTTCCTAATTGCTCTGGTGAGAATTTCTAGTTGAGTAGGGGTAGTAAGAGAGGGCACCCTTTTTTGGTTTCTGATTTTAGAGGAAAAGCTTTCAGACTTTCACCATGGAGTATGATGTTGGCTGTGGGCTTATCATACATGACTTTTAATATGTTGAGATTCATTCCTTCTAGACTCGATTTGTTAGAAGAATTTTTATCACGGAAGATGCTATGTGTAGTCAAATGCATTTTTGGCATCCAGTGAAATGATCACATGATTTTTAGCCTTAAGTTTTTATAGTTTTACTACATTTATATGTATAGCATTGCTTTGCATGTTTTATCTTTTTAAAATATGGTTTAAATGACCCTCATCAAAAAGTATAAAAACAACAAATGACGGGATGTGGGGGAAAGGGAGACCTCGTACACTGTTGTTGGGAATGTAAATTGGTGCAGTTACTATGGAAAGCAGCACAGAAGATTTAACTTTTCATAAGTGAAAACTAGAATTACCATATGATCCAGCAATTCCACTCCTGGATACAGAGCCAAAGAAAATGAAAACACTAATTCAAAAGATACATGCACCCACTACCCCAGTATTCATAGCAACATTATTTACAATAGTCAAGATAAAGCAACAACCTAAGTGTCCATTAACAGATGTATGGAAAAAGAAAATGCGATATGGTGCGCGCGCGTGTGTGTGTGTGTGTGTGTATGTATAGTTATATGGGATGTTAGCTTTAAAAATATGAAATTCTGCCATTTACAACAGCATGTGTGGACATAGACGGTGTTGTGCTGTGTGAAAGAAATCAGAAGGAGAAGGACAAGTGGTGCACAGTATCACTTATTTGTGGAATCTAAAAAACAAAAGTGATTATAAGAAAATCGAAATCGATTCTCCACTACAGAGAACAAACTATTGGTTACTAATGGGGAGGGGGAAACAGAGAGAGGCAGGACAGGACTGGGGAATTAAGAGATACAGACTACTAGGAATAAGGTGAATAAGCATCAAGGAAGATCACGAAGCACAGAGAATGTAGCCAATATTTTATAATAACTATAAACAGAGTATAATCTTTAAAAATTTTGAATCACCATATTGTACATCTGAAACTGATATAATATTATCAATCAATTATCCTTTCATAAAAAGTATGGTTTCTTACTGTATACATTTTCTATAATTTAAAAAATCTCCATTATATTTTTTAGAATTTTTAATTCAACAGATATTTATGGAGCACCTGCTTTGGGCTAGACATTGTTCTAAGTGCTTAGGGTGCATCAGGTGAACAAAAGAAAGATCCTTTTTTTTTGGCATTAATATTCTAGCTAAAGGAGACAGATAATATATGCAATTAATACATATAATCGATATTTTAAAAAGTTAATTATATGTATGTCAGAATGAGACGTTATAAGGCAGAAGAAAGTTGATTAGGATAGAGGATTAGAAATATTGTAGGGGTGTGGGATTATAATTTTAAATAATTGGTAAGGATAAGCCTCATTGGGCAAGCAGTTGAGTGAATTTTGAAGCAGTTGAGGGAATTAGCCATACAGCTTTCTGGGGGAAGAAGGGCAGAGAGGGGTCAGAAGGCAGAAGTGTGCCTAGTGTACTTTGGAACAACCAAGGAAGTCTGTGTGGCTGTAACATTAATAGTGACTCCAAGTATGGGGTGAAGTGAGAGAGGTTGGCGTGTTAATACTTCAGCTTTGGGGAGGTTCAGAGAGAGAGGGGACATGTGAATACCTATGGCTGATTCATGTTGTATGGCAGAAACCAACACAACACTGGAAAGCAATTATCCTCCAATTAAAAAATTTTTTTAAAATATAGAAAAATTGAGGCAGGATTCTATTAAACAAATTCATGCTGTTTGGAGTGAAATGCTGTAATATTCTGTGAAAAGCTTGTCTGGTTACTGTGTTAGAATACGCTGAACAGAATCTGGGAGATGATTTAGGGGACTATTGTCCCCTAAATTTGGAAGAGAGGTGGTGGTGATTTAGACCAAGATGGTTAACAGTAAAAGTGGTGAAAGAAGTAGTCAGGGTCTGGATGTTTCTTTAAGACAGAGACGGTGGGATTTATGGACAGATTGGGTGTAGGAAATGGGAAAGAGGAGTCAAGGATGACTAAAAAGTTTTGACCAGAGTTCTAACTTTGCCCTTTCGGAAGGGCAGAGTTGCTGCTGACTGAATGAACTGATGGTGAGAATACGCTTTGAGGAGGAAAAATCAGGAATAAGATGTGGACTGTGTTGTGTTTCTTCTGGCTCCTATGAGTTGGAAGTTTGGGAAGGAGGTCTGAACTGGGAGTCATCAGTGTATAGATGGTATAATCCATGAGGCTGGATGAGATTGCCAGCAGAATGAACATTGACAGAATGCGTACAGGGAGGCAGCCTTGGGCCACTCTGGCCTTTGGAGATCGGGCAGAAGGGAAGACACCAGGCAAGGAGGCCGAGGAGGGGTGATGAGTGAAGTTGGATACCCGTGTTGCATGAAATCCTGGAAGCCAATGGAGTAAGGATCAAGGAGAAGGGTGTGGTCAGCTCTGCCATATGGTGCTGCTAGGATGAGTACTGAGAACTGAGCAATTGGTCTGTCAGCGCCGAGGTCACTGGTGAACTTAATGAGAAATATTTTAGTGAACTGTTAGGGGGAAGAAAAGTCTGACTGTGGTGTGTTTAGGAGAAATAAAAGGAGAGGAATTGAAAACTGCTAATAGAGAAAATCATCAGGGAGTTTTTGGGCAGAGGGTAAGCAGAGGAGGATGATGTAGAATAGTAGAAATAGGCTCAGGAGAATGTTGTTGTTTTCTTTATTTTTAAAAGGTGGGGTAAATAAGAACGTGATGGGAATGGTCCAGTCAGAGCACAGTTTTGAATTATTTACTTATATGTATGCAAAACTATTTTTTCTAATTTATTCTGTTAGTGTTCTATTGATGAATACCTTGATTTATCTATTCTCTCCTTAATGGAGATTAAAGTTGATTTCTAGTTTTCTCTATTATATATAATGCTTCAGCGAAGTGGGTATACACAATATTTTTCTCTTGTAAATACCTGCAAATGAAACTTTTAGGTCATACTTTATCTGTATTTTCCACTTTAGTAGATATTGTCAAATTGTTCTATTGATACAGTGTGGTTGCAACATTTCTATGCTCACCAGCAATGTACAAGATGTCTTGCTGTGATAAATTCAGTTGTGTGAAAATGGTAACTTGCTGGGCTCAGTTCTGTATTTCCTAACTATTATACATCCCAAGGTGGAATGTCTTTTCATAAGTATATTGGCCATTCTAGTTTCTCCTTATAAATTCCCTCCCATTTGTCTACTGGGGAGAAAATTTCTTAATGAGTTATGGAGTTCTTTATATTTTCTATCAGTGCATATGATGGTACCTATATCTATTTCTTTCTACTATCTATCCCTCATGTATACTTTCTCAGTTTGTGGCTTCCTTTTTCATTCTTTTCATGTCATTTTTTTGTCTACCAAAGTTTTATAGTTTGTCATGGTTATATTCATCTTAGCATTTTAGTTTGTGCCTTTTCTGTCTCACTTAAATCTTTCCTCATCCCAATATTATATATTCTTTTATATTTGAGTAGTTTTAGAGTTTTGCCTTTCAAACTTAGATCTTCAATCTCCTTCAATCACATGTGATGTTTTTAGCATGGTTTAAGGTAGGAATCTTGTTTTGTTTTTGACTCTTTCATGTATTGACTTGGAGAAGGAAATGGCAACCCACTGCAGTACTCTTGCCTGCAGAATCCCATGGAGGGAGGAGCCTGGTAGGCTGCAGTCCATGGGGTCTCAGAGAGTCGGACACAACTGAGTGACTTCACTTACTTTCACTTTCATGTATTGACTAGTCTGTCCTTTTCCATGATTTGTAAGGCAGCATCTGTCATCATCTCATTATCATATACGCAGGGGTTTGTTTGTTCTGGTGTGTTTCTCGGCTTCTTTTCAGAGCCTTCCTCAACACATCACTGACATAACAACATTGCTTTATAATAAATGTAGATATCTGGTAGAGCAAGTCTCCCTAACTTGTTCTCCCTACTTTGTCTTGACTAGTTTTGGTCCTTGAGTTTTCTGTAGAAATTTGAAGATAATTTGTCAAGTCACATGCACACACACTCCCTTTTGGAATTTTGATGGGAATTGCATTTAATTTATATATAAATTAAAATACGCTTCCTCCTTGGAAGAAAAGTTATGACCAACCTAGACAGCATATTGAAAAACAGAGACATTACTTTGCCAACAAAGGTCCATCTAGTCAAGGCTATGGTTTTTCCTGTGGTCATGTATGGATGTGAGAGTTGGACTGTGAGGAAAGTTAAGCACCGAAGAATTGATGCTTTTGAACTGTGGTGTTGGAGAAGACTCCTGAGAGTCTCTTGGACTGCAAGGAGATCCAACCAGTCCATTCTAAAGGAGATCAGCCCTGGGTGTTCTTTGGAAGGAATGTTGCTAAAGCTGAAACTCCAGTACTTTGGCCACCTCATGCAAAGAGTTGACTCATTGGAAAAGACTCTGATGCTGGGAGGGATCGGGGGCAGGAGGAGAAGGGGATGACAGAGGATGCGATGGCTGGATGGCATCACTGACCTGATGGACGTGAGTCTGAGTGAACTCCAGGAGTTGGTGATGGATAGGGAGGCCTGGTGTGCAGTCAGACACGACTGAGCGAGTGAACTGAACTGAACTATATATAATATAGGGGCTACAACATTTGGACACACATTGATTCTTCCTTTCTATGAATATTCTTTATTTATTCTAGGCTTTTAATCTTTTATCTGTTTTCCCACACACTTCTTGCTCATATTTGGTTAGATTTATTTCTAGATACCTTAGAGATTTAATTGCTGTGATGAATGGGATCTGTTTGTTCCTATTACATTGTCTGTTCCTATTACTGATTCTATGGAACATTATTTATCACTGTTAGTTAGTTAGTTATTTCAGTCGCTCAGTTGTGTCTGACTCTTTGCGACCCCATGAACTGCAGCACGCCAGGCCTCCCTGTCCATCACCAACCCCTGGAGTTCACTCAAACCCATGTCCATCGAGGCGGTGATGCCATCCAGCCATCTCATCCTCTGTTGTCCCCTTCTCCTCCTGCCCCCAATCCCTCCTAGCATCAGGGTCATTTCCAATGAGTCAACTCTTCGCATGAGGTGGCCAAAGTACTGGAGTTTCAGCTTTAGCATCATTCCTTCCAAAGAAATCCCAGGGCTGATCTCCTTCACAATGGACTGGTTGGATCTCCTTGCAGTCCAAGGGACCCTCAAAAGTCTTCTCCAACACCACAGTTCAAAAGCATCAATTCTTCGGTGCTTAACTTTCCTCACAGTCCAACTCTCACATCCATACATGACCACAGGAAAAACCATAGCCTTGACTAGATGGACCTTTGTTGGCAAAGTAATATCTCTGCTTTTCAATATGTTATCTAGGTCAGTCATAACTTCCCTTCCAAGGAGTAAGCATCTTTTAATTTCATGGCTGCAATCACCATCTGCAGTGCTGAGTACTGAGTTATATGGAGGTTGAGTGATTAGTCATGGAAAGGGCACTTTGGAGGAGGCAGCAGCTCCTTAAATAGAGGGGTCATACTGAGATATGAACCATGTAGCCTCAGAAAGAAGAGGGTCCCATAGCTGACTGAGGCAAGCAAACATGGTGAACAAGGAAGTGAACAAAGAGAGACCGGGAAGTACGATAAGGGAATGATGGATGATCCTGCTGGACGAGATTGGGTGCATGAGAGCAGGTATTGAAGAGCGATAGCTGAAGGCTCATTTGAAGATGCATTTTAGTGAAGCCACTCTGATTGTAAGGCCTGGAATTCATGAGCGTTAGCTCAGGAGCAGCACGGACAGCATTGTGTGCAACCGGTGGGCATCTGGGGGGAGTCCAGCTGTAGGAACTGGCGGTCCAACTGGTCTCAGGGCTCTCTGTCAGGAGGTTTTGATTCCCCACTTTCCATGTGCCAGCTTCATCATCCTGACTTCTTCAGCTCGGATTCAACCTTTCAACCGTAGCACCAGCACCCAGCGAGCAGTTTTCTTACACATCTTTTAAAATTAATTAATGTATTTGTTCTTTCATTTGGCTGTGCCAGGTCTTAGTGGCCGCACGCAGGATCTTCAGTTTTTCTGGTGGCCCACGGGATCTTGTTCCCTGACCAGGACTGAACCCAGGCCCGCTGCCTTGGAAGCATGGAGGCTTAGCCACCAGACCACCAGGGAAGTCCCCACATCTTATTTTAAATTCCAGACTGTGATGTTGGCCCAATCATCTTTTTAACCAGTCTCGTAGATTGCCTGCTAGCCCACAGATTGGCTGTTTTTCATTTTTGTTTGGTTGGTTTTGGTCTAGTGCTCACCATTGGTTTAGTCCTTTGTAGGACGATGAAACATCCCAGTTTGCCCAGCATAATTATTGTTTCAGAACAATTATTTTTTTTCTCAGTTTTTAAAAATTTTGAAGTATAGATTATTTACAGTGTGTATTAGCTTCAGGTGTCTAGCAAGATGATTCAGTTATAATGTACATATGTTACAATGTATTATATATTGTTATGTGTTATATATTACACAAAAGATGGTATGGAAAAACTTGAATGAATTTTTTGGCTAACTTAATATGTATATTTCAGATTCTTTTCCCTTAAGGGTTATTACAGAATATTGAGTATAATTCCTTGTGCTGTACAGTAGGTCCTTATTGGTTATCTAGTTTATATAACAAGAACAATTAATAATAATGCCTTTGAAACTCTCTTAGTTCAAACAGTACATTATTTGGTTGTATTACTCACTAGTCTCTGGGGCCTCAAAACATGACTACTTATTCCCAAAATAGGGACTGTGGGACAGGAGTGTGTGCTGGTTGGAAAGGCCAGGGAGGGTGGTACTGAGTAACATCTCTGCTCTGTGTAGGGTACAGTAATAGTAGCTGTGAAGCATCTATGAGATGTCCAGAGATGCTCCACTGGCAACGGGGTCTCATGTTACTGGAAGGGGACAGACAGAGTGTGGCATTTAGTTGGGTGTCCAGAGACCCAAGTCAACTGGGGTAAAGGCAGATCTGTTCTCTGAGTATTCAGATACAGATCCGAGAAGAGAATGATTTGGTATGTGGTTAAAACTGGCACATCTTTATCAAGCAAAGGGTTTTTCCCTCTTGATCAAGGGTTAAGGACAGAGGACTGAGGCACGGAACATCAGAGCTGTGGTACCACGTTCCAGTCCCAGAGTGACTGGGCTGGGTCTAGTCCCTGAGAGACTGGACAGCATGATCAAATCTAGCTGTGAAGTGACAAAGGCAGAGGAGGAGCCATGACTTAGCGGGGAGGCTCAAGTACAGGCATATTTGGAAGATGGTACTGAGCTGGATTATTCCCAGAAAACAAAGCTTATTATGCTTTATTTATTTGAAGCATAGTTGATTTATAATATGGTGTTAATTTCTACTGTATAACAAACTGATTCAGGTATACATATTAATACACACACATATATATATGTTCTTTTTAAAAATATGCTTTTCCATAATGGTTTATCATAGAATACTGACTGTAGTTGTCTGTGCTGTATGGTAGTACCTTGTTTGTCCATGGAGTTCTCCAGGAAAGAATGCTGGAGAGCAGGTAGCCATTCCCTTCTCCAGGGGATCTTCCTGACACAGGAGTTGAACCCCAGTCTCCTGCATTGTATGTGGACTCTTTACCATCTATAGGGCTTTTAATATTCTTTTTAAAAATATTCTTCCCATTATGGTTTATCATAGGATACTGAATAGTTCTCTGCACTATATGGTAGGACCTTGTTGTTTATCCATTCCATTTGTAATAGCTTACTTACTATTATACTTTATTCTTCGGCAGCAGAGTGAAGGCAGGGATGTCACTGAGGATAAATCCAAAGGTAGAAATATCCTAATGATGGAAAAGAAGAGGGAGTGGGGAGCGCTGTGTTTTGTGATAGACGATGATCCTTGATGAGCCAAGATCAGTAAATATCCGATACAGGAAGATTCAGGGAAGTTAGAAAGAACATTCTAAAGTCATGTCTGGATAAAACCAAATTAAATGAAGCACTGTTTGACAGCAGCTAAGAATTAGTAAGAAAAGACTTCAGGTTATCTATAATTTAAAAAATCTTACTATAGGTGGATTTCAGTGTTTGTGTAGGCCCTTAGAATTATGGAGGTTATGTTTATATTTGTCCACTTGAATAAATTTATATAAAGATAAATGAACAGCTCAATGTTTCTTTCAGTCAGTTCTGTGTCACAGCTCTAAATGTAAGCAGTGTGTCTTTGAAAAAAATACACTATTTCCTGCTGCCTCAGTCTACAAACATGAGTCTATAAAATGACAAAAGCTACTGGGCTTTTATGCTGGGAAACTGTCACTGGGAAACACATGTTAAGTAGTGATATTTGGGGAAGGCTGAGGTGTCTGATGACAGATGGAGCTGAGGGCTGGCGAGGTATGGAGAGAGAGTTCTTGAGATTACTCTCTTGTGTGTAGTTGTGAGTCTGGAACCCCAAAATAGTGTAACCTAGAGGTACGTGTTGTAGTTGAACTAAGAGGTGGTTTAAAAAACCTGTTAGAAAATTAAGTGTCCTTTTGAAATAGTATCCCATAGAGACGCTGAAAGGCGTTGTTCATAAGTCAAATCTTGGAGGGTTCCAACATAATTATATTAAAAAAAAATTAGCTCTGGTAAAATTACCATTAAGAGGATTAGGCAGACATCTTTTTGTTTTGTTGTTATTATCTAAACAGAGACCAGAAATGTCTTTGTTTCACAGGAAAAATGAGTAGCCGTCCTTTTGTTTGTGAGGTGTGTACTTTTCTGTGTGAGTCTACTCTAATAGTAACAGATAATGTCTTTTTACAACTCATGGAAAGAATTCATTTCTTCTCGACCAAAGAGCTAGCCTTGTGGGACCTGACAAAAGTCATTATATTATTATGTTTTTTGGCTCAAGAAACTAATGATATCTTGGAAAAAGTGAAGGAATGCGGCAATGAAAGAAAGACATCTGTAATGAAACAGACAAATTATTAAAACAAAAGATACAGTGTTTCTTTAATTGGATTCTCATGGCCTATGGCTTTAAAACATGCTGACCAAAGGCAGTGTCTGGAAGAAAGGAACTGTGGATTTTTGAATCACAGCTTTTCCAGTTTGGGTTTAATAGAATTCATCAAACTTTTATTGAGCATCTACTCTGGAGCCAGACAGCCTGAGTTTGATTCTTGGCTGTATTATTGTACCTCTCTGTGCATCTGTTTCCTCATCTGTAAAAGGGAGAGGATGACTGTAGTCCTTACCCTTTGTAATTATTTTAAGGAGGAAATGAATTTTAATACGTGTATTCAGGCCTGTGCTTACCACTTTGATTCAAAACTGAACTGATTAGAGACTGGGAATTTAAAGATGCTTGTGTTGTGTTGAGAGAGAGACAGGAAAGCTGGGTAAGCGACCCTGCAATTTCAGTATTTTCTGATGGTGACCAGAAAGCATGGTCAGAAGCTGCTGTGGGAACCTAAGAGTGGAACAGTTAGCAGTCTTGGGGGGTGGTTTTATGGAGGAAGACTCAAGGCAAGCTTCCTATAGGAAAGGAAAAAATATCCCTCCAAGAAGTCCCAGAGACAAAAAGTAGGTGAAGCCAGAGGCTGGGAGACGTTCATTTGCAGCTTTTTAGGCTTCCTTCCTCAGTAAACACTGCATCTGGCCACTGTGGCCACTGTTTAGACACTTGGTAAAACCATGGCTGAGATAGTTTTCAGTTCTGGTATGCCTTTCGTTTGTGTCCTCATAGTCTAGCTGAATCTAATGGGACTGTGATAACTAGAATTGCAAATGACCATTCCTCCGCCTAGTTTTCAGGACTTCCCAGGTGGCACTGGTGGTAAAGAACCCACCTGCCAATGCAGGCGACGTGAGACGCGGGTTCGATCTCTGGGTCGCAAAGATCCCCCAGAGGAGGAAATGGCAACCCACACCATTATTCCTGCCTGGAGAATCCCATGGACAGAGGAGCCTGTTGGGCTACAGTCCACAGGGTTGCAGAGTCGGATACGACTGAAGCAACTTAGCATGCAGGCATGCAGCCTAGTTCTCTGTACTGTTGGGTAAAGTACTTTCTTCTGGGTTAGAATAATGCCATGAAGAATGGTCAGCAATTTCATGTCATGGTTCTTCTCTTCTACTCTCTGTCAGCTCTAATGAATGAAGGAGAAAAGAGGTGAGTATTGTTATAAACAAGAGAGAGAGAAAGGATGACATTTTTAAGACCAATGTGTGGGAGTCATGCTTTAGGGTACTCTGGATGTTGACATAATTTGTTATTCTCTAACCTGTGAAAACTTTAAACTGTTAAGCTGAAATAAAAAAGTATCTCATTTTATTATACATTTGTGGATGTGCAGAAGTGTGACTTTATTTCCCTGGAACTGAGTTCAGTGTAGCTCTGGAAACTGTTTTTCTGCCAGTAGTGAGAAAGTATGTCATGTTGCTACTTCAAGTTAGTATCTCTTTATGAAGCACTTGGGGGTAACTATTCGGCCAACTTTAAGACGTGACGCAGTCTGAAAAAATTTTTGGTCATTCTTAGGGTTGCTGTTCCCATTCTGTGGTTCTTGCTCCACCCCTGCCTTCACCCCCACTCCAGTGTGCTCCAGATGGAGTCTCAGGGCTGGGAGAGCACTGGGAGAAGGGAGGTGTCCATCCAATTCATGGTCCCATGGCCTTTCTTGTGTGTCTCATTTTGCTTGGACTTCGGCCTCTCTCTTCATGTTGTTCCTTGTTGCTATGTCAAAAGCTAGGGCATCTTCGGGTTGATGTTTTAGGTGAGACAGAACCACGATGGCTGCTTGCTGATCCATTGGCTGGCTCTATAGTCCTCATGTTCACTATCCTTACCCCCCTGGGGCTTCCCAGGGGGTACTAGTGGTAAAGAATTCAGCTGCCAGTGTAGCAGATGTAAGAGACACAGTTTGATTCCCTGCTTCGGGGAGATGCCCTGGGATAGGAAATGACAACCCACTCCAGTATCCTTGCCTGGAAAATTCCATGGACAGAGGAGCTTTGCAGGCTACAGTCTATGGGGCTGCAAAGAGTCAGACACCACTGGGCGCACACTCACGCACACACACACATCTTTACCCCCTACCTCCAGTGTGGCAGCAAAAGCTCTGCCAGGCTTCCCTTGAAGGGGCTGTGGGAATGGTTTGGGATCGCCGACAGCCCACCAGGGCCAGGAGGACAGGGAGGCTCAGCGTTCTCACTCCTATTCTACCCCGCCATACTTCACCACTGCGGCTCTGTGATGTCTACCAGCACTGACTTGGAGGACCCATGAAATAGTGAAGGACAGGGAAGCCTGGTGTGCTGCAGTTCATGGGGTGGCAAAGAGTCGGACATGACCTAGAGACTGAGCAAAATGCATTCAGATTGGAAGCTGTGCAAAGCCCTTGATGTTTGTGGATACGCTCAGTCCATCTGAATTTTTTAAGCCATCTTACCACGCCATCTCCTGTTCATCCCACACCCAGACACACGCTTGCATACATACACCTTTAAGGACCTACATGATGTTTGAATTTAGTGAGAGGCGTTGGTCCTTACGTCTTCTTGCAATCCCTCAAACTTTTGTCTCTCTTCCTAGAGCCAGGAAAACTGCTCTCATATCACGTTGTGCTACTGCTATGCTCTCTCAATATCTTTCTTATAAACTCTCAATTCTACATGTTCCAAGACAAACGCTGTTGGAACATCAAACATACTGTTTTTCTTTGAAGCTCTCACAGTAGAAAGTGTGGGTTCAAGACAGTTACGTCTGCTGATCTCGTTTAAACAATTCTATCTTGAAAGTTGGAATTGAACAGCTTTGTCTTTGTTCTTGGCTGTGTCAACATGCCTGTCCCTCTAAACTGAAGCTGTCTCAGCTTTACTGGGTAGAACAAAAAGATCAGTAAGAATGAAAAACAAATCAGATGATATTAAACAAAAACAAACAGCCCACCAAACCCACCTCACCTGTCAGATCTTATTGCCTCTGTCTGAGTTGTTACAGCACACAAGAGGAATACTCAGCCATTTATAGCCCTAACTTTGTGAGGATGAGTCAGGCTGCAATCCATGCATATTTATAAACTGAAGTGTTATTTTGTCAAAGATGTGTTAAAATGAGCTAATGTTAGATACAGAGGGGAAATTGTTGGTCAAAGTTTAAATTCTGACTCCTCTCTGATTCACTTGCATGTCTTTACAATTTATTGACACCTTCCGGACTCTTATCTCTAAGACAGACTTAATGACTCACTTATGACGATAGCGCATACCGTTGTTGCTTCTGGAGACAGTGGAAGAATGTCACCAGCCGACCAAATTCTATTATCAGAGACGAAAAATGAATAGAAATGGTTCTTGAAATGGCCCCTGTGTAGTTCCTGAAATAGCTTCTTGGATAATCACCATTGTGAATTGCTGCTGATGGCTATTACCGGAAGTCTGTGGGGTGATGAGGACCACTTGAACACTGGCTTTGTCAGGGTGGTTTGAGGCTTTCTGCTACTTAACATTCAGAATGATCCATGATTCTTTCTAAATTGCAATTCAAAAACTCAGGATCTTATCAGTGGGAATCTAAGTATCATTGCCCAATAGTTATAAGTCATGCTTGCCTGCCTGAGAGTTTTTCAGAGAATAACGTGTATGAATGTTGCAAACTTCAGCACTGTGCAAGTGTTAGTTGATTGTTATGATTTTCACTATACTGCTGTACTCTGGTTAGCCAAAAAGTTTGTTTGGGTTTCCCTGTAAGATCTTGAAGAAAAACCTGAATGAACCTGTTGGCCAACCCAATGCTTTTCCTTTATCTATTTCCCTTTCATTTCAGTGTTTTGGGATAGTCATGTCTATTAACGGAGAAGGCAATGGCACCTCACTCCAGTACTCTTGCCTGGAAAATCCCATGGATAGAGGAGCCTGGTGGGCTGCAGTCCATAGCATCTCGAAGAGTTGGACACGACTGAGTGACTTCACTTTCACTTTTCACTTTCATGCATTGGAGAAGGAAATGGCAACCCACTCCAGTGTTCTTGCCTGGAGAATCCCAGGGATGGGGGAGCCTGGTGGGCTGCCGTCTATGGGGTCGCACAGAGTTGAACACGACTCAAGTGACTTAGCAGCAGCAGCAGCAGCAGCATGTCTATTAAGCTTGAATTTTAAAGAAGGTCATCTTTTCTCAGAGTCAGCACCCTAGCTGGTCAGGTGGTGGTTTGTTCGCTAAATCATGTCCAACTCTTGGAACCCCATGGACAGAGGAGCCTAGCAGTCTGCAGTCCTTGGGATTCTCCAGGCAGGAATACCAGAATGGGTTGCCATTCCCTTCTCCAGGGGATCTTCCCGAGCCAGGCATTGAACCCAGGTCTCCTGCACTGTAGGCAGATTCTTTACCATGTGAGGTACAAGGGAAGCCTAAGCTAAGCTGGTCAGAGCCATCTGTATTTTTTCTACCCTTTAAGCCATGCCCTGGGACTTCTTTGCTTCCTATTGGGTCTATTATGCTGTGTTTTGAGCACGGTGTACATTTCCAAATGTGCTGCTCTTTGAACAGGAACTACACTCTCTCCTGCCTGGTTTTATTTATTTATTTATTTTGTCTCTAGTCTTCTTTGGGCTTATCACTTACCAACTGGTTTGAAAGAAGATTAATTTGTATTCAACATGTGGGTCAAATGGCAGTTACATGCAAAATTTAGTCATTGTTCTGGGGAGGGGAATGACCAAGGCTTCCTACATGGTCCCTGGTGGTGCTGCTCCCCAAGGCTGAGAATATGAGAGGTGAAATGGAGCAGGCAGGGAGGGTTTGGGCAAAATTGGGGGGTGGGGGAGTAAAGAGAGCTTGCTGTTAGCTTTGGATGTGGTGAAGGCTGGAGGCGTCCTGTCCTGTGTGTGAAGCCTGGGAGAGGCTCTGACTCCAAGTGACAGAGCTGGGAATCATTAGCATAAAGACTGTGATTGAAGCCAAGGGAATGAATGAAAGAAAATGAAGATGAATTGCCTGTTGAATAACTACCAGGCTTTCCATGGTTATTCTTCTGTAAGCAGATATCCTGGTGGGGGAGAGTGCCTCAAAAATAGTAAGAGTGAAGTTGACATACATTATGTTGTGCTGAGTGTCACTGATCAGCTTTCTGGAAACTGCAGTTTTGAAAATCAGTGACAACCTTAGAACAGAGCTTCTCAGCCTCGGCACTGTGTGCATGGTATTTCAGATGAGTCCATGTGGGGGCGCTGTGTACACTGTAGGTGGGCCCTACCTGCTGGATGGTGGTAGCCTTCCACCTCCTGGCACTCCCCACACACCTTCCCCCCCCCCCCCCCCAACCACCAACTGTTGTGACAACCGGCACAGTCTGCAGTCATTGCTAACTGTCCCCGGGGCTAGACAGTGCCACATGGGCAGGTTCTCCTCTGAGTTGACCTCAAGCATTTGAGGAGGAGCTCTTCTGTTCCCAAATAACTGCAAAATGCAAAATGTAATTATTCTGACCCCATTAGGAAGCAGCTTCCTCATCGCAGAGGATCAATTGAATCATTTTATAGCTTTTCTTTTTTTCTTTTAAAATCATGTGTTGCACAGAAAAGCACTCACAGTGGTATTATCAAATCAAATCTCATCTTTCTGTATGTGCGTCTCATTGTATACATTTCTGTATGTGTGTCTCGTATACATTTCTGTATGTGCGTCTCACTGTATACGTTTCTGTATGTGCGTCTCATTGTATACGTTTCTGTATGTGCGTCTCATTGTATACATGCTGTATTCCAAAGACTGAAATAGCTATGGTGAAGACTCAGCCATTTCACAGAAATGGCTGTCATTCCTCTGTGTCTCAAGAATTTTGAGGCAGACTGTCTAAAAGGGTTACCTGAGAGTACGCTTGAGGATGGAGGTAAGAGCGTTTGTGGTTCAAGTGAACTGAACCTTGTTCCAGTAATTTGAATGTAAAAAAATTTTTCGAAACAAGGACTAGTACTTAATATTTTTAAAGTTACATTCTCCTCTAGTTCATCAAGAAAAAGAATATGAGAAAGTCATTGAATAAATAACCTATCTTAGTAGCTGAATCAGCTTATATAAACTCAAGTTTACAGAAACTAGGGTATGGTTGATTGCAAGCACACGAAGTGGTGTTATTAATACTTGGCAGCCTCTGAAAGCAGTTAGCATCTGTTCCACTCTTGTTTCTTCCCTGACCACTGGCCCCTGCATCATAGACTGGTATTCCTGACACTCCATTTGGGGAAGGAGCTGAGGCAAGGGGTTTAGATCATGGGACATTACCTCTTGTCATAGCTCTCCTGGCATTTATTCCTAAGCTTTTGTAAAATGGTGGTGGCTGTGCATTTTGTATACCTCATTGTTCAGTCACTCAGTCGTGTCCCACTCTTTGTGACTCCATGGACAGCAGCACGCCACGCTTCCCTGTCCTTCACCACCTCCTGGAGCTTGCTTAAACTCATATCCCTCAAGTCGGTGATGCCATCCAACCATCTCATCCTCTGTAACCCCCTTCTCCTCTTGCCTTTAATCTTTCCCAGCATCAGTGTCTTTTCTAATGAGTCAGCTCTTCGTATCAGGTGGCCAAAGTACTGGAGTTTCAGCTTTAGCATCAGTCCTTCCAATGAATATTCAGGACTGATTTCCTTGAGGACTGACTGGTTTGATCTCCTTGCAGTCCAAGGGACTCTCAGCAGTCTTCTCCAACACCACAGTTCAAAAGCATCAATTCTTCAGTGCTCAGTCTTCTTTATGGTCCAGCTCTCACATCTGTACATGACGATTGGAAAAACCATTGCTTTAACTATATAGACCTTTGTTGATAGAGTAATGTCTCTGCTTTTTAGTATGCTGTCTAGGTTTGTCATAGCTTTACTTCCAAGGGTCAAGCATCTTTTAATTTAATAGCTGCAGTTGCAATCTGCAGTGTTTTTGGAGCCCAAGAAAATAAAGCCTGTCACTGTTTCCACTGTTTCCCCATCTATTTGCCATGAAGTAATGGGACTGGATGCCGTGATCTTCGTTTTCTGAATGTTGAGTTTTAAGCCAGCTTTTTCACTCTCCTCTTTCACTTTCATCAAAAGGCTCTTTAGTTCCTTTTCACTTTCTGCCATAAGAGTGGTATCATCTGCATATCTGAGGTTATTGATACTTCTCCCGGCAGTCTTGATTCCAGCTTGTGCTTTGTCCAGCCCAGTTTCACATGATGTACTCTGCATATATGTTAAATAAGCAGGGTGACAATATACAGCCCTGACATACCTTTTCCCCTATTTTGAACCAGTCTGCTGTTTTATAGGATTGTGTTTAGACTCCTAGCCCCACTCTTAATCTTCTTATTTGTAACATGTATTGAACTTACACTCAGAGCCCCATAGCTGCTTTCTCAAAGTCTGATCATGTCCTGTGATTAGTAGAAACAAGAGGGAAGGGGGAAAAGGGAGGGAATACCAGAATTTGGAGTTCTTTCTGCTGCTTTCCATCTTAAAAGATGGGAAGGATGGGATCTAGACAGTTAGGGGAAGCGAGGGTCTTTTCTGTGTGCTACTTCTGCTGTCGTTTGATTGGAATGACTAAGGTCACTTTGAAACCAGAGCAATATTTTATCATTTAAGGCAAAATTAGGTTTGGGCTCATCTAGTCTTATTTGGAATGGGGAAGATGGAGTGAAGATAGTATGGCTAAACCAATGGAGAGATCATGCTTTTCCAAGCTTAGTGACTTTCTGCCTGTGTGTACCTGGTCGAGTTACTTAATGTCTCTGGTCCTGACTCCTCGTCTATAAATCCTACTCAAGATTCTGTAGATTTAATGTAATTATTACGTAAAGTACTTAGTAGTTGTAGCCACAGTTTTTATAGTTTAAATGGTGAATGTATAAATTGTTTGCTTAGGAACTGTATAATAACTATTTAAGAATTGTTCTCTGATTGTTCAAGATTTCTATTTTGACTTCACCACTACCTAGGTAGTATCCTTGGTGAAGTCATTTCATTTTGTGGCCCCTGCCTTGCTTGTAGTGTTCAAAAACCATTAAAATTGATGACCTTTCATTTTCTAAGCTCCCAAAATGTTTTGTTTGGCTATTTAAAAACCTAGATCTCTTTTTGTTAAAAAAAAAAAGATAGACCTATTAACTAACTGGAGTTTGACTCATCTGCTAGGTTAAGTAGCCTTTGACAAATAATCCTCTCATTTTCTAGGTAAGTACTCACAAATAGAGTAAATAGCTTTCCTGGTATTTTACCGCTTAACTATGTACTAAAGAATCCTGTTTAAGATTAGAGTATGGTATAAACTTAGTTAAAATGTCTCCAGAACACAGTCTGTCTCAATATGTGACAAAGGCAGAATTCTACTAAGAGACGTCTGTAGTAACCGAATGCTGTTAATTTCCAGGCACTCTGTTGCGTGAGGTGGGCTTAGGAGGGGAAATCATGTGTCCTTTCTGCGTTTAGATTTCCGCTCCTCTGCCATGCATGTATTGTATCAACCAAGGAGAGTGAGTGCCGGTAAGAGACAGCAGCTCCCACTCCAGGCCTGGGGTTTTGAGTGTCTCTCGTTCTCAATGGCACCGCGACTGCAGTACTCTTGCCTGGAAAATCCCATGGACGGAGGAGCCTGGTAGGCTGCAGTCCATGGGGTCGGAAAGAGTCGGACACGACTGAGCGACTTCCGTTTCACTTTTCACTTTCCTGCATTGGAGAAGGAAATGGCAACCCACTCTAGTGTTCTTGCCTGGAGAATCCCAGGGATGGGGGAACCTGGTGGGCTGCCGTCTATGGGGTCGCGCAGAGTCGGACACGACTGAGGTGACTTAGCAGCAGCAGCAGCAGCATTCTGTCTGGTCTCATGGCCACTCTCACCGTCTGAAACGACTGACTTGTCCTTTGATGTATTTTTGTTTGCTTATAGTGTGTGCAGCCACCAACATCGACAGATGGTGGACTCCCTCATGTATCATAGTTCTAACGGTAATGATAGGGAGTTACGTTATTAAGTCTCAAATCTAAGCCACAAAAATACTTTCAGCATTAGCTTATTGGACTTCACTGCTACTAAAAAGAATAGGGACTTTATTATGTAAGAATATAAAAAACAAAGAAAATAAACACAGAACAAAACCTCAGTTCTGTGCCCTCACAATAACTCATGTTTCTAGAATGCTTACTGTGGTTCTGGGCATTTCTTTAAGAGCTTTAAACATCTCAGAGGTAGAGAACAAACGTACGGACTCCAAAGGGGAAAGGATGCGGACGGGATGAATTGGGAGATCGGGATTGACGCATACACACTATTGGTATTGTGTGTAAGTAGGTATTAGAACGAATGAGAACCTACGGTATAGCTCAGGGAACTCTACTCAACACATTGTGGTGACCTGAGGGGGAAGGAATCTGAAAAAGACGGGCTCTAGGTATGCATGGAGCTGGTTCACTTTGCTTTATAGTAGAATCCAACACAGCATTGTAAACGCAACTATACTGTAATCAAAATGTTTAAAAAATAAGAGCTTTAAACATCTCAAGAATGCCTCCAGGTAGGTGTTATTATCCCATTCATTTTATAGATGAAGAACCTGAGGCTCAGAGTAAGAAACTTGCCTGAGTTCACACAACTCGTGAACAACAGGGCTAGGGGTTGATCCAAGCTGCCCAAGTCCAAGTCCAAAGTTCATGATGAAGCTGTTTTTAAATTCCAATTTCCCAAATTTCCTTCATGCATCACTGAGACTTATTTTTGTTTGTATGAATTGAAGTGGCAAATTGGGTGGTTTCTGGAGAAATTCAAGTCCAAACAACATTATTGCTGAAATCATTCAGATTATTTTTGTCACTAATATTTGATGAATGAGACTGTGTCACGAACTGGACGTGGTTATAGAAGAATTAGGAAAGTACGTTAGCCCTCCACTCACTGGCTTCTCAGTTGTGAAACCGCTCTTTGACAAGGTTATTGGTCACAAGTTATTTTAACAAATTTTCCAAATCTTCTGAACCTAACAGAAACTGAGACAGTTTTTAAAATTTGTTTTATAAAAGCATCAAATGAGCTGAAGCCAGTATAAGCAATGTACTTTGTATAAAACTAGGGTGTTGTATGGCCACCATCCTAGATGGTTACTTATCCATGAAGATGTAATATCTAATAATTTAAGGCAATATAAATTGAATTTCTTAATATTGAATTTTATGCAGAGAATGATTACATATATTGATAAATCTAAGAGATACCAAAAGAAGAGCAAATACTAAAAGTAACATAGATATTAGGCATTAAAAATGTAGTTAGACAACCAAAACCTAATATCACACAATTTAAACCAGAGTCATTTAAATATATTTGTTGGTAAAGTTCCTTACATTGTAGACGTGACTTTCCTCCTCTTCCTCTTCTTCCCCACCCTTTTCTCTTATCAGCATCGTTGCCACCACCATCCTCTCCATCAACTGGATCCTAACATCTACATCAGTACTTCAGTTTCAAGTGACAAAAACCTACTCAGGCTTAGTTCAGCAAGGAGCAGTCTGTTTGGAAGGATGCCTTGTAGTGTGTAGTTTGAGTACAGTCTGAAGACTCAGGCCTCTTGGAGCTGTGTGGAGGCACATCAACATGCTTAGAATGGGTTATGGGTGAGAGTAGATGTTGACTCCTCAGTTTGCGGTCTGCTGGGTGGGTCCTTGGGCCAGTACTTCTGGCCTGTGAGCAGCCTAGCCCTCTAACCACAGTGTGCCATGCAGATGTTAGGTTTTTACATATGCTAAGACTTAAGAATGCCTGAAAAGTATCTTAGAACAGAAGATACAGCAGATAGATAGAACAGAAGCTAGAATGGGCTATATGTCCATTCCTTGGTCCAGAGAATGTTGGGTGCTTTGGTTTATAGTCCTTTCAAATCTGTCATCTTATGGAGGAGGATAAACTTCCGAAAGGAATGTTGCCTAAGGGAGAGAGAGCATGGATGGCAGACGGGGAACTGGCACCACGTCGTGCTGTGCCATCTCGCTTTATCATACGTAAAAATATTTCTCTCAACTTGTTAATCACAGATGACCTTTGGCCTAAAGTTCATGACTACATATGTAATATTTTATGAACATTATATAGTTTTCATAATAAACCTTGATGAAAGAAGGTTTTCAACCATATCTTGTTTTTAATTCTAAAAGAGAAAGCAGGATAATTTTAGCTTTTTTAGATCGTTCATTTACATCAAGGTTCCTAAAATTATTATGAAGATATAAAAGTTTTTAAAAATCTTTGAAACTTGAATCAAATTATCTTTAGGCAACATTTCATAAGTCATTGTTTCTTTGTTGAGATAAACATGGTCATTTCTTTATTATTGCAAAATAACTGTCTAGGTTGTTGTATCAATGACAGTGCCTATGTTTGATTCAGGCTTATATACTGTACGTGTGGGTCAGCAGGATGGGGCAGAGAAGTGCCTTTTTTCTTTTCAGAATCAAATCTGTAAAAGCAATAATTTCTGCTCTGATTTCTTCTCTGATTTCTTAGTATCCTAACATATTAGTAGTTTATGTCTGTTTTATCCTAATCCTATCCTTATCTCTTTTAAGTGTAAACTTATTTTTTTTTTCTCATGTCATTTTTTTCCCTTTAAATTTTTTTCAATTGGTGGCAAATTGCCTTGCAGTGTTGTTTGTTTCTGCTGTGCAGCAGCTCAAATTGGCTGTAATTACATCTCTATATCCCGTCCCTCCAGAGCCTCCGTCCCCTCCGCCCCCACCCCACCCTTCTGGTCATCACAGAGCACCAGGCTGGGATCTTTGTGTTCTATGGCAACTCACCACTCACTGTGTGTTTAGCACATGATGGTGTATGTATGTCAATGCTGCTTTCTCAGTGCGCCCCACCCTCACCTTCCCCCGCTGAGTCCACAACTCTGTTCTCCACCAGGTTCCTCAGTACCATTTTTCCTAGATTCCATATATATGATCAGTGCACGATACTTGCTTTTCCCTTTCTGACTTGCTTCACTCTGTACGGGCTTCCCTGGTGGCTGAGATGGTGAAGAACCTGCCTGAAAGGCAGAAGACCTGGGTGCAGCCCCTGGGTCAGGAAGATCATCTGGAGGAGGAAATGGCAACTCACTGCAGTAGTCTTGCCTGGAGAATCCCGTGGACAGAGGAAACTGGCGGGCTGCAACGCACCGGGTCGTGAAGAGCTGGACACGAATGAGTGACTTGCACTTCCATTCGCTTCACTCTGTATTAGAGGCTCTAGGCACATCCACCTCACTACTACTGACTCAGACCCATTCCTTATTATGGCTAAGCCACATTCCATTGTACATATGTGCCGCAGCTTCTGTATCCATTCATCTGTTGGTGGTTATCTAGGTTGCTTCCCTATCTCGGCTATTATAGAAATTGCTGCAGTGAACACTGGGATACACTGTCTTTTAGAATTGTGGTTTTCTCAGGGTGTATGCCCAGTAGTGGGATTGCTGGCTCATATTGTAGATTTATTACTAGTTTTTTAAGGAATCTCCACACTGTTTCCTATAATGGGTGTATGAGTTTTCATTCCTACCAACAGTGCAGGAGGATTCCTTTTTCTTCACATCCTCTCCAGCATTTATTGTTTATAGATTTTTATGGTGGTCATTTTGACATGTTATTTTTTAAAAAATCAGATTCTTTTTGAGGTGTGGTTTTCCTCTCCAGCTTCTGCATTATGAAGTACAGTTGTAAAGTTGTGTTAGTGATCTTTTTAGTTGTTCATAAATATTATAAATAATATTAAAAATAATTTAAAAATAATGTTAAAAAGCAGAGACATTACCATACTGACAAAGGTCCATATAGTCAAAGCTGTGGTTTTTCCAGTAGTCATGTATCAGTGTGAGAGTTGGACCATAAAGAAAGCTGATCATGGAAGAATTGATGCTTTTGAATTGTGGTGTTGGAGGAGACTCTTGAGAGTCCCTTGGACTGCAAGGAGACCCAACCAGTCCATCCTAAAGGAAATCAGTCCTGAATATTCATTGGAAAGACTGATGCTCAAGCTGAAGCTCCAATACTTTGGCCACCTGATTTAAAGAACAGACTCATTAGAAAAGACCCTGATGCTGAGGAAGATTAAAGGCAGGAGGAAAAGTGCATGACAGAGGATGAGATGGTTGGATGGCATCACTGACATGATGGACATGAGTTTAAGCAAGCTCCAGGAGTTGGTGATGGACAGGGAAGCTTGGTGTGCTGCTGTCAATGGGGTCACAAAGAGTCAGACGTGACTGAGTGACCTGAACTGCACTAAGTTTTAAAAACAATGCCAAAAGAAAAATTCTAAATATTCTACAAAAGCCTTATGATTAGAATAACAGAGACTTTCGGTAAGTCTTTTCAAGAACAATATTCATGGTTTGTTTAAAAATGAGTTGCATTATATTATCCTTCCAGGTGTTATTTGTTTTCTCTATATACTTCAAGGAATATATTCAACAAACTTCTAGATTGTCAGCTCCTTGAAGGTGAAGCCCAATTATTATTTATATTGATTTTGTACCTTATTGGTTTTTGCTGATTTAAATTGTGCTTCCATTAACTGCAGCATGAAAGAGACAAGTACCATATATAATCCTTTGTGAGAATTATAGCATAGTAATCATTGTAATTTTTTTCAAGATCAGTTTAAAATAGCCATCCTTCTGCAGTTTTCCAAAAATCGATCTTCCATGTCAGGGTTTTTATAGCCCATTCCTTTTTTGTCACTAGTGTGTGTGTGTGCGTGTGCGTGCACGCACGCATTCAGTCGTGTCCCACTGTTTTTGAACCCATGGACTGTAACCCACCAGGCTCCTCTGTCCATGGAATTTTCCAGGCAAGAATACTGGAGTGGGTTGCGATGCCCTCCTCCAGGGGATCTTCCCGACCCAGGGATCAAACTCATATCTCTTGTGTCTCCAGCATTGACAGGCGGTTTCTTTACCAACTGTGCCACCTTGTCATTAATAGTGGCCTCTATTTTTCTGTATTCAAAAACTGCTCTGGCATTCATTTCCCAAATACTTTGATTTACAAAAAAAATAGAAGGATAAGAATTCAGATCAGCCCAGTCAGTTTCTCCCTAAGGAACCTGCCATTATTGTATAGTGTGCAGTGGGGAAAATCTCCATTATGGAGAAAATAGTTTTCCATGTTATAGGGTCATAAAACTAGAAGGCTTTTAGCCCTGTCTTACAGCATATAGTGATGCAAGGCGTGGGTTTGGCTCCATGTGATTAGAGAACAATGGAAATTTAGTTTTCCAAATTGAATTGTGTTATGTAATTTCCTATGGGATATGTCTTAGCCTCCTGAGCATAAAGGAAATGCCTCATGTACTGTGCATAATGTTTTTTATTCTTATTAGAGAAAACACAAAGGATATAAAAATCTTAAATATATTATCTTAGTCACTAAAGTTATTTATGGCCAGCTAATTAGACAATGAGCCAGATGCAGAAGTTTGACTTCTGGATTTTGGAAGCGTGACTCTGCCGTCAGGGGCCTGATCTGTGCCTGATGCTGTGTGTCTTTGTTCATTTCCCCCATATTGGAAACACCTTCCTTTCCCCTTCTTCTGGGTCTCCTTTACTTTCCCACTGCAGGAAGCCCCTTACATGCCAAGGAGTTCTGTTCTGAGAACACATTCGCGAGACCACTTTATTTGTTAAGTCCAACAAAGTTAACCTAAACCCAACTGATACAATTGACTATATATAGTTCTGTACTGTAATGGGTTTCTAGTACTTTTCACAGAAATAATACACACAAAAAACCCAAAAAATTAAAACATTTTTAATCTTACAGTACAGTACCTTGAAAAATTGTTGTTCAGTTGCTCAGTCATGTCCGACTCTTTGGGACCCCATGGACTGCAGCACTCCAGACTTCCGTGTCCTTCACCCTCTCCCGGAGTTTACTCAAGCTCATGTGTATTGAGTCGGTGATGCCATCCAACCATCTCATCCTCTGTCACTCCCTTCTCCTCCTGCCCTCAATCCTTCCCAGCATCAGGGTCTTTTCCAGTGAGTCAGCTCTTCGCATCAGGTGGCCAAAGTACTGTTGCTTTAGCACCTTGGAAAATACAGAGTACAATATAGCAGCTGGCACACAGGGGCTGGCACTGGGTGAACAGGCAAGAGGAGTCACTGACTGGGCTACTCTAGTTGTGGCGGATGGCCTTCTCATTGTGGTGGTTTCTCTTGGTGCCAGGCACGGGCTCCAGAGAGTGCAGGCTCAGTAGTTGTGGCACACGGGCTTGAGTTGCCCACAGCATGTGGAATCTTCCCGGACCAGGGAGCAAACCTGTGCCCCCTGCATTGGCAGGCAGATTCTTAATCACTGGACAACCAGAGAAGTCCAATCTGGTAGTTTCTAAAGTTACTTACAAACATGAATACCTACATTCTTAACAATAAATTTCATAGAGAGAAAGGCAAAAAAAGATCTCATTTTTATATGGAATTTAAAACATCTTAAACTCATAGAAAGAACGGACGGATGGTTGCTAGGGTGGAGGGAAGTAGGGGTTGGAGGAAATAGGTGAAGGTGGTCAAAGGGTACAAACTTCTAGTTAAAGATGAATAAATTCTGGGGATGTGACGTACAGCATGGTGACAGTAGTTAAACAATGCCGTATTGTATACATGAAGCTTGCTAAGAGAGTAGATCTTCAAAGTTCTCATCACACACACACACACACAATTGTTAACTATATGTGACGTGATGGATGTGTTAACTAAATTATTTGTGGTAATTGCTAATCATTATGTTACACATCTTAATGTATGTGTCAATTTTATCTCAAGGAACGTGGGGGAAAGAAAATAAGTTTAACCACTCGTGTTATAGTTGTTTTTTTTTTTAAACTTTTTAAAAATAGACATGTAGTTGATTTACAGTATTGTGTTAGTTTCAGGTGTACAGCAAAGTGATTCAGTGTTTTATATCGAATGTGTCTTTTCAGATTATTTTTCATTATACATTGTTACAAGATATTGAATATCATTCCCTGTGCTATACAGTTCATCTTTCTTGCATATATATTTATGTTTAGTAGTGGGTATTTGTTAATCCCAAGCTTCTAATTTATCCTTCTCCCTCTACCTTCTCCCTTTGGTAATCATAAGTTTGTTTTTTGTCTCTGAGACTGTTCTGTTTCGTATAGAGATTAATTTGTATACTTTTTTTAAAATTTCACATATAAGTGATATATATAACATTTGTCATTCTTTGCCTGATATAATTCACTTAGTATGCTATTCTCTAGATATATTCATGTTGATGGAAATGACAATATTTTACTTATTTATTTTACAGCTGAGCTATGTTCCATGTGTGTGTGTGTACACACATATCTCTATAAAACACATCTTCTTAAAGCCATCATCAGTTCATGGGTACTTAGGTTGCTTTCATGTCTTGGCTATTGGAAACAGTGCTGGTATGAACATTGAGGTGCATTTGTTTTTTTTTTTGAATTAGAGTTTTCATCTTTCTTCGATATATGCCCAGGAATGGGGTTGCTGGATCTTATGGTAACTCTACTTTAGTTCACTAAGGATCGTCCGTCTGAATGCAGAATTCCAAAGAGAAGCAAGGAGAGATAAGAAAGCCTTCCTCAGTGATCAGTGCAAAGAAATAGAGGAAAACAATAGAATGGGAAAGACTAGAGATCTCTTCAAGAAAATTAGAGATACCAAGGGAACATTTCATGCAAAGATGGGCGCAATAAAGGACAGAAATGGTATGGACCTAACAGAAGCAGAAGATATTCAGAAGAGGTGACAAGGATACCCAGAAGAACTATACAGAAAAGATCTTCCTGACCCAGATAACCATGAGGGAGTGATCACTCACCTAGAGGCAGACATCCTGGAATGTGAAGTCAAGTGGGCCTTTGGAAGCATCACTACGAACAAAGCTAGTGGAGGTGATGGAATTCCAGTTGAGCTGTTTCAAATCCTAAAAGATGATGCTGTGAAAGTATTGCACTCAGTATGCCAGCTAATTTGGAAAACTCAGCAGTGGCCACAGGACTGGAAAAGGTCAGTTTTCATTCCAATCCCAAAGAAAGGCAATGCCGAAGAATGTTCAAACTACCACACAATTGCACTCATCTCATATGCTAGCAAAATAATGCTCAAAATTCTCCAAACCAGGCCTCAACAGTATGTGAACCGTGAACTTCCAGATGTTCAAGCTGGATTTAGGAAAGGCAGAGGAACCAGAGATCAAATTGCTAACATCCATTGTATGATAGAAAAAGCAAGATAATTCCAGAAAAACATCTACTTCTGCTTTATTGATTACAGCAAAGCCTTTCACTGTGTGGATCACTACAAACTGTGGAGAATTCTGAAAGAGATGGGAATACAAGACTACCTTACTTGCCTCCTGAGAAATCTGCAGGTCAAGAAGCAGCAGAACCAGACATGGAACAACAGACTGGTTCCAAATTGGGAAGGAAGTATGTCAAGGCTATATGTTGTCACACTGCTTATTTAATTTTATATGCAGAGTACATCATGCGAAATGCTGGGCTGGAAGAAGCACAAGTTGGAATCAAGATTGCCAGGAGAAATATCGATAACCTCAGATACGCAGCTGATGCCACTCTAATGACAGAAAGTGAGGAGGAACTAAAGAGCCTCTTGATGAAAGTGAAAGAAGAGAGTGAAAAAGCTGGCTTAAAACTCAGCATTTAAAGAACTAAGATCATGGCATCCAGTCCCATCAATTCATGTCAAATAGATGGGGAAACAATGGAAACAGTGACAGATTTTATTTTGGGGGGCTCCAAAATCACTGCAGATGGTGACTGCAGCTATGAAATTAAAAGATTCTTGCTCCTTGGGAAAAAAGCTATGATCAGACTAAACCTCACATTAAAAAGCAGAGACATTATTTAGCCAGCAAAGGTCCATCTAGTCAAGCTATGGTTTTTCCAGTGGTCATGTATGGATGTGAGAGTTGAACTATAAAGAAAGCTGAGCGCTGAAGAACTAATGCTTTTGAATTGTGGTGTTGGAGAAGACTCTTGAGAGTCCCTTGGGCTGCAAGGAGATCTAACCAGTCCATCCTAAAGGAAATCTGTCCTGAATATTCATTGGAAGGACCGATGCTGAAGTTGAAACTCCAATACTTTGGCCACCTGATGAGAACTGACTCACTGGAAAAGACTCTGATGCTGGGAAAGATTGAAGGCAGGAGGAGAAAGGGACAACAGAGGATGAGATGGTTGGATGGTATCCCTGACTTGATGGACATGATTTTGAGCATGTTCTGAGAGTTGGTGATGGACAGGGAGGCCTGGCGTGCTGTAATCCATGGGGTGGCAAAGAGTTAGACATGCCTGAGTGACTGAACTGAACTGACCTGAACTGAAGGATCCTCCATTCTGTTGTCCATAGTGGCTGCACCAATTTACATTCCCACAATAGTATAGGAGAATTAGAATTATAGCTTCTTTAATGTTACTTATGAGACTACTTTTAAAAAGGAAAAAAATTATAAATTATAACTGTTCAGTAAATGTTTATTGAGCAGCTATGTACCAAGGCACTAAGACACAGCACGAGTCTCTTCTGTCATGGGGCTTACATTCTTATATAGGGCTGCCTGATTCCTTTTGATTTAAAATCCTGATTTCTCCTGTCTTTAACATCATTTTCCACTCACACCTGAATGTTGTTGTTGTGTAGTTGTGCAGTCGTGTCTGACTCTTTGCAACCCCATGGACTGCAGCATGCCAGGCCTCCCTGTCCCTGACCATCTCCTGGAGTTTGCCCAAGTTCATGTCCATTGCTTTGGTGATGCCTGTATCACACCTGCATACCCATCCCCCAAATGTTTGCATACATATGCATACACTATACATATGATACTATCTATATACATATATACTATTATATCATATATTATTATATTATACATGAATATATAATTATTATATATTATATAATCTGAAAGATAATATATAAGAATATGATAATATATAGCAACATATCCTGTGTGGTGCATCCCATACATATATTTTATGTTTTTGTGTTTAAACCTATAATCAGAGAATTAATTATGTGTAACTATAATGTGTATTTTAAGAAGTTGAATTCTGCCTTTAAATATTCCCTCTTGTGTATCCCAAATTTTCCAGTAAATATTTTGGCTCTGTAATATGTCTGTCTTCCATATTTCTTTGTTCATAGACTTTGTAGTTTTCCTTGTGACTGAATCAAAGGAAAACATGGTTACTGATGAAACTGCATTCTTTTTCCCTGCAAGTCCACAAGTGTTCAGTGATCAGGGACAGATTCTGTTTTCCCCAGCTTCTGGTCAGCTGAGAAGAGGTCACTAGACTGAGTTACGGATTCAAGTTTTCAAGAGCTTTTGGAGCTTGAAGGAACTTTGGTGTTTGTTTAATCTCACTGGGAAAAAAACAGGTGGAACTCTGATTACAAAATGAGGCCATGGCATTGGGTTAAGATACTACATTCTTTATTTAGAATGGTACAAGAGAAAAGCT
This sequence comes from Oryx dammah, assembly GCF_014754425.2. Taxonomy (NCBI): domain Eukaryota; kingdom Metazoa; phylum Chordata; class Mammalia; order Artiodactyla; family Bovidae; genus Oryx; species Oryx dammah. The sequence goes on from NW_024070188.1 coordinate 7,515,469, forward strand.
TCAACAAGTTTTATCTTTACTTAAAAAATTCAGCCTTGTGGACATTCTTTATTTTTTCATCATTAACCTATAGGTCTGTGGAATCAAACATTCTGAAGCAGCAAACAGTGACTGCTGACTCTCCTTTTCTTGCCTTTTGTGCACGTTGAAACTTGTTCTACCTTCCTCTTGTGGTTGGATTGATGCATTGGGGTTACAAAGAGGGGGAGTCTAAACCCAGGCAGTAACCTCATTGACAGTCTTAGTGATGTTTTTGTAGATCTGAGAGAAACAAAAGCCAAAATGAACAAATAGACCTACATCAAACTAAAAAGCTGTGCAGAAGGAACCTATTAGCAAAACAAGAAGGCAGCCTAGTAAATGGGAGAAAATATTTGTAAATGATATATCTGATAAAGGGTTAATATCCAAAATAGGTAAAGAATTCATACAATTCAACAACAAAAAAGAAAGCTGGTTAAAAACGGGTAGAGGGTCTGAATAGATGTTTTTCCAAAAAAGATACATACATGGCCAACAAGCACATGAAAAGATGTTCAACATTACTAATTATTAGGGAAATGCAAAGCAGAACCACAATGAGATATCACCTCATACCTGCCAGAATGGCTAATATTGAAAAGACAAGAAATAACAATTGTTGGAGAGTTTGTGGAGAAAAGGAAACACTCCTACACTGCTGGTGGCAATGTCTTGGTGCAGCCACTATGGAGAATATTATGAAGGCTACTCAAAAAATTAAAAATAAAACTATCATATGATTCAGGTATTCCACTTCTGGGAATTTCAGTCAGTTCAGTCGCTCAGTCACGTCCAACTCTTTGCGACCCCATGAACCTCAGCATGCCAGGCCTCCCTGTCTATCACCAACTCCCAGAGTTTACCCAAACCCATGTCCATTGAGTCGGTGATGCCATCCAACCATCTCATCCTCTGTCATCCCCTTCTCCTCCTGCCATCAATCTTTCCCAGCATCAGGGTCTTTTCAAATCAGTCAGCTCTTCGCATCAGGTGGCCAAAGTATTGGAGTTTCAGCTTCAACATCAGTCCTTCCAATGAATACCCAGGACTGATCTTTAGGATGGACTGGTTGGATCTCCTTGCAGTCCAAGGGACTCTCAAGAGTCTTCTCCAACACCACAGTTCAAAAACATCAATTCTTCAGCACTCAGCTTTTTTTATAGTCCAACTCTCACATCCATACATGACCACTGGAAAAACCATAGCCTGGACTAGATGGACCTTTGTTGACAAAGTAATGTCTCTGCTTTTCAATATGCTGTCTAGGTTGGTCATAACTTTCTTTCCAAGGAGTAAGTGTCTTTTAATTTCATGGCTGCATTCACCATCTGCAGTGATTTTGGAGCCCAGAAAAATAAAGTCAGCTACTGTTTCCACTGTTTCCCCATCTATTTGCAATGAAGTGATGGGGCCAGAGGCCATGATCTTAGTTTTCTGAATATTGAGCTTTAAGCCAACTTTTTCACTCTCCTCTTTCACTTTCATCAAGAGGCTCTTTAGTTCTTCTTCCCTTTCTGCCATAAGGGTGATGTTATCTGCATATCTGAGATTATTGATTTTTCTCCTGGCAATGTTGATTCCAGCTTGTGCTTCTTCCAGCCCAGCATTTGTCATGATGTACTCTGCATGTAAGTTAAATAAGCAGGGTGACAATATACAGCCTTGACGTACTCCTTTTCCTATTTGGAACCAGTCTGTTGTTCCATATCTGATTCTAACTGTTGCTTCCTGACCTGCATGTAAGTTTCTCAAGAGGCAGGTTAGGTGGTCTGGTATTCCCATCTCTTTTAGAATTTTCCACAGTTTCTTGTGATCCACACATTCAAAGGCTTTGGCATAGTCAATAAAGCAGAAATAGATGTTTTTCTGGAACTCTTTTGCTTTTTTGATGATCCAGCAGATGTTGGCAATTTGGTCTCTGGTTCCTCTGCCTTTTCTAAAACCAGCTTGAACATCTGGAAGTTCACGGTTCACATATTGCTCTGAAGATAATTTTCTTTCTGTAGAACATGAAAACACTAATTAGAAAAATATTTGCACCCCTACCTTCATTGCAGCTTTATTTACAATAGCCAAGATAGGAAAATATACTGTGTCCATTGATGAATGAATGGATAAAGATGTTGTATGTATATACAATGGACTGTCACCGAGCCTTAGAAGGAATGAAATCCTGCCATCTGCAATGACATAGATGGACCTTGAATGTATTATGCTAAAGGAAATCTATCAGTTGGAGAAAGACAAATACCTTATGATTTCACTCATATGTGGAATCTAAAACAAAACCGAAACTCAAAGAAATAGAAAACTGATTAGTAGTTACTACCAGGGAAGGGGTCAGGGGTGAAACGGGGGAAGGGAATCAACCGTTGTTAGTCATGATCATTCTGTACTGTATACAGATGTTGAATGAAAATGTTGCATAACTGAGACTTACTACTACTAATAAAAAGTTAAAGGAGAAAGAAACAAATAAAAGAGACAGGCTGCCTATATGGCTCTTGGTCTCACCCAGGCACTAGGAGAATCAAGATGTACCTTTTCCCAGCCCCGGTTTCCTGATTCGTGAACCTGATGAGAATAGACAGTAGACAATCAGCATTTATTCCATGAGGACAAGAGTTAGCAGAAACAGTAACATTTCGGCAGCACTAGTACCTTTCTATCACTGAAGCTCAGGTTAACACATGAAGCCTTAAACCACATTCTTCACAGTCATGCTGTACGTCTCTGGGTTGTACTTCTCTCCCAAACTCATCGCTAGAACTTTCTCTCAATCTGGAGCTAATTATAATTGGAGCAGATGTTGTTACTCCTCCAATTATAGTTTATTTGCATGCGTTTTTTCCTTAATAGAGGACTTTTACTATAAGAAGTCCTGGGGTAGTATCCTATGACCAGGGCACCAGGAATGGAGAATGTCCTGTATTATTACATGGACCAAGATTGTTAACCTCTTTTAGGTCAGATCCTGTCCATGTTCTTGGCAACGTTTCTCTCTTGGCTTCTTGAGCATAAAGAATATGCTTAATATGCTGTATCTGTGAAAAAAACTTGACTTCCCAGGTGGTGCAGTGGTAAAGAAACCAATTACCAGTGCAGGAGACACAGAGAGATGTAGGTTCAATCCCTGGGTTGGGAAGATCCCCTGGAGTAGGAAATGGCAACCTGCTCCAGTATTCTTGCCTGGAAAATTTCATGGACAGAGGAGCCTGGTGGGCTACAGTCCAGGGGGTTGTAGAGAGTTGGACGTGACTGAGCACACAGACATGCCATTTTATCCTTGTTTTGAGGCTATCTCAGGAGCTAAGACTCAGGAGGTGACATTGAATTCGTATTGATGTTAGAAATTTTATCACTTTTTTTTAATGTTTGAAATTCCTTTGCTTTATGATTGTTATGAGCTATAGGCACAAAGAACATTTTTATTTTGTGTATATTTGTTTTGTAAGATTAATTTAAATTAAAAAAATTATTTATTTAATTGGAGAATAATTACAATTTTGTGATGGTGTCTTACCGTACATCGCCATGAATTGGCCATATGTATGCACACGTGTCCCCTTCCTCCTGGACATCCCTCCCCACTCTCTCGTAAGAATAATTTAAATTTGTAAACTAGTTTTGAGAAGTTTTCCTCTAGAGGATTGGTTTTCTCAGAACATTAATCAAGTTGAGAAACACTGGGCCAAGGCCTCTGTGAGTGTAGGTTGCACAGTGCTGGCTTGGAGGATGGGCGCTGGGAAGGCAAACCCTGTCTGTCTGATGACTCCTGTCTCCTGGGGCCCCACTGTTGCTCATTCTTGAAGCCAGATGGTGATTTGGGGCCTTCAGTTATACCCTCTGCCCTCAGTGAGGGCTTGGAACCTATTTGAGCCCAAAGGTCACCTTAGAAATAGTTAACTCAAATGAGGTTAAATTTGATTAGGCATAGTTGCTTTTATTTGAATCTCAACGTTTGTATCGGTCAGGCCATCTTTCCTTTTATGACTAACTTCCCACTCTAAAGAGTGTTTATGATAGGATAATTTGGGGGTGTGGTGGTGGTTTGGTTGCTAAGTTGTGTCCAGTTCTTGTGACCCCTTGGACTGTAGCCAGCCAGTCTCCTCTGTCTGTGGCTTTTCCCAGGCAAGAATACTGGATGGGTTGCTGTTTCCTTCTCCAGATTTTTCCCAACCCAGGGATCAAACCCGGGTCTCCTGCATTGCAGGCGAATTCTTTAATGACTGAGCCACCTGGGAAGCCCAGATAATTTGGTGATGATGATAATACTTGTGATTTTCCTGGTGGTCCAGTGGTTAAGACTCCATGCTTCCCATGCGGGGGATGTGGGTTTGATATCTGGTTGGAGAAGTAAGATCCCACATGCTGTGTGGAACTGTTAGAAAAAAAAAGAAAAACAAATGATGTTAATAAGGGCAAGAGCTACATTCTGCCCTCTACCTCCTGCCCTGCCTGTGTGCATTTCACTGTTTACATTGTCTCTATTTCAGAACTAAATGTATGTTTCTTAAAATATGAGGATTCATGCTAGGGATTCCTCTTTGAGAATTGCATTTCTCTTTAGAGTATTTTATTTAAAAAATGATGATTTCAGTATAGTTGCCAGCTTCCCTATCTCATTTTCTGGTTGACTTCTTATATTGTGGTTTGAAAAAGTCGTGCTGGAACAGTTCAGTATTGAAGGTAGTGCCGATATGTTTATTAATATTACTGATCTCACCACTTAATTTCAAAGGAATGGCCTTTTGACATTTTTTTCACGTTGAATCCTGGCTCTGAATCACTGCAGCTTTTTGAGAATTTGTAGATTTATGTCTCGACTGCCTTTCCCCAGCCCCACTGCCTTGCTTAGTGAGCAGTTTAATTCCCTGATGCAGGCCAGCTTCAATATTATGGCTTCAGTGTTAGTGATGCAGAGCCAGCTGTGTTCTGGTTTCAGGATTATGGTTGGCTGTCCCAGGATAAGGTGATTGCTCTGGCATCCTGAAACTGTAGGATCAGGGAGCAGAAGGTTATGATAATATGCCACCTTCGTTGAGGTTTCTTGTTTCCACTCGGGCTGAGGTTTAAAATACAAGGACTTCAAATCGTGTAGATTAAAAAAAAATGTGGAAAAGGTGTGCATATATAAACACAAGTGCACATATTTTAAAGGTCGTACCTTTTTTTTTTTTTTTTACAGTAGATGTGAGAAATTATTTGTTGTTTCCTTGAGACCTAGATTTAGAAGTGGTTTCTTTTGAGTTATTTAGGACTATGAATAGTCACAAGAATAACCAAACCCTTGTATATTTCCCTTAATTTATTAGAAGTAATCATGTGAGTCACCATCAGAACTGAAGGGGTAGTGTATCATAGATTTAAAAACACCAGCTTATCTACTTAAGGAATGAATTTATGATTAGTAAAGACCAAGATCCAATCTGATCATTGTGTCTCGTTCTAGTTAAGATGTGCCAATTAGGGGACTGGTAACCTTTGGGAGGATAGGTGTTAACAGTGATGCTGAAGTGATAAAAATCTGTTTTCCTGAGCCCACACCATGACCTTCTGAGAGAACCCATAGTCTTATCCCCATCATTTTGATCTTTGGATTTTCTAGTCCTTTTTCTGCATGGATCCAGAAGAAACCCGATGATTTTCATGGTGGCACCTTCGTTTTCTTCTTCTGCTTTAAAATATTGGCCATGACATCTGTGCTTCCGCTTCCTACCTGTTCCTTGTGCCTGAGAGAGACACACCAGCTCCGGGCTCTAGTCTCACTGCTGTTGGCCTGGCCCAGCTCCCAGTACTGATGGCCAAGGTTAGCAATTTACATTTCCCAGAACTGGTGAAAGCGGTGGTAGTGGGTGAGTGTGTAGGCAGGGGTATAAAAAAGAATTCTATAGGTTTCCTTTTCTGTAAGAAAATGTGCTAGAAAATTATATTTCGATAGAATTATTACAGCTTCATAAACAAAAATACATCTCATCAATGGCATTTGTTGGTGTAGTGTTTCTCCTATGGAGGGCTAAATTTAGTTAGCACACTGCGTTTATTCTTTCACTAGAATGTGAACACTCTGGAGGTCCCCTGGTAAGGCCTTGAAGGATACTATGAATGCTTCAGGTGCAGGGTTACCAAGTGCATCGTGCAGAAGAGTTTCAGAGCAGTAGCTACTTTCTTCCTGTACATTTAAAATTTAAGATACTGCAACTGTCCACTTATGATGTCATTTTGGAACCTACAGCAGGACGTCTGAAAGCTGAAACTTAACACATCATCTTGGATAGCTTATTGTTTTTCTGGGTTTCGGAAACACGTGATGAAGAAAACGCTCAAATATCTTTCTTTTGAAACACAGTCTGCTCTGCTAAAGATTACGTTCAGTGAAATGGATGTTTACACGGGTCAGTATCCACAAAATGTTTGGGAAGACCAGAATGGAAGGCTGCCTAATTCAGTGTATAATTTTGTGGGTAAAGATAACATGGCAGAGAGAACATCTTGACATTTGAAAAGAAGTGTCGTCTTGCCAGAAAGATGTTTCCTTAAAGTATAGGTTGCAAGCTCTTGGGCAAAATCCAGCTTGGAGACGTATTTTGCTTGGCTTTCACATATTTGAAAAACAAACAAAAAAAGAGTTCGACCACCTAAGTCAGAGACGGTGTTCTCTGGTTGTCCATACCCCGCCTTGCGTGTTGACTCTGTTACTCACATTCCTTCCTGGGGTTCTGAAACATTGGTTTTGTGTCTCTTGCTAAAGGAAGTCGCTTTATCAGCAGTCTCTCATTTCTGTGCCTTATCTTTTAATTTGCTGTCAGACCCGGACACCTGGATCCCTTCTGCCTCATGTTCCTTTCCTCTTGGCTCCAGTTCAAGCAACAGCAGGCTCTTGGGAAAAGGGACAGTGGACGGAGGCGAGGAGGATGCTTGTCCCAGATTCTCTGGTCGTGGTCCTCAGGCGTCCGCAGGGATGCGGGGAACCCACGGAAGGCTCCTATCTGTTGTGCTGCTTCGTCATCTTGCCATCCTGTCTTAACTCTTGCCCCTGTATTTTTGTTGTTGTTGACACTTTTAGGAAGCAAGTTTATCTGTACTCATTCACCTTCAGGTAGTTTTGAATTCCACTGAGTGGGTAGCACAGTGCTGGGCAGGCAGAGGGCAGAGACCCAGGTACCCAGGACAACCACCACCGCTGCTGCTGCTAAGTCGCTCCGGTCGTGTCCGACTCTGTGCGACCCCATAGACAGCAGCCCCCCAGGCTCCCCCGTCCCTGGGATTCTCCAGGCAGGAACACTGGAGTGGGCTGCCATTTCCTTCTCACCACTGTAGGTTTCAGTTATGCCAGTGTTGTTTTTAGTTATTCCAGTGGGCTTCCCAGCTGGCACTAGTGGTAAAAGAACCTGGCCGCCAGTGCCGGAGATGGAAGAGATGCAGGTTCAGTCCCTGGGTCAGGAAGATCCCCCGGAGAAGGGGATGGCAACCGACTCCAGTATTCTTCCCCGGAGAATCCCATGGACAGAGGAGCCTGGTGGGCTACAGTCCATGGGGTCGCAGAGTTCGGACATGACTGGAGTGACTCAGCACACACACAAACACAGTGTGGTTTTAGTTCCCTCAAGAGATATCCAGGTCTTACCTGTAGATTCCCTGTCTCTTGGAGGTGAGATCTTGTGTTTTCTGTCCCCCCCCCCCCCCGCTCTTTTAATTGGAATCTAGTTGATCTGGGGCTTTCTTGGTGGCTCAGTGGTGAAGAATCTGCCTGCCAATGCAGGGGATGCAGGTTAGACCCCTGGGTCAGGAAGATCCCCTGGCGGAGGAAACGGCAACCCACTCCAGTATTCTTGCCTGGAGACTCTCGTGAACAGAGGAGTCTGGTGGGCTGTAGTCCACAGATCACAAAGCGTCAGACATGACTTAATGACTAAACAACAGCAATAACAGCAACAACAGAACGGTTCATTTACAATGTTGTATTAGTTTCAGGTGTATAGCAGAGTGGATCAGTTACACATATACATGTATCCAGTTTTTTTTTTTTTTTTTTTAGGTCTTATATTCTCTTGAATGCACAATAGATAGCATGTTCTTCTAGATCTCCAGTAGGTGGTTTTCAGAGGCATGCTTTTTCTTTGAGTCATCAGGATAATTTCCAGCATTTTTTCCCCTAATAGGCTGTATGGTTTACTGTATGTTTTGCTTCCTTTATTCACCTTTGAATAGACGAGGTGATATCATTTTGTCCAGACTCCTCTGCCAAAAAGCAGGGTGAGGCTTTACATTGATTCTGCTCTCTCTAGCTAGAAGATACCCTTTCACAAATTTTCAAGCCAGAGGGTAAACTGTTGCAGCTTCCAGCCTTGTCATTTGGGACATAAGCTCTGCTTATGGGGAAGAGCTTCTCTTACACTGCCAGCCCTACCAACTCAAGGGCCTGAATTATTGAAGCCCCTGATTTTAGATGGTATGTAATGTATGATAACTGTGGAAAGCATTTAAATGGAATATTTCTAAAGTGCTTTGTCCTTTTAAACAAAATTAACTCTTTTGACTCAATACATACACATGATATATAAGATTATCTTATTTTTTTGAAATTTAAAAAAATATATTTTTTGCCACGCTGCGTGTCATGTGGGATCTTACTTCCCTAACCAGGGACACTTTGTTCTTGCCCCCTGCACTGGAATTGTAGCGTATTAACCACTGGCTGCCAGGGAAGTCCTCATAAGATTATTTTGTATTTTTTTTAGTATACATTTATTTATATTATTTTAAAATTTAATTTAATTTCATTTTTTTTCCACTCGCAGCTTTACTAAAGTATTATTGGCAAATGATGACTAGCACAGGTCAAAGTGTGCAATCTGATAAGTTTTGACAGGTGGGCATCTGTGAACCCATCACCGCAATCAAGTTAGTGAGCGTGTCCATCAGGGGTCCCTTTCACTCCCTGTCCTGCCCACCCCCCATTTCCAGGCAAATTGTCACTAAAGATTAGTTTGCATTTTCTGGAATTTTATATAAATGGAATCATGCACCTGAAACTCTCTTTGTTTGTCTAGCTTTATAAGTGAAATCCTTTGGTCTTTCTCTGACGTTTTCACTTTAGCATAATACATCTAGGTCCATCCATATTGTCACAAATGGATTATTCTTTTTTTATGACTGAGGATATTTCATTTTATCTATCTATGTATATCACATCTTCTTTATTCACTTATTTATTGATGGACACTTGGGTTGCTTCTATATCTTGGCTGTTGTAAATAATGCTGTAACAGACATGGGGGTGCATATATATTTTTGAATTAACATTCTTGTTTTCTTTGGGAAAATACCCAGACATGGAATTACCATAGATGGAAATACCACTGCCAAAGAGATTGCAGATTTCTTCCATATCCACACCAACACTTGTTATTTCTTGTCTTTTTGATAACAGTCATTCTGACAGGTGTTAAGTGATATCTCATTGTGGTTTTGATTTGCATTTTCCCGTTGATTAGTAATACTGAGCATTTTTTCTTGTGCCTGTTGGTTCTCTGTATGTCGTTTGGAAAAATGTCTGTCTATTCAAGTTCCACTTTTTCTTTTTTTTCTTTTTTAAATTTTATTTTTACTTTATTTTACTTTACAATACTGTATTGGTTTTGCCATACATTGACATGAATCTGCTACGGGTGTATATGAGCTCCCAATCCTGAATCCCCCTTCCACCTCCCTCCCCATATCATCTCTCTGGATCATCCCCAAGCATCCTGTATCTTGTATCGAACATAGACTGGCGCTTCGTTTCTTACATGATAGTATACATGTTTCAATGCCATTCTCCCAAATCATCCCACCCTCTCCCTCTCCCTCACAGTCCAAAAGTCCGTTCTATACATCTGTGTCTCTTTTGCTGTCTCGCATACAGGGTCATCATTAACTTTTTAAATTGAGCTTTTTTTTTTTTTTTTTTTTTATGTTGAGTTTTATGCAATGCAAGAGACCTGGGTTTGATCCCTGGATTGGGAAGATCCCCTGGAGAAGGGAATGACTACCCACTCCAGCATTCTTGCCTGGAGAATTCCATGGGCAGAGGAGCCTGGCAGAGTACCGTTCATGGGGTCACAAAGAGTTAGAAATGACTGAGCGACTAACACTTTTCATACTTTTTTATGATTTGTTTGTCTGTTTTGAATATCAGCTTCTTATCAGATGTATTGTCAATTTCCTCTTCCATTAAGTAGGTTGCCTTTTTTGCTGTGTTGATAGTTTCCTTTGCTGTGCAAAAGCTTTTTCGTTTGATGTAGTACCACTTTTTGATTTTTGCTTTGTTTCATTTGCCTAAAGATATCCAAAAAAATATTACTAGGACTGATGCCAAAGAGCATACTACCTATATTTTCTTCCAGGAGTTTTATATATTTCAGTCTTTAATCTATTTTGAGTTGAGTTTTGTATATGGTGTGAGACAGTAGTTCAGTTTCTTTTAAATTTGTATTTTGTTTGTTTGTTTGTTTTTGCCAGAACCATGTTGTTTTGTGTAGTGGAGTTTTGTGGTATAATTTGAAATCACGGAGTGTGATATCTCTGGCTTTGTTGTTTTTTTCTCAAGATTATTTTGTCTATTCAAGGTCATTTGTGTTTTCATACAAATTTTAAATTATTTGTTCCAGTCCTGTGAAAAGCACCATTGTTATTTTGTTAGTGATTGCACTGAATCTGTAGATTGCCCTGTTTAGTGTGGTGATTTTAACAATATACTCCTTCCGAAACATGAGCATGGTATAGCTTTCCTTCATTTGTGCTGTCTTCAGTTTCCTTCATCAGTGTCTTACAGTGTTCTGAGGATAGTTTATTCCTAGATATTTTATTCTTTTTGATGCAATTGTAATTTGTATTGTTTTTGTAGAGTCTCTTTCTGGCAGTGTATTGTTAGTGTATAAAAGCACAGCAGATTTCTATGTATTAGTTTTGAAACCTGCAACTTTACTGAATTCACTTATTAGTTCTAATAGTTTTCTTGCTGGCATCTTTGGGATTTTCTATATACAGTGTCTTGTTATCCGCAAACTGCAATAGTTTTACTACTTTCTTTTCAACCTGGATTCCTTTTATTTCTTTTTCTTATCTAATAGCTGTGCACATGGTCACTTTAAACCAAGATGTCCAATATTTTACAGCTTTAAAATTCTTTTCTGAGGATAAATCTTAGAACTGATGTTGCTTATTCTAGGAATCTGGACTGTTATTAGCTTTTGTTAAATATATTCCCAGTCTTCCTCACAGGATTTATGTCAGGCAATGTCAGCAAGATTTTATGATAGGCTTGCCAGAATTAAAATTTAAATTATTTTGTGATTTTAATGGATGGGGGGGTGCCATTATATTTTTATTTTTATTTTTAACTTATTTTAAAAATTATTACAGCACTGGAACATTTTCATTAGTTAGTAATGATTTTCCCTTCTGTAATAAAAATTTATTTCTCTTTGGTTCATTTTTCCTTTTATTTTTGGTTATGTAAGCATTTTGTGAATATAGTCTTAGTGTATAGTTTTATGAGTTTTAGCACATGTATTGATTCCTATAATCACCAATATTTTTATGATACATAATATTTACATAACTTCAAAAAATTTTCTTGTAACCACATCTTCTACTTCTGATCTCTGGAAGCAGGGACATGTTCATGGTCACTATTAACTTTGAGTTCCTGAGAATGTCATTTAAAAGGAAGCATGCACTATGTAATATTTTGAGATATAGTCAAATTATTGTTTAACTCAATAATTCTTTAAAAAAATTTTTTTATTGGAGTATAGTTGCTTTACAATGAATAGTTCTTTTTTTAACTGCAGAGTAGTATTTAATTCTATGGATATACTACAGTTTTGTTAACTGAAGTATTGTTGATTTATATTATTAGTTTCAGGTGTACAACTGTGTTTCAATATTTTTCCTTTTTAAAAAATTTCTATTTTCATATATAATTTTTAAAGGTTGTACTCCTTTTACAGTTACTACAAAATATTAGCTCTGTTCTCCACATTGTACAATACATCCTTGTAGCCTTACAGTCAATAGTTTGTACCCCCGACTCCCTTGCCCCTGTATTTCCACGCCCGTGCTAACCACTAATTTGTTCTCTATATCTGCAGGCCTGCTTCTTTTTTGTTATATTCACTAGTTTGTTTTATGTTTTAGATTCTGCATATAAGTGATATTATATATTATTTGTCTTTCTTTGTCTGACTGATTTAATTTAAGCTTAATGCCCTCCAAGCCCATCCAGGCTTGCTGCAAATGGCAAAAAAATTTGTTCTTTTTTTTTGGCAAGGTAGTATTCCATTTTGTATATATATTTGTATACCATAGCTTTTTTATCCATTCATCTGTTGAAGGACACTTAGGTTGCTTCCAAATCTTGGCAATTGTTAATAATGTTGCTATAAACATTGGGGTGCCTGTATCTTTTCAAATTAGTGTTTATGTATATTTTGGATATATACCAAGAGTGGGATTGCTGAATCATATGGCTGTTTTATTTTGGGGTTTTTGAGAAACCTCTATACTGTTTTCCACAGTGGCTGCACCAATTTACATTCCTACGACCAGTGTAGAGGGTGCCCTTTTCTCCTCATTCTTGCCAATGTTTGTTATTTGTATTCTTTTTGATAAGTAGCCATTCTGACAGGTTTGGGTGCTATCTGATTGTGATTTTGATTTGCATTTCCCTGATGATTAGTGATGTTGGAGGATAAGCAAAATGATGAACTTGTGATAAAGTAAGTTACCAAGCATAAAATCTTCTTGGATTACTCTTCAAAAAAATGTTTCTTTTTTTTTTTTTTTGAAAAATCATTTACAGCCTAAGTTGTAATAGGTATGGCTTACTTTTTGTGGTATCATGGCCATAATCATCTTATTCTATTTTATTAGTTCTTCTCAATAAAAGAGTTGCAGAATAGAGATTTGTAAATCCAACAGGAATGGATTATTAGTATTTTTGTAGTTTACAAGGAAAGAAAGTAAAGAAAGTTTCAGAATTATTTCCCTGAAAAAAAGGCTTAAGTCTAGGTGTAAATTTATTTTTAGATATTGATTCTATTTCTGGACAACTATTATTACTGCATCTTAGCTTCTTATGCATATTCCTTCAGTATGGAAATTTGATGCTATAATTCTTGACTTGGAGATTTCTATGCCTCTCTACCCCTCAGCTACTCTATCAAGTAATTAATGAATGTTTTGTAGACAGATATTATTATTTCTGCTAAAGGAATTATTTTCCTGAATCCACCTGTCATAGAAATAATTTTTCCCTATCTTCTTTGTTAAAAGGAAAGAATGAAATTTATGTACTTTATTTCTCTCTGCACCATCTTAGTTATAGATACTCAAATATATGTATAACTTTTGCTGAAATATCATATGAATTTTCCTTTACCGCCTTTTTGAGTCATAAAAAAGACCCAAAAGGTTTTAAGCTTTGCCCATGTATTATGAGCTACACATGATTTTTTTTCGTAATGGACTAAAAATCCATTTAGTCCAACAGCTTTGGACCGGGTTTTAGAAAATAAAAGCACTTATCCATGGTGATGCAGAGTGTAGCAGTGTTTATACTTTTGATCATTCCTTAGAGAAGTATTACCTTAGTAGACAACCAGATGGCTTCAGGGAAAATTGTACCCTCGATACATGCCTAAAACAGCAGTGTAAAATGTAACTGGCTGACAATCTTGGTTTTGGTTAGGGCCACTTTTTTATTCACGGTATGCTGGGAACTCAGGGGATGATGTCAGTCTCTACCCTTAAGACTCTTATGATGGCCAGACATAGTATTTCCCTCTGTCGTCAACACTTGAGAAAAGCTTGCCAAATGGAGACTTATGAATAGAAAGGGAAAGAGTATTAGTAATTGTTTATATTAAGAGAGAAAAATTCATTTTTTTCTCTATTATTTTAAAAAAGAACTTAGGGATTGAAATTTAAAATTTAAAACAAATTGTTTTCACCAAAGATAACTTGATTATTAATTCTCATCACCAACTCCGGGAGTTCACTCAGACTCACGTCCATCGAGTCTGTGATGCCATTCAGCCACCTCGTCCTCGGTTGTCCCCTTCTCCTCCTGCCCCCAATCCCTCCCAGCATCAGAGTCTTTTCCAGTGAGTAAACTCTTCGCATGAAGTGGCCAAAGTACTGGAGTTTCAGCTTTAGCATCATTCCTTCCAAAGAAATCCCAGAGTTGATCTCCTTCAGAATGGATTGGTTGGATCTCCTTGCAGTCCATCAATTCTTTGGCGCTCACCCTTCTTCACAGTCCAACTCTCACATCCATACATGACTGCTGGAAAAACCATAACCTTGACTAGAAGGACCTTTGTTGGCAAAGTAATGTCTCTGCTTTTGAATATGCTGTCTAGGTTGGTCATAACTTTTCTTCCAAGGAGTAAGCGTCATTTAATTTCATGGCTGCAGTCACCATCTGCAGTGATTTTGAAGCCCCACAAAATAAAGAAAAAAGCAACCTTTAAATTAATTTCTTTCTTTATTGAGCATGTTTTGTTCTAGGACATTGTGACAACCCATATTACAGTCCTATAGGGACCTGGGTTAACTCTTCTGTGTTTTCCCAGTATTGGCACATGTGAGTGGCTCAATAAATCGTCTTTGACATGAACCAGTGACCTTTGGAACTTATACAACATTAAAAGATAATTGGGAAATTGTGTGTCATACTCAAATATGATTTTCTGGTTTGTACCAATGTTTCAAACTGTCTTAGTTGACATTATTCTATCTTCTAGTTATTGGAAGAATATGGAGCAAAGAGATGGGACTCTGAGCTTATATAATATGTAACTAGACTCTGTTGTTGCCTTGGATGGTGATTACCAAGGTCCCATTACTGATTACAAGTTATCTTTGTGATTCCAATTAGCTGTCTTACCACTGAAGATTTTTCAAGATAGGAGTGCTGTCTTAGATAATCAGCTGGGCAAAGGATTTATGTGACATAAATCATCTTAGGAAAAAATGTCCTTGTGTATGTTTCAAAATAGAGGTTCGTGAGGAAACCAGATGTAATGCTTTTTCATAAAAGACATAGTGAACAATTGAGTTTGCTTATATATTTTTTTAATAGGGTATATCATATTCTGAGAAGATTTTATTTCTGGTCCCCAGAAGGGACCAATTAAAGATATTCGATGCATTAAGCACTTAGAAAACACTATCTGTGTCAACAATAAAAGTCAAAGAGCCTGATTCAACAATTAAACAGATTTTAAAAATGATTGATTATTAGACATCACTTACCATTAGGAGGGATTGGGGGCAGGAGGAGAAGGGGGTGGCAGAG
Organism: Oryx dammah; assembly: GCF_014754425.2. Taxonomy (NCBI): domain Eukaryota; kingdom Metazoa; phylum Chordata; class Mammalia; order Artiodactyla; family Bovidae; genus Oryx; species Oryx dammah. The sequence goes on from NW_024070188.1 coordinate 7,530,836, forward strand.
GATGAGATGGCTGGATGGCATCACTGACTCTATAGATGTGAGTCTGAGTGAACTCCGGGAGTCGGTGATGGACAGGGAGGCCTGGTGTGCTACGATTCATGGGGTTGCAAAGAGTTGGACACAACTGAGCGACTGAGCTGAACTGAACCATTAGGAAAATGTAATTCAAAACCACAATGAACTAACACCCCATACCCATTAGGATGGCTACTATCAAAAAAGTAAAAAATAAAAAACAAGTGTTGGTGAGGATGTAGAATAATCAGAACCCCTGTGCTTTGGCGGTGGGAATGTCAAATGGTAGAACTGCTGTGGAAACCAGTATGGCTGTTTCTTAAAAATTAAACATAGTGTTACCATGTGATCAGCAATCCACTTCCAGGTATATATGTCAAAGAACTGAAAGCCAAGACTCAAACAGATATTTGTACACCCTTGTCCATAGAAGCATTATTCACAATAGCCAGAAAAGTCTGAAAGCTGAATGGATAAACAAAATATGATTTATAACTCTAATGGGTTACTATTCAGGCTTAAGGAAGGAAATTTTAACACAAGTTTTAACATGGATGACAATTAAAGGCATAACGCTAAGGGAAGAAAGCCAGTCACAAAAGGACAATACTGTGTCATTCCACTTAGGTGAGGTTCCTACAATAGAGACAAATTCATACAGACACAAGTAGCATGGTGGTTGCTAGGGCCTAGGGGAAGGGAAGGATGAGCAGTTATTATTTAATGGGTACAGAGTTGCAGCTGGGAAAAAAATTGAAAAAAATTCTGGTGTTGTATGGTGGTGATGGTTGTACTGTGAATATGGTTAATGCCAAAGAACTGTAGTTAAAAATGGTAGAAATGGTGAAGCAAATAGAATTCCATATATGGTATTTTCATTCAGCTCATAATCATAACCTAGGTGCTAAACTAGGTACATAAGCTGTCTGTGAATTATCAACCTCTTCCCTCAATATGTATATAATAGCATGGTAACAAGTTATTACTTGAATGAAAGGCAGTCAGTTCAGTCAGTTCAGTTGCTCAGTCGTGTCCGACTCTTTGCGACCCCATGAATCGCAGCACGCCAGGCCTCCCTGTCCATCACCAACTCCCAGAGTTCACTCAGACTCATGTCCATCGAGTCCGTGATGCCATCCAGCCATCTCATCCTCTGTTGTCCCCTTCTCCTCCTGCCCCCAATCCCTTCCAGCATCAGAGTCTTTTCCAATGAGTCAACTCTTCGCATGAGGTGGCCAAAGTACTAGAGCTTCAGCTTTAGCATCATCCCTTCCAAAGAACACCCAGGACTGATCTCCTTTAGAATGGACTTGTTGGAACTCCTTGCAGTCCAAGGGACTCTCAAGAGTCTTCTGCAGCACCACAGTTCAAAAGCATCAATTCTTCAGCGCTCAGCTTTCTTCACAGTCCAACTCTCACATCCATACATGACCACTGGAAAAACCATAGCCTTGACTAGATGGACCTTAGTCAGCAAAGTAATGTCTCTGCTTTTGAATATGCTATCTAGTTTGGTCATAACTTTCCTTCCAAGGAGTAAGCGTCTTTTAATTTCATGGCTGCTCCCTAAATTAGTGAATAATAAATGTAATGAAATGGCCCCACCAGTGGTCTTTATTGCTTAATCAGGTTCTTGATTTGCCAAGTAGTGTGTACAGAAATCGTACTACCACTTTCCATGTATTACAAGAATATAAGCAATTTACAGTAAGATTTAAGTACATGGTACTTCTGAATGTTTCCTGCCAGTGGGCTTGATGGGTGGCTCTCGTGGTAAAGAACCCACCTGCCAGTGCAGGAGACATAAGAGATGTGGGTTTGATCCCTGGCTCTGGAAGATCCCCTGGCAGAAGGCATGGCGACTCACTCCCGTATTCTTTCTTGGAGAATCCCATGGACAGAGGAGCCTGGTGGGCTACAATGCATAGGATTGCAAAGACTCAGACACGACTGAAGCGACTTAGCACGGGTGTATTGCACACTTCAGAGAAGCCTGGAAGAGCTAAGGATGCCCTAAGAGTAGCTGCTGTAGGAGACACAACACCCTGATTGCGTGTCAAAGTACAGCTTGACGTTTTAAAACAACTGAATCTATTTTGTTTTTTGGCTACACTGGGTCTTCGTTGCTGTGCGTGAACTTCCTCTCGTTGCAGGGAGCGGTGGCTACTATCTAGTTGTGGTGCAGGCGCTTCTCATTGTGGAAGCTTCTTGTTGGAGCACGATCTCTAGAGTGCATGGGCTTCCACGTTGTGACATGTGAGTTTAGTAGTTATGGCTCATGGGCTCTAAAGCCCAGGTTCAGAAGTTCTGGCGCCCAGGCTTAGGTGTCCCAGTGTATGTGGAATCTTCCTGCACCAGGCATCAAACCCATGGCGCGTACATTGGCAGGCAGGTTCTTAACTGCTGGACCACCAGAGAAGTCCCTCAGCTTGGCCTTTTAATTGTCTTTGTGAACAACTTTCTAAAATTCTACAACATGGAGGCCAATAAATATTCAAATGACATGTTGTAATTTCTCCTTTTCATAAAAAGAAATGGAGTTGTAGTGGAGATTGGGTGTAAGTTTATGGAAGTATTTTAATTCTCACTGAAAAAAGATAGGGCAGTGATAAAAATGAAGATTAGAAAACAGTGTGGGAAATGGCTACCTTAATCTTTCAGAATTTGTTTTGGCACACAAAAAATTATGTTGATCCCTATAGGTGATTCTTTAAGCTAAAGGGGAAAATGGAAAAACAAAAGAACTTTTAAGAGGTATTTACTTAAATTTACCTATGTTTCACTACATATCTAATAAACATCTACCAGTCCAATACCTTTATCACATGGTATGTGAGCTCTTGTCAACAGGAAAGAAAATTTATGTTCAAAATTTATGTTCAGTACCAAGGAAAGGAAATGTGGTGTGTGTTCTTCCAGTCACGCATTTACAAAAGATGTCTGCAAAAGCAGAAATACATATAGTACTGCTAACTTCTTATTCTAAAATCAATCTAGAGTAGGAGAAATAGGCAGAGCTGGCCCAGGGTAGTCCTTAATTAGAATTAGAATGATGATTAGAACTTAATTTTTAGGACTTCCCTTTCAATGCCTTTTATAGCATGATTAGTCCCTCTGGAGAAGGAAATGGCACCCTACTCCAGTGTTCTTGCCTGGAGAATCCCAGGGACAAGGGAGCTTGATGGGCTGCCGTCTATGGGGTTGCACAGAGTCGAACACGACTGAAGCGACTTAGCAGCAGCAGCAGCAGCAGCAGCAACAGCTTCAAGGCAACAGAAAATTGGAAGCTTGTTGGTGATTCATTTAAATCTCTGTAATGCTTTAAAAAAATCAATATTAAGAACATTTATTGAGTATCTACATTTATAATCACATATTAAATATTGTGATTAGGTACGGAATACTTGATATTTTCTAAATTTTGTGCTCTTGAGTGATTTGGAGTCTGCTGGCGGAGACAGTATAGAAATACACACACCTCCTCTATTAAAAAAAAAATCCCCACATGAAGAAGCAAAAAATGATGCTTAGGTAATTTTTCAAACTTTTAATTTTAATAACATATGCGTTTGTCCCCAAATAATACAATGAGCACAGTTTGCTCAATTTAATGGAGATTTTGTCATGTGCTGTGTTCTGCAGTAGACACAGGTTTAAATAAGAGTCCCGTCTTTGAATTTATGGTTTTGAGCGTGGTTGGTAATGGGACAGATGGACTCAGGGCTCTCCTATAAGATAAATTGCTGATGCTCCTAAGAGAGATATGGCAGTGAGTGCTGCCTTGACCTAATGCCTGATTCTTGCCCTTGAACCCTTTCAGACTCACAGAATATCCTTGCCTTGTTGGCCACCTTAAATTCTATTAGGAAATGATTACTAGGAGGTGTATAATAGTGTTGTTGTTCAGTTGCTCGGTCATCTCCGACTCTTTGCGACCCCATGAACTGCAGCACGCCAGGCTTCCCTGTCCTTCACCAGTTCCTGGAATTTGCTGAAACTCATGTCCATTGAGTCAGTGATGCCATCCCACCATCTCATCCTCTGTCCTTCCCTTCTCCTCATGCGCTCAATCTTTCCTAGCTCTTGGCATCAGGTGGCCAACGTGTTGGAGCTTCAGCATCAGTCCTTCCAATGAATATTCAGGATTGACTTCCTTTAAGATTGATTGATTTGATCTTGTTGCCCAGGGGACTCTCAAGAGTATATAATATGTGTATAATATGATCAGAAAAAAGGAAAAGGGTAACATAGGTTTTAAAAATAAGGAAAAGCCTAGCTAGTTGGGGGGATCAGGAAGGGGGGGGTTGTGTGAGATGATGCTGAAAAGAGGGTTAGGTCACGGTTAGCCTCCAGAATTTGGGGAACAAACTCAGAGGTAGGAAAGTATGGGTCACAGTCATGGACTAGCGAGTAGCCTGATGTGCCTGGAGCCTGGACTATAAGGACACAAACTGGGAAGGTAAGGTTGAGTGACGGCAGCACGTTCGTCCGACATGCTTTGAAATAACTTTCAGAAAGACTTCCACTTTTAATTTTTGCAAAAGTGTTTTTTTCCTAGGCTCGTCAGCTCTGATTATGCCAGTAACTCAGGCAAGAGTGAACCAGTGAAGTTGTCTGACATTTTCCCAAACCCGTCATGCCTTTGTCAGAGTGATTTGCTCATTCTTCTACTGTTGACTTTATTCAGCTCTCTTTATGCTCCGCTTGCTCCCTTACCTACTTTTTCCACATGGGTGAGAAAGCTCTAAGGATTTAGTTTTTCTCCGTTTACACCAATTTCCTACGATACCAAACTCTTTCTAACCCCATTACTAATAGCCTTGCCAAAATGGAGTTTTCCGAACTTTCTCTGGAGTTCATGACTCTTCCTTCTCTTTCAGAACTGGTATTTCTCCAGAGGAATATCAGCCAGTGGTCTGATTGTGTGTGACAATCTTGCAGATTAATAGTAGTTACTAGGCATATATGAATGCATTTGTTAGCCTGTAACTGATTGTGAAGTTTCTTTTTAGCTAATGTGACAAATGCACTTGGCTACTAAGCAAGAAAACATCTCAAAAATTTAATTTATCTTAGTGATATTTGGGGCTAATTAAAATCATGTCCTTAATGCTCCTAGATTATTTAGTTGTTATGGACGTGCTCTTGATTAATGAAACAAAGATGCAACTTGACTCTTACTTCTGCTCATATGTATTTATAAGCAGATTTCGAAAGGAACTAGTAAAGGCCAGCTCTGAGGTTTCTTTTGCTTTTCATTATCTTTATATTCAGATAAAAAATGTTAAAAGGGCTGTAAATTGCCTATCCAGTGTAATATTCCTACTTCATCTTGTCAGTCATCAGAATAAGCCACTGAACTTGGCATAGGTCAGGTTGATTTACTTTGTAGGAAGAGGATCTTGCTATAGGTTTTGAATCAGAGATTAAAAAAAAAATACACTTTTGCTTTTTGAATGTGTGTTGCACTTTCAGACATATGCAACCTTAATGGTCTGCCTTTCTGTATCATTTTCTCCTGGAGTGACAGCTTAACAGTTTTCCTGGTTGGATTGTGCTAAAATCTTTAAAGGCTGCATTCACTAAAACATATGTCCCGTGTTTGGGCAAGCCAAAATCTGTGCAATCATTTTAACGGAGTTTAACTTCTCAACTCTGCTATTACTACAGATATCTTATTGTTAAAGCTCCATTAAAATGTCCTCAATTTAGAGTCTCTTATTTTGTATAGACACTGTTCTGGGATGTGCTGAAGTATGCCATTGTGCTATCTTAAAAGCAGATTTTGCTAAGAAAGCAGTAGCTTCAAGACATTAAAGAAGCACATACTTAATATAGTTTAATTACTTTAATGAATTTTTAGCTAGTTGACTTTCCTGGAGTGTCTCCCATAGTCTAAGCCTTGGGCTAGGTGTCCCACGTAGACAGCTTGATGTTGTGGCCATTAGTAGTGATGTCTGGGCAAAAGATGGACAATGGGGAAAAGTCAGGAACAAACAAGGAACAAGGTATCTTGAAGGTTCTTTCAGAGCAGGGGTGCTGTGATCTGTTGGTTGTGTGTGTGTTAATTGCTCAGTTGTGTCTGACTCTTTGCAATCCTGTGAACTGTAGCCCACCAGGCTCCTCTGTCCGTGGAATATTCCAGGCAAAAATACTGGAGTGGGTAAGTAGCCATTCCCTTCTCCTGAGGATCTTCGCGACCCAGGGATCGAACCCAGGTCTCCCACATTGCAGGCAGATTCTTTGCCGTCTGAGCTGCAATGTCCTTGCGCATTCAGCATTAAGCTTTTGGTGGCTCCTCATAGATCCCCTCTTGTTGATGCCCTGGGGGAGGGGACGACAAAAAGAGTGAGAATCTCTGGGAGAAACCCAGGGCAGACTTGATGGCCATAGGTTGTTTCACTCCTTGCCTTTCAGAATTGCTTTTTAAGTTTTCTTGACAAATTTCTCCAGCCCTCACAGGGAAAGCCTGTTCGTTTTCTGGTAAGGAACACTGATGGAGAAGGGAATGGCAACCCACTCCAGCATTCTTGCTGGAGAATCCCATGGACAGTGGAGCCTGGCAGGGTTGCAGGATTTGGATACGACTTAGTGACTAAACTATGACTACTAGGGGACACTGACATGTTATTTGCGGTCCTCATCTTGAATTGGCTCAGCTTTTCCTGGTGCCATTAGCGTCTCTAACTCATTACTGCTCCCTCTGGCTGAGGCCAGGATCCTGGAACAGGTTTCAGTGGCAAGAAGCTGAAGAAGCAGATACTGGAAAATCCAGCCTTGTGTGATCTTTCCTGGCTGTGATAGGTTTAGCTTTCCTATTGAAAAGTTTTTTAAAAACTCTTAAATTTTTTTTCGAGTGGAGCATTACATTTATCTCAGAAGAAAACTTGAAACTTGAAATATCACTTTTTTTTTTTTGTAAAGAAAGGGAATAGTAAACCCTTATTAGTGTTTATATCTACAGTGATTTATTTTTAAAAGGTTAATGTCTATCTCCATTGAAAGGCATCATATTTTTACTATCTAAGTAGGTCAGAATGCTAAATTTGGCTAGAAAAATTTCCCAGCAGCTGGATATCAGTATGCCTTAATGTATGAAAATGAAATGCCTGTTAAAGTTGACAGATGTAGTTTAATCAGAATGTCTAGTTGAATCACCAAGCATGGAAAGAGTAACACTTTACTTTGTATATTTGTAGTAAGTGTTAATAGTTTCTAAAAGAGAAAAGAAGCTATCGTCAGAAATTTTAGTAAGTTAAAATTATGAATGATAAAAAGCACATACCAAGTTGAATTTATACTTGTTCAGAGATCATTCACTAAGTCGTGTGTGACTCTTTGTGACCCCATGGACTGCAGCACTCCGAGCTCCTCTGTCCTTCTCTATCTCCCAGAGTTTGCTCAGATTCATGTCCATTGAGTCAGTGATGTTGTCTAACCATCTCATCCTCTGCTGCCCCCTTCTCCTTTTGCCTTCCATCTTTCTCAGCATCAGGGTCTTTTCCAACGAGTTGGTTCTTTACATAAGGTGGCTAAACTATTAGAGCCTCAGCTTCAGCATCAGTCCTTCCAATGAATATTCAGAGTTGATTTCCTTTAGGATGGACTGATTTGATCTCCTTGCTGTCCAAGGGACTCTCAGGAGTCTTCTCCAGCACTACAGTTTGAAAGCATCAATTCTTTGGCACTCAGCCTTCTTTATGGACCTTACAAAATCTTGGAATTCTGTTTATAGACTCAGCCTTTTATGATGGATGTTATTTTTTTTTTTAATGTCAATGTTTTGTCTATACTTGGGCATTTTTCAGAATTTGATGTAATTTTATTTTATACATTTTAATACTTTTCAGGGACTAGATGAATTTAAGAAGCCAACATGAAATTTAGGTGCAGTCACAGTTAAATAAATTAAAAGACTAGGTTCAGAGCCTAACACAGAGCAACCGCTGTGATAATCGGTGGTTTAGGGATTTTGATTATTATTTCTGACTCCTCCCTTGTTGTTGTAGCTTCACTTTCTCACTGGTTTGGGTGCTTTGACAATTTCCATAGACTCGCAGCATTGTTAACATTTCATTTTGTGTCTACCCTTTAAGTCTTGGTGTTTTAAAAATTTCTAGAATTACTTTCAGAACTGTCAGCATAACTCCTGATTCAAGAACTTGCATTTTTACGTAACATACTTGCAGAGGTGTTGAAGAACTTCACCTTCTCTGATGCTAATAGCTGATTTCCCATTTTGTCTGGGATCCGGCTTGAAGGTCAAGAGATGGGCTGGTTATGATCTTGACATTCAGCTAGTCATACAGAGCCTGGCACAGGGCTGGCTGACTCCCTATGTTTTCACTGTGCCTCTTTGCTGGTCGAGTTTGGAATCTCAGAGTAACCTTGTATCTGAAGCTACTCCTAAGATAACATAAAAATATTATTTTTTTGAGATTATGACTATAACACCACATGCATTTATTTGTTACCTTCAGCATCAATTCGAAAGATCCTTCCTTTTGTTTTTATTTATTTTAGACTTATTGAGAATATTTTCAATAACATAAATATACTTTTCACAGAAATTAAAAAAGAGAAGCAAAAATTTTTTTTCCCCACACTCCCTTCACTGTCAGTGTGCAGGAGAAACAAGTTTTGATAGTTTGAAATAAATTCTTCTAGACTATTTATACATGTTGGCTCAATGTATATGGCTATATTTACTGGTGTCCCCAGTATTGAGGTGGTGGCTTTTCAGAAAAATGAGATGATTTTCTTCTGCAATTTGCTTATTTTATCAACTAGCTTATCACAGGCACTGTTGCATGCCCTCAGTTTTTTCATGACTGTATAATACTCTGCTGTATCGATGTATCTCGTTTTATTTAGCTTTTCCCTGTTGACAGAGTTTATCTGCTTATACGTCATGTTGCATGAACACCACAGGTTGGAAACTTCTACCTGAGTACACGTGTGTGTGCTTAGTGTCCCTACTACCTTCTGCAGGCTAGAGGAAGGGTAGGCCACTGGCACTGGTTGCTTATTAGCCTTTTGAGACCATCCTCAAGTTTGTCATTTGATCTTGGATAAGACTCAGTTCACATAAAAAATACCAGCTTTGTTGTATGAGGTTTGAACATAATTACAGCATTTTTATGGATGTTTCTCATTTCTACCCACTAGCTAGGTTGCACAGTCTAGCTGAGATGGATTTTGACTGTATCATTCTTAGACGCTCTTATGTTGGCAGAGTTCTGGGTTTCAGAGCTTTAAGAAAGGTTTGATTGTCAAATCTGTTTATTGAATAGGCAATCTTTAAAGTCAGGACACCCTTTTAGGAAATGCTTTGAGAATGCATTTATTTTTTTCCTGATTGTGGAATATTTTTGGCTTTATATTTCTAACCAGGTGCTTTAAAATTTAATTTGTGCCTTTCACATTGGCATAATTAATCATAGTCATAAAATTCAAAAACCAACATGTTCCAAGGTTAATATTTCATTAGTAGGCGATGGTGTTCTTTAATGTGTTCGTAAAATTTTACATTCTTCAGTCACTATTTACATAGTAGATATAGTAACTTATTTTTGTCGTGGCTACTGGCCATATCTTGGAGTTTTATGTCTGCCGGCTGAAACTGCTGCATGCTCTTGAAATTCTAAACTTTAATTGCCTAGCATGAAGGAAATATTTTTAATTTATACACAGGCATACCTTGGAGATATTGAGGATTCGGTTCCAGACAGCCAAAATAAAGCAAATATTGCAATAAAGCGAGTGACATGAATGTCTCGGCTTCCTAATGCATATAAAAATTATGCTTACACTACACTGTAGTCTATAAAGTGTATAATAACATTATGTCTGAAAAAGGTATGTTATCTTAATTAAAAAAATATTGCTAAAAAATAATGTTAACCATCATCTGACAATGTCAACTTCAGTTTGTAAAAACTGCAATTACGTGCAAAGTGCAGTAAAGTGAAGGGCACTCAAATGACCTCTGCCTGTAAGCTTTTTGTTTGGAAGACTTTTATTTCATGTTTCTAAAATAGTAATGTAGAATTTAAAGAAGATGATATCAACCGATTGGAAATTTAGAGGAGAAATTACAACTTCTCCTTTGTAATATGTTAATTGTGTAACATATTTTAAGCAGTAACTTGCTGTTGATTTTAATATTTTTTAACCTTCCACCACCCTGATTTATTATTGTACAGAGTATGCCATGCACACCACACTAAGCCAGTGTTGAGAATATGTCCTTATTGTCTATGACATTTTCTACTTTAAAATGGACTTGTGGTCGTTAACCAAATTTCAGTGCACTTGAATGAAGAGAGTTGTAATTGCCTTTTACTTTCCTGGTGATTTCTGCTTGCTTGGTTTTCTTTAATGTCTGGTGGCTTGAGCTTTTCCTTTGTTACAGTTTTTACATGCTATTTTTATGTTTTCCTTCTCAGCACCCACACAAAAATGTCCTAAGACTACTTATATATGTGCACATATGTTCCCAAATGGACAAAAAGACACTTTCATTCTTAAAGTCACATGATGAAAAGAAATGATACTCAGGAATATTTGAAATACAATAATTCCATTTATAGCACAAAAGTACATTTTTAATGACATACATAGAATTACAAATCTCATTTTTCTTTTGCCATAGGATTTTAAACTACTGAAAACTTTTTTAGCAGTGCAAAAATCAAACAACTGTCTGGTTGAAAGGGAGTTACAACTTATTTGGCATGAAATTGAAATGCTAATTTTAAATTGTTTATTGATATAAATAATCTATTTTTATTACTTAAAACTACCATTGTATACTTGAAATATCAGTTGTCTTCAGTCTCAGACTTCCTTTTCTCTTTCAGTCTGTGATCAAAACAGGGCGACTGCTCGTAAGTCACGAGGCTCCTTTGACAGGCGGCTTTGCCTCCGAGATCAGCTCAACGGTTCAGGTAGAGTAACTTTTTGGCCCTGATGTAAGCATTTGTGCAATTGCATATGTCTATTCCAAGAACAAAATTACTTATCACAATACGTAAAAGTATGCACTGTTTAGAAATGTACATTTTTGCGTTTGACTCCAGTTCACTGTCCTTCAGATAATGGTCTGATTACATCTTCTTAAAAAGAAATCTTAAAAGCTGAAAAATTCCTTAATAGGAAGAAGGAAGTTTGAAATGATCTTAAGAAACTCATGTGGGCTGTGTTTGCTAGGATAGCTGGAAAAGCAAACTCTTAAATTTGAATGTGATGTTTCTTTTTTGATAGAACTTTTCATGATAAAGCTTATCAGGAAATGGTTTATAAGACTGATTTTAATAGCCTTCACCTTACAAAAAAAAATGAATCTGTCAAAAGTCAGTAATTTAAATTCAGTAAATAATTTTACAGTCAATGATTAATTTATTAATTTGATTAACTGCATTACATTATGCTATTGAACCCTTTTGAAATGGTTTAAAAGCCTCTTTTTAAAAAGTATTCAGTTAAGATGCTGATTATCAGGAAAAAATTCTGCAGACCTCTTTAGAGGATTTTTACTTGAAACTTTCATTCACGTTTATATTTAGATATGAATAAGATTATTTAAATGTTTCATCTTTACAATTTTTTAAAATAAAAAATTAAATAACTAATTAAATAACTATATTTTAAGTGGAAATTTGCATGAATTTTAAATTTAGAGTATCTTTGTAGCTGGCAAACATTTTACCTTACTGGTGGTAAGATGATTCTATTGTTGAGATACATATACATTGAAAATTCCTTTAAGAGTTTAAGTTTTAAAACTTTGATATGAAATTATGAGATATGAACCTTGATCATTTCTACCGATAAAATATCTTTAAATATGAATTGACAATGTTATAAATATTTTAAAATTAGATGAATCAAATTTAAGCATTAAAACTAGATCAAAAGAATTCATAATTATGATAAAAATTATGCTGTTATTTTTACATATTGTATATATTACCATTAACAAAATTAAGAAAGTACTTGAGTTTTATAGATTTGTTTTCTTTATTATAGAGACTACAATTTGAAGCATATTGCTTATCATTATGTAATACGAATACCTGGTTATTTACTGTGCATTTTATTCATGAGTAATGTAATGTACTATCTTTGGAAAGAAAAAAAAAATGATGCTTGCAAGAATGAATCACTAAGCCCAAGATTCCATTTCAAGTCAAAGGCAAACTGGAAAAAGAAACTAGGATTTTCTGATTCCTACTTAATATGTGGTCCACTAAACCCATTTGAATGAGAGGAACTGGCTGTTGCTAATGGAACCTCTGTTTGACAGCCTTGTTTCATTTTGCCCACTGAATATCATCTTACTGTTATCTCAAAAATTTCACCATCATTTAAAGGTAAAAGGAAAGTAAGTAGAACATAGAATTTAGAAATTATAACTAAAATCTGATTTCTCTAAATATGCTTTTAAAATTTGAATTCCATTAATTGTTATAAGCTGAAATAGAATGTAACATATGTTTCAGTGTGGAAAAGAATTAGAAAGATAACCTAACCTAGTGTCTACTGGTCTTGAAAAATATGTGGACTTGTGTTGAAGGAAAATTGTCTTTCGGGCTCCAAGAGTAAACCAGTGAATTCTAGTTTGAGGAGTATCATATTATGAGCTAAATACAGTCAGTGTAAAAAGTTAACACCAAGGTCATAAACACTGTATCAAAATCAGATCCTGAAGTTATATGATAATAATCAGTGATCAAGTTTGTGAAAGAGATGATCCAGAATATGGTCATATTTTTTATCATAATATGAAGACACCAAAACAAAGACCATACCTTGTAATACCCAGACTCCCAAAATGCCCACTGATCCTGAGTGTCTGAGGTCTGAGAAATTTTGAAGCCAAACCAACTCTATTCCTTTAACAGATGAGTGTTTGTCATTCATAGTGCTCGTGATTGAACCAATTTTAAAATTAAGTGGGAGATTTGGGTCTAGGATAGGAGTCTTGAGTAAATGTTGAGTGCACATTCTTTATTCAGAGTACCCCTCCCGCTGCAGGAGGAAGATAGAAATTTTGGATTCATTATAAAATGTTCTCTGTTTCCCATATGCGAACTTTTCCACCAACAAATCACAAAATGATTTAAGGCAACAATGTAAAATCTGTAGAGGGATCTTCGTTTGATGTTTTGGGGAATTAGAATTTGGATTTATTAATACGAAAAAGATTTAGAAAATCTTTTTTTTTTTTTGCCAAATTCAGATATTACTTGTACAAATGGAAAGGATAGAAAGTGAATTTTAGCAAAATATAATCAGCATAGTATCTCTGAATAGTCTGCCTGTTGTGGCTTTTGTGTGTTGACTAGAAAGAAAAGAAATGCTAAACCCTCTGAGAGGGTTAAAAAAAAATTTGGTGCTAATGTCTGCATAAAATGTAGAGTAATCTGAATAATATAATCTACTTTTCAGTAATTGTTTCATGCACATATTCAAATAAATGCGGCATATCGAATCGAGCATCTTCTTTACGGAAGATCGGTCACATTCCCTATTGTAAGTGAAGCCTGTATCAAATTACCCAGGGCCTGGGTTTGTTTAAACTGAAATCACTTAAGTGTGAGGTGCAGCTGCTTTCACCACTTGGAACAGTTCATGCTTCTCTGTTTCTTTTTGTTGTGTATATTTTGTAAGGTCAAAAAAGATAAAGCAGGGTTAAGATTTTGAAAGCAGTTTTCTGGGGCACAGGGAAAAGGTACATAGAGAACTTTTCATTGTTGTCCTAGAAAAGAAGTTTGAAATTAGGGATGAGAGTGATCTGTACACGTGAGCACTAAGGGTTAAAATGCTGAGTTATTCTCGTTGTATCAACAAATTTAGATTTTATGTGAAAGTGAACAAACACAAACAAAATGTACTCCCCAAGCATCGTTTTGTGGAAGATATTTGGTAGTTCTTTAAGAGATCATGCTTAATCTTACGAAATTGCTCTTAAAAATATAATATTTTGAGAGAACGACTATTAACAACAGAACTATTGTTTTAAATTCAAAACTGAGAGCACCATTTTCTATTTCCTCAAATTTTAAATTATTTCCCATATTAAAAGTTAAAAATCTTGAAGAGAATACAGCACTTTAGACAATATTTCTTTAAGTTTATAATTGATATTTTTTGATGGAAAAATTATATCAAATTGTATAATATTGAATGTCAAGTAAAGGAAGTTTTTTGCAAGTATGGGAAGTATTGCTGGGTTTCCTACTGATGATTTTTAGCTAGATAAAATACGAAAAGAATGAACATAAAATATGTCCATATTTTATTTATATAACTTTTCAATTTATAGCAGATGGTTCTTCTATCATACAAGGAGTTCAGTGTACACAAATTTTCTCATGCCCGTTGCGTCTTTTCCTAAAGCCATTTATTTTATTATTTCAGTAAATATTCATTGTTACCAGTCTCGGTTGGGAGCAATGTTAAAGTCACAAAAGTGTTTAGGAGAGTACTTTGTATTAATTAAAGCTAACATTTGAAACTTATATCTCTCAGTAGTTTCTTCATAAAATTTATGTAAATGCTTAGAAAAATCAAAACCAATCCATCAAAGCCCACTCCTTTGCATTCCTACTGGATTAATTTGGAAGTTAACTGAAGGGCAGAACAAGCTGAGTGAGGTCTGGTGTATCTGGCTCCCTCAGGGGATGATTTCTGGGTCGGTCATCCAAGGCTTCACTGTCTCTTCCCATCTAACTTTACATTCCCATCTGTTCTCACTTTGGGGTGAGGGAACTTTCCTCTTCTTTCCTTTGACACATACCGAAACTTGGAGGAGAGCTTCTTTTAGGGAGTTACATGTTCCATTCTGTACCCTGATTTGTGGAAAAGCACAGAGACAACAGAGTTTAGCTAATTCATTGACCTCATTGTGGAGTTTGAGTGAAGATTGTGTTGTTTTGGAAAATTATGATTTAATTTGATGTGATGTTTGTATTCCTCAGCTTTATGTAATCACAGCTTAAAAAAAAACACAAAAATTTTATTGTGTAGAAAAATATGTTAACCTCATCCATTTAAATATTTCCCCCAGTTTATATGTATCATATATCCTAGAATACAGTATTCAGAATGGGCATTATTTATCAATATTAAGACTAAATAGTTTCTGGTATTTTAGTAGTTTTAAAAAGTGTAATTTCTTTAAGCCTTGTAGAAACTAACTTTATTATTAATTTCTAATACATTCCCATAATGATCAACTAAATCTTGACTCAGATAAACTTGGGATAATAATACAATTTTTTTTTCTTCTCTGGATTTAGTGCTTAATAAGAGTGCCAAAAATTTTAGGGATTGGGGCTGCTTAAAGATTTGAATTTTTTTTTTTTTTTAACACATGGAAGCAATAAGTCTGCAATAAAGAGTCCAATTGGAGAGGATGGTGAATTTCCATACCATTGTTCCATCCTTTCTGTGCAGTCTCTATTTCTTAGGATGAGAACCCAGAAATTGTGCATACAGACATATATATTTTAAGGTAATCATATTCTAAAAGTTTGAGAGGGCTTTTATAGGGTTTACATTAGCCCATGTAAAAGGAAGCTTTCATGATTTTCAAGTAAGGAATTTTGTTTTTCTCACTGTTTCATGTTAGAAAGGATTATGCAGAAGGATATTTTTTCTTATAAACTTATTATTACCACCAAATTTCCAACCCTCTGGTTTTAAAACATCAATCTGAAGAAGAGGGAAAACATCCTAAGTGGTCTTGAGTTTTTTATCATTGTGAAAAACATGTTGAAATAAAATTACTGTGTTGATAAAGAGTCATCAGAGAAAACTGTCAAGGCAGTAATCGGATGAACAGTTAACGACAATTTCATAATCTTATTACTCTTCTTTTTCTATGAGTGATTCGAAGCATTTGCCAACAACAAAAATAGCAATCAGGAAAAGTGTACTTATGTACTAACGTCTATCTAGATGGAGCCAAAGCATCAGAATAGAGTACTCAGATATGCAATGACCTTCTTAAAATGGAACTTGGCCCTGAAGCCTGTTGACTGTTCAGTAAACAGCTTCCGTGGTCATAACTATAAACCAAAGACAGCCTTTCTGAGGATGCATTAGGGTGGAGCTGCTGTATCCCCGTTAGAGGTGAAGCGCATGCTTTGCTCTATTGGTCTTCACCCCTGCTCTGCCCACTCCTTGTCTCCTCTGGTGTCTCTTTCTCCTTTGCTCCGTAGTGTACACGTGGCCAAGCTTCTCCCATCAGCCTTCTTTTTCCTCTCCCCATTCTTCCCTGGGCGATCTCAACCATTTGCGAGGCTAGTCTTAAAACCTTCAAATCTGAAACCTTCATGATTGACTCTGCCTGTGGGGCCTTAGACTGAAAACTCCAACTTCATGCTGATTTTGGTAAGGATGAAATCTGTATGGTAAAATGGTTTATGTGGAAAGATTTTTAACATGAGACAAGGAGAAAAGGTAGACATTGGCATATGGATGTCTGCCAGTTTCTGGAAATCAGCTCATCTCAAAATGAATTCTCTTTCTCTCAGCTCTTTCTGGGCCTATTAAATTGTCTTCTTATCTCTGTCCCTAAGCCTCTCACATTGTATCACTTTACTATGCATTATTTTCTTAACACACACATCAAAGATTGTCCCTCATCTGTTTGAAAACCTCCAGTAGAAGTTCTCTGGCTATAGGAATAAGATCTTTAGGTCACGATCTTTATCTGCCCCAACTGTTTGCAGTGTTATTTCTCACATCCTTTTATGATTCTGGTACCACAGTGATCATGTTGCTGGTGAATTTGAAGTTCATCATGTCTCATCACAGAAAGAATTTAGTGAGAGACAAAGTCATAGGTAAGAAGTGGATTTATTTAGAGAGAACAGAATGTGGGCCATCTAGAAGGTGGGAGAAACACACCCCACAGGAAGAATGTGGGCCTTCTCAGAAGGAGAGAGAGCCTGAAATATGGTGGGGTTAGTTTTTATGGGCTGGGTAATTTCACAGGCTAATGAATGGGAGGATTATTCCAATTATTTTGGGGATGAGGGCGGGGATTTCCAGGAATTGGGCCACTGCCCAATTTTTGGCTTCTATGATTCGTCTCAGAATTGGCATGGTGCTGGGTGAGTATGTCACTTAGCTTATGCTATTGTATTACAGTGAGCATACACTGAGGCTCAAGGTTTACTAGAAGTCGAGTCTTCCACCATCTTGAACCTAGTTGATTCTAACCAGCTAGGTCTTTGTCATATCCTATAGCTATATCATTCTTTTAAAGGTTGTACCCTGTTCCCCTCCCTCTTATTTCAATCACAGTGTCCTGCTAGGCATTTCCTGAATGATAATTTTTGCAACCAGCCTTTACTGAATCTTCTGAGCATATCCTTAATTTGGACCTTTCATTGAAGAAATAGAGTCCTTATTTTATAGACAACATTCAGTTGAAGAAATAGACACTAAACAGATAATTACACTGTGGTACATATTAGGATAGAGAAATATTCAGACTATGTGGGGATTATAAAACACTTGATCACCCAATTCATATGTGATGGCTAAGTTAACTTGAAGAAGTGAATATGGGTGAGGATTCAGGCAGAAGGAACAATATAAATAAGGAGGCAGGAAAAATATTTGATATTCTAGAGTTTAAAATGGTTTTGATATGAGTGAATTGTAGTATGTGATGTTTGTAGCATGAGGTAAGCATCAACAGGTAAGTGGGAAAATCTTACATGTAATCAATCCTAAGCAGCTTGTTTTTGTGTAGAGGAAATAGATATGACAGAGTAGAACCAGCCACATAGATACAAATTCCAGTTTAAATACATCATATATGCATGTAAAATACCCCTTATAAACTTCCTGGCAAAAAGGAAGTTATACAAATTTAAAGAACAGTGGTCACAATTATCATTAGTTAAGGCAAAGGGGTGTAACTGAAGGATTTTAAGTGGGAGGTTAACACAGACAGATTGACAATTTAGAAAAACCTCTGGCATTTTATGTTGAGGATGCATTGGGTGGGGTGAGACAGGAAGTCACAGAGATTGATTAGGAACCTATTTGGGTAATTTAGATGAGAGATTTAAGGGTCTTCTAAACCAAGGACATAGAAGTGAGGTTGGAGAGAAAAGTGAATTTTAGAGAGAGGAGGAGAGTATGAAAGAAAGTCTTGCTGACTGATTAAGGAGGAGTTGGACAGGGAAGGCTTAGCTTGATTTCCAGTTTGGGTGAATTTTGAATGGAGGTGCCCTTTTACTGAGTCAGGGAATATCATTGGAAAACAGGTTTAAGAATATCAGCTGTGGAAGATGATGAATTCATTTTGGACTGGTATGCTTTGGGATGAGGAAGGGAAGTATGTCTTGGAAGCTCCAAAGAGATTCTAACATATAGGATAGGACTAAGTGACCATCTTCTTATGTTGCTGGCTGAGGTCGTATAGATATGGTATGATCACACAGGAAAAGGACAGTCTTAAAAGGGGAGTCACTGAAGCAGTCCTTGCCAACATTTCTGAGCAGAGAGCAAGAGCTGTAGAGGAGGGTAAGATGCAGTGACTGGAGAGAAGGAGGGGAAGGGGAGCGAGCCACTGCAGAAGGCCGGTAGGGAGACTTCCCATGGAACCCGTGGCCAACAGCATTAACTGCTTCCAAGTTTGTCAGCTAGACTGATGGTCATGCCTTGACAGAAGTCACTGGTGACTTTGAAAAAAGCACATGCGTGTGGTCTGGTGATTGAATGGTGAAGAATTAAATAGAGACAACTATTTCAAGAAATATGACTTATAGTGAAAGAGGAGGAATAAAGTTGTTAGAAATGGGCTCAGTCTCACAATGTTATTTGCTGAGCATGGGATGCCATTTTGTCAATTTGAATCCTTTCTTGGTGTTCTCCTTAACCTCCTTCTCCCCATCCACATCCTCTCCCTCCACCTCTATCCAGCTAGCAATCGGGTTTTCAATCTCTCACACCTGCCCTTTGTTTTCTGTTCCCCTGATAAACTATAAATGACTCAAACAAATATCCTGTATTAATGCATATATGTGGAATCTAGGAGCATGGTATGCACGCGTGTGTGCTAAGTTGTTTCAGTCATGTCTGACTCTTTGTGACCATATGGGCTGTAGTCCACAGGCTCCTCTGTCCATGGGATTCTCCAGGCAAGAATACTGAAGTGGGTTGCTATGGTATAGATGATCTTATTTGCAAAAACAGAATAGAGACACAGACATAGAGAACAAACATATGGACACCAGGTAGGAATGGTGGGATGAATTGGGAGATTGGGATTGACATGTATATGCTGTTTTTACTGTGTATAAAATAGATAACTGATGAGAACCTACTGTATAGCACAGGGAGCTCTAGTCTGTGGGAGCTCTACTAAATGGGAAGGAAATCCAAAATAGAGGGGATATATGTATACATGGAGTTGATTCACTTTGCTGTATAGCAGAAACTAACATAGTGTAGCAACTTACTCCAATAACAATCAAATAAATAAATAGAGTAGAAAAGAAAAAGAAAAGGAAATCAAACTACAGAATTTAAAGGAAAAATAACTGATTGATATGGGCAAGAAATTTTTTGAGCAAAAAATTAAAACGCAATAGGGTCAATCATATTATCACAGATTAAAGTATTTGCATAAAGTTACAAATATTTGTGTGACAAAAGCAAGCACAGTTAAAAGGAGAATGACATCTGAAGAAGCGTTGGAACATATGGCAAAACATAAATATGTGTACTGTGCTAAACATTCTTAAATATCAATAAGGAAATTAATAGCCCTGTATTTGAAGGTCAGAGGCAGATTATTTTTAGAACGTGAAACTATATACCACTTATTACAGTTAAAAATGCAAATTTCAAAATGGGATATTACTATTCCTTGTTACCCATAAAAGTGGTACTACTTAAACGTAAATTATTTGTATTGTTGAGATGGTGCAAGGTGAATGTAGAAACTGACGATTCATCTTTCCAGGAAATTGGTTTGGTGATATGTATCAGCACTCTGACTTGTGAATTCTACAGCTCCTCAGTTTAGAATTACACACAGAAATGGATAAGGGCATTCTTCTCCGTGCCATGCGTTTGATTAGTAAAATATTGGAAGCAGTTGTCAATTGCAGCAGGAATATGGTTGAACAAACTGTGTATTTACTTTGGTTGTGCTGGGTCTTCATTGCCTGCAGGCTTCTCTGGTTGCTGCGAGCAGAGCTGCTGTCTGTCTGCAGTGCACTGGCTTCTCGCTGAAGCAGCTTCTCTTGCTGCAGCGTCTGGGCCCTAGGGCCCGCTGATTTCAGCAGCTGCAGGGCATGCGCTCGGAAGTTGCGGCTCCCGAGCTCTGGAGCACAAGTCCAGTAGCTGTGGCTCACGGGCTTAGTTGCCTTGAGGCACATGGACTTTTCCCAGATCAGGGATGGAACTGCATCTCCCACAGTGGCAGGTGGATTCTTTATCACTGAGCCGCCAGGGAAGCCCTAGTCGAATGAATTATACCAAACGTTGGGGATTTATTAAAACCATTGAAAGAACAGGTAAAAACATTGCAGCGTAATGAAAACTCACTAGGCAAGCCTACAGGTGTTTTACTTGTCCAATTTTGTGAAAAGAAAAAAAATATACACACATGTATGTTTAGTCTCTTAGTCACGTCCAACTCTTCTGCAACCCTTTGGACTGCAGCCGGCCAGGCTCCTCTGTCCATGGGGTTTTCCAGGCAAGAAAACCATTTGCCAGGTTGCCATTTCCTACTCCAGAGAATCTTCCTGATCCGGGGATCAAACCCCATCTCCTATGTCTCCTGCAGTGCTGGCGAATTCTGTATCCACTGAGCCTTCAGGCTTAGGAAAAAAATAAAAGTAAAGATTTCTATTACTTTTATTTTCTCTCTTATAATTTATTTTCTATGTACATATATCATAATTTATAGTATTGATAATTAAGAGCGTTCTTATAATTAGATATCTTTCTCACAAGACATGGTAAGTCTTCTAATTCTTTCTAAATTGTTTTAAATAAGAAAGCTCGTTTTGCTCATCCGTTCAGTTCAGCTCAGTCGCTCAGTCTTATCCGACTCTTTGAGACCCCATAGATTGCAGCACACCAGGCTTTCCTGTCCTTCACCAACTCCCAGAGCTTGCTTATAGAGTTGATTTTTTAACTTTCATATTTCACAGTGGTGTGGTTTCTTCATCATGTACATTTGAATTTTGGGACTTATCATTCATAGTGGTAATCCTTAACTCAGGTTTGTGATGTGGGATAGTTTTAAAACCAGTGAAACCCCAGCACATAGATTTGGTTATTATTCAAGTTCGTTCTTTTCCCACATGCATGGTATATTTGATTCATTGCTCTCATTATAAAAGTGAAAGCAGCATAATATTGGGATATTCAGATTATTTCATTTTCCCAGGTTAAACAGTCAGTGATACTGAAACTAACATGAATAGTATGTAATGATACCAACACTGGCTCCCCTGCTGATTTTTCTTCCTTTCTTTGGTATTAGCTTTACGTTGGATTGCCATCTTTCTTTTTGAAATCCTTTTGGACGTAAGCCAGTCAGAAAAAAAAGATTAACCACATTCCATCTCTCTGGGTAATGATAAAGTGCTCACTTTCTCTCAAACAATCCTTAATGTTTTTCCAGTCAGAAGATGTCCCCTTTGAATTCAAAGGTGCATTTACTCTAAACTTCCTGTACATTTTTATCCCTTTCTTTGGAAACTCCGGTTAGTATTTTGTTGTATCCTTTTGGTGATGTCCCAGACCACTCCTGTCTAACCCTGTTAAGACCAACAGATCTTCCAGTTGGATGGGAAAAATTAATTCTGCTGGAATGTTTGAAAATAAATGTGTTCAACTGAAAGGTTATGTTATAAAAATGTAGTCCTAAATCACGGGGTAGGAATTATTTAAAGGAATACATGGATTCTCCAGGAACCTCAGTTTGGAAATAGCATCTCCACAGAGGGCCCCTGAGGCTGCATCAACAGGAGCTCCGAATCAGCAGGAGCTCTGCAACCCAGAGTCTTCCTCCATCACACGGCTCTGTCTTCCTGTCCTTGTAGCCTGAGAAATGTGTGCAGGTGTCTTGTTGATTTGTTTAGTGTCTTTCTTCCCTCTAAAGAAGGCAAGCTTCATGTTTGCTCCCGTAAGCCTGGTGCCTGAGAACCCTGCCTGACACTAAGCAGGTGCTCAATAAATAATTTAAATGAATTGTTTCTCCCCAGGCATCACTGTTGTTAACAATTCCTTTGAAGAATGATATTCTTGCTGCCTTATATTGTGTATAGAAATCCTAGTTACAAAACCTGCTAGATTGAAGTGTTGTCTTTTTGTATATCACCACTCCAATTTGTTGTCCTCTGCTCCCTGCCCCTCCGCAAAAAAAAAAAAAAAAAAAATTTGCTTTGTATTTGTTGAGTTAACCTCTGAAATAAGCACTGATATTCTGCACTGTAGAATTTCACATTTCTACTTCCTGTCCTTTCGGCAGAGAGTAACTTCTTTTGAATAATCTACTGGTGCTTTTTTTCCTCCTCATAATTGTCTAGTGAGGCTAAAGGAAACACTTATTTTTAAATAGTTATCAATGAAGCTTCATAGAATGAACAGACTATTTAGTGAGTAACATAGGTTCTCAGAACCTAAGGCATTACTTTCTTTTAAAATTTAGTTTTGAGATTGACATTATACATTACTATATTTAAAATAGATAACCAATAAGGACCTATGGGTATAGCAGAAGCAGCTCTGCTCAACACACTCTAATAACCTAAGTGGGAAAAAACACCCGTGGTGGATTCATGTCAATGTATGGCAAAACCAATACAGAATTGTAAAGTAAAATAAAATAAATAAAAATAGAATTATTCATCAAAAAAAAAAGAAAAGATACATGTATATGTGTAACTGAATTGCTTTACTGTACACCTGAAACTAACATAACATTGTTACTCAGCTATACTCAAAAAAGAAAAAGTTACTGATTTCTGTGATTTGGTACCTTTAAATCGTATTTCAGCACCTAGAGAGTTATAGTTGCCTTCGGAAGCAGTAATTCTTGAACATCTGGTTATATTATCAAAAAGAATTACAACTGATTTAAAATAGTTCATTTTCTTAATTGCTGTCAAATAGTTTCTCACATATTAAAAATAATTTTATCAAGTATGGCCTTGTCTTAATATTTTTCAAACTACAATAAGGTTATTTAAAATTTTGTAAATGAGATACAGCAGAGCACGTATCCATGATGTGGTCAGTTTTCTTGGTCACCTTGTACAATGTCCTCGGCAAATATAGAGAAGCATTTTATGTCTGGCAAGAAGTTTTAGGCAGGTTTTATCTGCATTGTATTCACCATCAGGGGCTAGTCAGCCTTCTGGAGATAGGACTAAATTTCTCAGCTACTTTGTCAGCCTCTTGGTGGGCAGTAAAGTTGCTGTTGTTGAAAGTTCGTTTTATCTTGGTAATTTGAATAATTAAATTTATAGTTCAAATTAGTTTACTTGTTGTTACAAGGCCCGTCATCTCTTTCCATGAATGAGTTCGCAGCTCACCAAAACACAGTTGAGTTGAAAATAGACACGAAAATAGAGATTAACTACTGCTAATGAATTTTCTGCTCAATTTGAATCTAAACGCTTATGAAAATTAAGACAAGTTACAATCAACACTTAACTGCCAAAACAAGCAGTTGAAAATGAAAGCTATAAACAGAAATCATATAGTTTATAACTGTTTTGAAGAAAATCTATCAATATTAATGAAATCATTCAAGAGGTTGTTTTAATTTGCAGAAATGTCTGAAAAATTACATTTGATTGGGGAAGTGTTGAGTATTTGATTATATTCTTTAAAATTACTTTGAAGAAGGGATTTTATTTTTAATTCTTTATCCATTTGAAGAGACT
Organism: Oryx dammah; assembly: GCF_014754425.2. NCBI lineage: Eukaryota > Metazoa > Chordata > Mammalia > Artiodactyla > Bovidae > Oryx > Oryx dammah. The sequence goes on from NW_024070188.1 coordinate 7,554,790, forward strand.
TACCTTCTGTTTTTAATCCTTGAAAGGATCATATAATGATGTTTACTATTAAAGATAGTTTCATATTGCAGATGGCACCATGAATCAATTTGTCTCTAGCAAAATTGCTTGGTGAAATGATAATTCATGTCTATACCATTAAAAGCATCTAATTATTTGTGTTTTAAAAAGTGCACTGAGATGACTAACATTTCAAAATTTACATTTATAACCCACAATTATAGTTATGCCATTGTTTAAAACAAGTTCTGATTATTTCCTTTCTCTTGATAGGACTAGTTCACCATCAAAATATATACATTTTTGTGTTTCTTTCCTGGACTAATTCTTAATATGCAGCTTAGAATGCAGGTATGAAATACTTGCTATGCCTGTACTGTTGAATTCTTTCTGGACCAGTCAGACAATCTGTTTTCCCTGAGATGACTTGTAATTTTAAATGTTCTAGCACCATTTTTCTCCTTTATTCTACTTGCCTTTTAAAAATAGTACCAATGGTTATTCCAATTTGTATTAACAGTTAAGAAAATTGAAATTTAGTCTTACCTTTGCAGCTCATTATGGAAGAATCTCCAGCCTCTGCACTCTGACAATAAATTTATGCTTTCACTTTTTAACCATGAACTTTTCTGGGCATAGGTTTCTACCTCAGAGTGCACGGCAGACCCAGTTGAATGTATTTTGTGAATAATATTTCAACATCACACCATCCTACACTTTATTAAAACCAGGTTTGCTGTGGCAGTTCCAAAAACATAATTCTGGTACCTTAAAAATAATGAAGTACTATACAGATGTTGATAAAAATAGTCTTTTATTATGATGGAATGTTTTATTATGTATGCAGCTATCAATTTACCTAATAAATAGTGTTCATTTTAATAAAATCCATGTACTTTAGAAAACTAGTACATTGATTAACCCATATTCACATTGAGTCATGAAAGGTACAGGTGAAGCTAGAAGCCACTTGTTGGTCTGGATGCTACCTGGATATCTTCTTAGCCTTTCAGAGAACTACAGTATCTTCTTCCTCTCCTTTTCTTCCTTCTTTCCTCCCTCCCTTCCTTCCTTTCTCTTTGCTTTTCTTGACAGTATTCTCCATGCTGGTCTCAGCAAGCCCATGGATCTTTGCAGCAAAGTTGTAATTCTATGCTATCCTTTTAGACAAGAATCAGAAGTGCCCTGTAATACTAGAGGAAGTTAAAGAATTGAGGTTGGATGTAGGCATATATTTTCTTTTCACATAGTTGGTCAAAAATGATATTAAAAAAAATTATAGAATTACTTAATACCATCTGAAGAGCATTTTAAAATTTGATCACACACACAAAGTGTGTGTATGTGCTTCCCACCAAAGAGTATCTGATTTCACCTTTTTACTGATGGTTTCTTAAAATGGTATCATTGAGTAGGGTGTTATATGTGAAACTTCTGCCTACATTGTTAATTTCCTCCAAGGATAGCATAGCTAACAGTAGTTTTAAGGATATTGTTGGAGGATAATTTGCTAAAGTTGAAATGAGGGGGATCATTATGATACATAATTAAGAAAGACAGTCTTTTCTAAATATCAAGAGAAGAACAAAAACAAGCAGAGCCCATAAAACATTTTATAATGATTCTCCAAAGAGTAAGCCCGATTCTGATTTTTTTTCCTTCAGAACAAATCTCTTCCAAAAAAAAAAATCCCACTTTGAAATGTTGATTATGCCATTTGAAGAAATTTGCTAAGTAGTTGAAAAGTTCATTTAATATGAGTTTTCTTACTGCTTGCCTTATTACTCAAAATTGAGACAAAATATTACTTGTTCATTGACGAAACAGCATTTAGCTAAGAATGGAAGATGGAGTTATAATTAGCATCATCATTGTGTTGCTTCTATTGAAAAAGTTCTTTTAGAAGGAAGCCTTGGCTCATTTGCTACCTGGCTAAAAATTTGATTTCATCGTAGACAAATACCCTTAAAACAGTGTTTCTTGAGAGGACAGAATTCTAGGTTACACAAATAGAGATGCTTCCCTTGAGATACTGGAAAGGAAAGGTGGACTTATCAGGTGGATGCTAGTTTGTTGAAAGTCCTTTCCCTTACAACAGTAAAGCCAACAGGTTATTGTCTCTGGCATTTTAAAAATGGTAACTGTTTCATAGATAAAATATAAATGATAACTGTTTCAGAGATAAAATATAAAGACCTTTGTTATCAGTGAAGATTTTGTTAGTGAAAATTTATTTTGTTTTGGGGGGTCACAGATGTGGGGAATGATGACGTGTAATCATATTGATCTTTCTGTGCCATCTACAAGTCAAGCATTTTAAGTGTGACTTTATATTTGCATTGATTTTCATGAAACCCTTGGTCATCTGTACCTCAGATAGAGCTGGCATTTGCATTAGGGTATATTTATCTAAAGAAATGCTCAGTATGTACAGTAAGTGACCATAGAGTTCCAGCTTCTGTGTCAGGCAAGGGAGAGAGAAGGGAGAAGGTGATGGCACCCACTCCAGTGCTCTTGCCTGGAAAATCCCATGGATGGAGGAGCCTGGAAGGCTGCAGTCCATGGGGTCTCTAAGGGTCAGACAGGGCTAAGCGACTTCACTTTCACTTTACACTTTGATGCATTGGAGAAGGAGCTGGCAACCCACTCCAGTGTTCTTGCCTGGAGAATCCCAGGGACGGCGGAGCCTGGTGGGCTGCTGTCTCTGGGGTTGCACAGAGTCAGACACGACTGAAGAAACTTAGCAGCAGCAGCAGCAGGGAGAGAGAGGAACTGACAGGGAGCTGGGAAATTAGATCCACTTCTGTTGGCCCAGTAGGGCCAGCTCTTAAAATAGTTGTTCTTATTTATCAGTTCTCATTTCCCTTTGTCTGGATAGGAAGATTGTCATAGGAACAGACAAGACTTGAGCTGGTAGTGGAATAAAGGTTACTGTATACTTTATCTTTCAACCTTGGACAGCAGGAGTAAACTAGTTTCATGCAAGCCAAGATATAAAACCAAGATGTTGCCTATTTATGCTACTTTATGGGACGACCTCACCTACTACATTTTACAATTAAATCTTAAGTACATTATTAGTGACAGTGGAATTAGAACTATATAAGAAGGATTCTTATTAAATTAAATCAAATCAAATTTAGATCTCATAAATGTCCAAGAGATAAAAAAACATAATGAAACTCAAGAACATAAATGCCATTTCATTGTTCAGTGATTATTTCTTTTAAATATAATGTTAAAGAAAAATTTAAGGTGGGTTATTTTTGCTAATGGCTGCTGCTGCTTTTTCTTACATGTAATTTATTTTTAGTTATTGGCAAACTACCTGGGAATTATTAAATGACTTGGTATTTGTTGTGTTGGAAATTGTCATCTTTAATAGCTTGAAAATGTCAACAAGTACCAGGTACATTGAAAGTAATTTAAAACATGTCTCATTCCCCCAAACTAGGTGTTTAATTTTTTGTGTTATGTACAGAATGGAGATGAAAATATAATTATATGTGCCTTTAAAAAAAAAACTTTTTGCTGATCTACCAATCAGTGAATGATAAATGACCTTTTCTATCAATAACAACTTTTGGTTTTTTACAAGTTTGGCTTTTTGAAACAATTGCCAAAGGGAAAAAAAAATTCATTGTTCCCTAACAGTAAATTAAGGATTCAGAGAGATCCGCTAACTGTTTCAGTATGTTTCATATTTTAGTAAACTTTCTTTTCATTACATTGAATCGTATTATTAAAAACTGAAATGATTCTATAAAAATGTATTCAATGGCACACTGACTTTGGGGAGTATGTTTTTGAAAATGCCTTGATGAGAGAAACTCTGTTGGCAAGATCAAGATCTCACAGAAAACAGAGATTTAGGAGTAAATAAATAAAATACTTTAAGTATGTATTTAAAATAAGGTAAATGAGAATACTGCTTCCAAAAGACACTGGAATCATGGGTGTAAGGCTATGGTGTATGTACCTCTCCTGAATGCCCTTCAGTTCATAAAGTGCTGATGAAAGGTACATGGCATTAAGTACATTCTCCCATGTTTTGTGTTAATACAGACTATACTTCATCTTAAGGATTTTTTTAGACCAACTTTTATTGCATTGCACCTTTTTTGGGGTACACACACACACACACACATTTATTTTCCTTAAATCCAGGCAAAATACTTGTGAAAGTGCCCAGCCTTTTTACAAATTATTCTGGGACTGAAGGTTATGGTTTTCCTTTCCTGGTCTTTGTTCATTTATGGAGTGGCTGAAGTAACACAGTGTTGGGAAGCCTAAGGTCGGGGTAGAGGTTTAGGGAACATGAGTAGCTAGGTGTCCTTTTGTTTAAGGGGCAGAATATAACTGTGTGTCATAAATAGATCTCACATTTTAAAATTCAGGTGAACAAGTATGAAGTTGTGTTCTCAAAACAAGAGTTGGTGAAATCCTCATTGCTAATAGATTATTGAATGGCCATGTTTATGTTTAGAACTTTCAATCCTCCCCCTCCCTTTTTTTTTTTTTTTTTTTTTTGGTGAGGGAGGGAAGTTTCTTGGAGTGATATTTTTTGTGATTCTAGTAAGGCATTTTTAGATAATATTGTTGCATATAAAATTTCATTGCATAGTCTAAAATTTAAGCTAAATACTGTCACCTTTTCATTGATTCCATGAGCCCCTTAAGGGTTATATACAGTACAATGTTGAATTTGTTCTTTTTGTTCTTTATAATAGTAAGCCTGCCAGTTATATCAGCAGGTGGAGTAATTATCAAGTTGCACTGATTAATTGCAAACAGGATCAATGAATAAACATATAATGATAAAAATAAATTTTATAAAATAGTAATCATTTGCAATCTTAACTGATAAATAGCTAACAAATAATTTGTCTCTTGGTATAGTTGGTCGGTTCATATAGCATCTTGGTTTGCTATAGTAGAAAACTTACTTGAATGTTTTTAGGGATGACAGATACTATCCCACATGTTAGTACTTTCATTGATGGATAATTCTTATTGGATTCTTCAGGGAAAACCATCGTGCTAAAATAACTGATCAAAGAGAATTTCTGCTGTATACTGTAGTTATAATTGCTTGTTATAGTCACTCTGGTAAAATCATTTAAAGAAAGTTACTTTTCAAATTCATTTAGTGAGGTTCAAAAGAAATATTCTAAAATATTAGCAGATATTTCTTTCTAGGTAGAGGGTTTATATTATAAATTATTTAAATTTTATCCTTTATCCTTTTCTCCATTTTGCAAAATTTCCAGCTGCTTACTTCCTTCTCAATTTGGCTATTAAGTGTGTCAAAAAAAACCCAACCCTGCTATTTTCTCAGTGTTTCCTACCTCAGACCAGAAACTGGAAAGTGAAAAGAAAGTCCATTTCAGGCGATTCTTTATCATCTGAGCCTCCTGGGATGCCTCATTGATGCCTGACTTTCCCTCACACTCTGCATTCAGTCCCGCTGGTGGAGCAGAACTCTTAAAAACAAGTCTCTAACCCAACCATTTAACTTAGTACCTCTGTTACCTCAGGCTTCCCTGGTGGCTCAGGTGGTAAAGAACCTACCTGCAATGCAGGAGATCCTGGTTTGATCCCTGGGTCGGGAAGATCCCCTCCAGAAAAGAATGTCACCCCACTCCAGTATTCTTGCCTGGAAAATCCCATGGACAGAGGAGCTGGGTGGGCTACAGTCCATGGGGTCGCAGAGTCAGAGGCAACTGTGCAGCTGACACTTTCGCTTTGCTACATCAGTGAAAACCACCACCTTTCTTCTCTGAACTATCACTTTCTTCTCAGAAGTGCTTCCTGCAGAATGGCTTGAACGGCCTTTTCAAAATGCAGATGAGATCATGGCAATCCCCGTGGTGTCCCATCACCCTCACAGTGAAACTCTAACTCCTTATTTTCTAGCCCCCTTCATTCTTCTCTGTCCTCAGGGATCTTCTTGTTCCTTGAATGAATGTAATTGTGGTCAAAAAACACCAGCCTAAAAACATGTCCTTCTGACCATAGCTTCAGAATATCTTACTAAGCAGACAAAAATAGAAAAATTGATCAGATAGGGCAAAAATGCCCTGGATGAGTGATTTCAGTATCTTATGGTGTGATGTTATTATTATTATTATTTTTCTTTACCTTTTTCTGACACCATATTTTGTATAACATTAGGAACTTCTATAGCCAAGGCTGATTATGTAATTATGAAAGTAGGAAAAAATTCTCTTTTAGTTTCTTGGATAAATGCTATATTTGGTCACATATGGTTCAGATTTTCCTATAATTTTAATCACCAACTCAGTAATCATTGAACAGAAAGTTAGTGTATGATTTTCTTTTTATTTGTGTATTTGCTGTTACCTCTTTCAAATGATGATAAGAGTAGTGCTCAATTACATTCTATTAATACTGTTGCGAAGATCATGTTGTAATTGAGGGAGAGGAGAGAGATTGGAAATCCAAAAACATAGACAGAATCTGTAGATAAGTACAGAATAGCCAGAGGAAAAAAACCTAAAATATGATGTATAAGGAATTACACTACAAGTGGTGACTTATTTCTAATCAGAAACAATGAAAGCCAATGTATGACATTTTTAAAGAGCTGGAATGAAGCAGGGCAAAAACTAATAGAGTTTTGCCAAGAAAATGCACTGGTCATAGCAAACACCCTCTTCCAACAACACAAGAGAAGACTCTACACATGGACATCACCAGATGGTCAACACCGAAATCAGAAAGATTACATTCTTTGCAGCCAAAGATGGAGAAGCTCTATACAGTCAACAAAAACAAGACCAGGAGCTGACTGTGGCTCAGATCATGAACTCCTTATTACCAAATTCAGACTTAAATTGAAGAAAGTAGGGAAAACCACTAGACCATTCAGGTATGATCTAAATCAAATCCCTTATGATTATACAGTGGAAGTGAGAAATAGATTTAAGGGTCTAGATCTGATAGACAGAGTGCCTGATGAACTATGGACAGAGGTTCCTGACATTGTACAGGAGACAGGGATCAAGGCCATCCCCATGGGAAAGAAATGCAAAAAAGCAAAATGGCTGTCTGGGGAGGCCTTAAAAATAGCTGTGAAAAGAAGAGAGGTGAAAAGCAAAGGACAAAAGGAAAAATATAAGCATCTGAATGCAGAGTTCCAGAGAATAGCAAGAAGAGATAAGAAAGCCGTCTTCAGCAATCAATGCAAAGAAATAGAGGAAAAGAACAGAATGGCAGAGACTAGAGATCTCTTCAAGAAAATTAGAGATACCAAGGGAACATTTCATGCAAAGATGGGCTCGATAAAGGACAGAAATGGTCTGGACCTAACAGAAGCAGAAGATATTAAGAAGAGGTGGCAAGAATACACAGAACTGTACAAAAAAGATCTTTACGACCCAGATAATCACGATGGTGTGATCACTCATCTAGAGCCAGACATCCTGGAATGTGAAGTCAAGTGGGCCTTAGAAAGCATCACTACAAACAAAGCTAGTGGAGGTGATGGAATTCCAGTTGAGCTATTTCAAATCCTGAAAGCTGATGCTGTGAAAGTGCTGCACTCAATATGCCAGCAAATTTGGAAAACTCAGCAGTGGCCACAGGACTGGAAAAGGTCAGTTTTCATTCCAATTCCAAAGAAAGGCAATGCCAAAGAATGCTCAAACTACCGCACAATTGCACTCATCTCACATGCTAGTAAAGTAATGCTCAAAATTCTCCAAGCCAGGCTTCAGCAATACGTGAACCGTGAACTCCCTGATATTCAAGATGGTTTTAGAAAAGGCAGAGGAACCAGAGATCAAATTACCAACTTCTGCTGGATCATGGAAAAAGCAAGAGAGTTCCAGAAAAACATCTATTTCTGCTTTATTGACTATGCCAAAGCCGTTGACTGTGTGGATCACAAGAAACTGGAAAATTCTGAAAGAGATGGGAATACCAGACCACCTGACCTGCCTCTTGAGAAATCTGTATGCAGGTCAGGAAGCAACAGTTAGAACTGGACATGGAACAACAGACTGGTTCCAAATAGGAAAGGGAGTATGTCAAGGCTATATATTGTCACCGTGCTTATTTAACTGATATGCAGAGTACATCATGAGAAACGCTGGACTGGAAGAAACACAAGCTGGAATCAAGATTGCCGGGAGAAATATCAATAATCTCAGATATGCAGATGACACCATCCTTATGGCAGAAAGTGAAGAGGAACCAAAAAGCCTCTTGATGAAAGTGAAAGAGGAGAGTGAAAAAGTTGGCTTAAAGCTCAACATTCAGAAAACGAAGATCATGGCATCCAGTCCCATCACTTCATGGGAAATAGATGGGGAAACAGTGGAAACAGTGTCATACTTTATTTTGGGGGGGGTCCAAAATCACTGCAGATGGTGACTGCAGCCATGAAATTAAAAGACGCTTACTCCTTGGAAGGAAAGTTATGAGCAACCTAGATAGCATATTCAAAAGCAGAGACATTACTTTGCCGACTAAGGTCCGTCTAGTCGAGGCTATGGTTTTTCTTGTGGTCATGTATGGATGTGAGAGTTGGACTGTGAAGAAGGCTGAGCGCCGAAGAATTGATGCTTTTGAACTGTGGTGTTGGAGAAGACTCTTGAGAGTCCCTTGGACTGCAAGGAGATCCAACCAGTCCATTCTGAAGGAGATCAACCCCGGGATTTCTTTGGAAGGAATGATGGTAAAGCCGAAACTCCAGTACTTTGGCCACCTCATGTGAAGAGTTGACTCATTGGAAAAGACTCTGGTGCTGGGAGGGATTGGGGGCAGGAGGAGAAGGGGACGACCCAGGATGAGATGGCTGGATGGCATCACTGACTCGATGGACGTGAGTCTGAGTGAACTCCTGGAGTTGGTGATGGACAGGGAGGCCTGGCGTGCTGCGATTCATGGGGTCGCAAAGAGTCGGACACAACTGAGCGACTGAACTGAACTGGAGTTAAAAAAAACCTAACCACCTAAAAATCTATATTCAGTCAAACTATCCTTCAAAATAGTGGAAAAAAATTCAGATAAATGAAAAATAAGAGGATTCACTGCCATCAGTCCTGTACTGCAAGAAATATAATACAAAAGGAAATTCTTTTGAATTCATGTTGAAAGGAACACCACCAGTTGTTAAATCTGTAACTAAAAATTGCAGAACATACTTTCTTTTAGTGCACGTTTGCCAAGATAGACCATATGTTACACCATAAACACTTTTAATAAGGCCTAAGCATTTTAGATTGTTTTAAATTTTGTCTGACTATGATAAAAATTAAACAAGACATTACTAACAATGAAAAACCTGGAAAATGAACAAGCATGTGGAAATTAAAAATCTAAGTCTAAATAATGATGAGTCAAGGAAGAAGTAACAAGAGAAATTATACTTTTATGAAATCAATAATCAGTTCAATTCAGTCGCTCAGTTGTGTCCGACTCTTTGTGACCCCACGGATGGCAGCACACCAGACTTCATGTCCATCACCAACTGCTGGAGCTTGCTCAAACTCACGTCCATCGAGCTGATGAATAATAGTGAACATATTACACAAAATTTGTGCAAAGCAGCTAAAACAGTGCTTAGATGAATATAAATAACTATCAATTATATTATATATATATTAGAAAGAGCAAGAACAAGAAACAAACCTTAAATCAACGTTCAAAGTTTCCACCTTCAGGTAAGGAATGAAAAGCAAAATACAGCTATAGTAAGTAGAAAAAAGGAAATAAAGACAAGAACAGAAATCAATAAAATAGAAAAAAGACCACAGAGGAAATAAAAAAGCAAAGAGAGCAGAAAAAGAAAATTGGTTCTTGGGAAGGATTAATAAAATTGATAACCTGCTAGTGAAACTGACCAACGAAAAGAGAGAGAAAACAGAAATCACCAGTATTGCCGATGAAAGCAGGGATATCGTCACAGACCTAACAGACCTCTAGACGGTGTAAGGGAGTCACATGATTGACGTGGTGTACTGGGCATGCCTTTACCTGGGTGCTCCTGTCAGTGAGGGAGCGCCAGGAGCAGGGCTCCGGAGCGGGTGGAGGAGGGGAGACACTGCGCAGCATCTGCTGTGTGCTCTTTGCTCTGCTGCTACACACCTTCTATTATTTAGTCCTTTCAGCCTCTTAATTGAGTATCTGTTGTGCTCATTTTTATAGATAGGAAATTGAGGCTCAAGAAAGGTAATTAATTTGCCCAAGGGTAGATAGCAGGCAAGTAGAGGAACTGGAAACTGCCCCATATCTATCTCACAGAAGGATCCAGTGTGCTCCCCTGACTCTTTTAATGTGTTGAGAACATAGCAATAGTTAATCTCAGGAAATAAAGTACAAAGCTCATGGAGCACATGAAGCTAGATTTCCTGTGTGGGTGTTACTTAGCGTTTTGTCTGATGACCATGCTGTTTCCTGTTGTTTAATCCAAAACACAGTTTTGTTCCAGTTTAGTATGCTCAATACCCATTTTCTCTATTTGTACAACGAAATCCATTTAAATTAAGCTGATCATTGTTACAAAATATATTGAATGTTACGAAAACTTTTATTTTGCCTTAAAGATTAAAGTGCCCCCCTACTGCTCACCCTGCACCATGGATATGAACATCATTTTAGTAATTTAAATGTTGATCTTATAAAGGAGGTATAATAACACTCTGAAAAATAGATTTTATTTCATTTTCTTCTAGGAACTGTTATTTTTAAAAGTGGCAATTAAGCTTTTTTACAACTCTTTTTCTGATACATTTGGGAGAGGCGGCTCTTTTCCCCCGTTTGAATCTGGCGAGTTGAATGTAAAATATTTTGGGACATATTTTAAAATCATGAAAGGTAAAATAGAATACATTTTTGTAGGTTTTCTTTTTACAGTGTGATTAACTTATAGTTTTGAAGCATTTATTAGAAAATGAATTAATAGTGTTTCCATGATCCATCTCAGAAATGCATGTGAAGCTCATGTAGAAAACTCTAGGAGAACAGTATCTTGGCATGTATTAAAATATATTTCATGTTAATTACATAATTAAAACTATTATCCTAAATTATTTTTGAGTATGAACCATAGAATTTCTTATGAGTATTGTAAATGATCTCTTGTGAATGCTGAAAGCTTGTTACCTTTTTATTTTCTAAGATGTGTGTTTCTGTAACCTTGATATAATTAGCATGAAACATATTGGAGGACTGGGTGTTTGAAATGCTCACTTCTCTAGCAAAGCCATATGTTGTCATATTTTCTGATACAGCTAGCTCAAGTTATGTTTGTTATATGTCATTGTAATCCAAAAGAATTTGAGTTTTCTAGCTAAGGCAGACTTTGAAAACAACCACCAATTCTACCATTAATTGCGCTTTTTTGTTTTGCTATAAACTATATTTTGGATTCGTTGTTTTCTTCAGTTATGTTTGATAGGAAAAATATTATATGTAGTTGTGTGGAAACAAGCTCTGGAATAAAATGAAATATGGGCTCTGCTGTGAAACAAACATTGCAATGTACACATATGGAATGAAGCAGCGTTTATGGAAAAACTGAGATCTGTGGTGTGACAGCACTACTTATATTTGAATTTCACAAATAGCATTGCTAGCTTAAAGGAGATGATGCTTTAAAAGAAAAAGAGAGCAGAATGTGGAGGAAAAGGAACCTCCATGCACTGTTGCTGGGACTGTCAACGTGTGCAGCCACCATGAAAAACAGTTTGGAGATTCCTCAACAAGTTAAAAATAGAACTACTATATGATCTTGCAGTTTCGCTCCTGGGTATTTATCCGAAGAAAACGAAAACGATAATTAGAAAAGATATATGCACCCTATGTTCATCGCAGCATTATTTACAATAGCCAAGATATGGAAGCAACGCAAGTGCCTATCAATAGAGGAATGGACTAAGAAGATCTGGTATATTTATATATACAGTGGAATCTTACCCAGCTTACAAAGAGTGAAAAATCTTATCCATTCTTACAAAGAATGAAATCTTGCCATTTGTGATAACATAGAGGGACCTAGAGGGTACTAGGCTAAGTGAAAAATCAGACAGTAAAAGGCAGATACTGTATGGTTTCACTTATGTGTGGAAAAAAAGGCAAAATAAATGAACAAACATCAAATAGAAACAGTGTTTTAGATACAAAAACAAACAGGTAGTTGCCAGAGGGGAGGGGAATGGATAGAAGAAAGAAATAGGTGAGGGAGATTAAGAGGTACAAACTTCCAGTTGCAAAATAAATTAGTCACAAGTATGAAATATACAGGCTTCTCAGGTGGCTCACTGGTAAAGAATCTGCCTACCAGTGCAGGAGATCCAGGTTCGATCCTTTTGGTCAGGAAGACCCCTGGAGAAGGAAATGGCAACCCATTCTAGAGAATGTCCTAGAATGTCCTAGAGAATTCCATGGACAGAGGAGCCAGGTGGGCTACAATCCATGGGGTCACAAAAGAGTCTGACACGATTTACTGACAAAACAGCACAACAGTGAAATGTACAGTGTGGGGAATATAATCAATAACTAATAGTTTTATATGGTGACATATTGTTAACCAGATTTATTGTGGTGATCATTTTGAAATCTACATAAATACAAAATCATCGTGTTGTGTAGCAGGAACTAACAGTGTGGTAGATCAATTATATTTCAAAAACAAACTCAGAAAAGATATCAGATTGGTTGTTACTGGAGATGGGCAGTGGGAGGAGAGGGGATTAGATGAAGGAAGTCAAAGGTACTTCCAGCTAAAAGATAAGTCCTTGGGATATAATGTACAGCATGATAAATGTGATTAACAGTGTTACATGTTTTATATGTAAGTTGTTAAGAGAGTGAATCCAAAGAGTTCCGATCATAAGGAAAATAAGTCTTGCCATTTCTCGAATTTTGTGTCTATATGGGCTGTTCACTAGACTTACTATGATAAACATTTCATGATATATGTAAGTCAAATTACTCTGCTGTACACCTTAAACTTATACAGTGATGGATGCCAATTGTATTTGCGTAAGACTGGAATTAAAAAAAGAAGGTAGTGTCTCCAGTGCGGATAGGGCCTTAAAATAAAATTATATAGGGAAAAGTTTAGTATGATGTTGCCTGAACTCAATGGATAGTTTTGTTATATTTTATGACTTCAGTTAGTGGTATTTACATAATCCTATGTCAAGATCCTTTAGTGTTGAGATAGGGCTACTGTAATAAATCTAGCACACTAGATGGAGAAAAGTAGGTATTTTTCAAAACTATCCAAGTTCACTTCTGAGTTGTAACTGAGTTGTCTGGCAAAAATATATGAGAGACAAAAGGAACTGATAATTAGGATAGAATATGTGATATTAAAAAAAAAAAGAATCTTAGAGAATGTCCAATTCAGCTTCCCACTTCTGTCCTAATCTCTCTTGATCCCCTTGTAATTTCTTTGCACACCCATGAGTCTGCCCCAGAAAACTACCTGTGGGGCAGACAGGCAGCTGCATAAAAATCAGCAAGGGTCTTTAGCTCTAGAGCAAGTTAAGAAGAGACTCTGCAGAGTCACTTCTGCCTGTACCAGGATCTCTTTTTCAAAAAATCAGTTCATTATAAAATGAGAATAGTAAGAGTGCTGTCTCTGCCTCCCTGTCACCTCCCTCCACTTTCCTCTGCCTCCTCTCTCTTATTTCATGGAAATAGAAACTCTTCGGATACTTAAATACTTCCTTTGGAAGGTTAGTTCTTTATTTTACGCTTTTATTCATCTTCTATTATTCCTGTTAAATACATTTTCCTCATATTAACTGATGATGTTAATTGGTTTTAATGCCTTTGTCAATGATTCAATGAAATGTACATTGTCCATTTCTTTGTTTTTGTTTAGGAAATTGTATCAATTTGTATGGTGATGCTGTAGATCATTTTTTTTCCTTATTGTGCAGTTGTTTTAACTGTTTATAACTATGTCTCTCTTTGTCTTTGCTTTTTTGCACAACTAAAACATCCACTTAGGTGGGTTCCAAGAAAATAATTAATAGAAACAGCCTGTCCTAAAAAGTGTTCCAGGAATGTTCAAGATTTTTAATAACTTCTTAAAAATCTTATATATTTCAAGGTTATAAAATGTTCGAGCTAAGTCATAGGCTTTCAATTATAGGTAATAATATTGGGCTTTTGAAGTTCAAACTAGATAATTAATTTGAAAGTGATGCGTTCCTTTTCTAAAGGATTTTCCTCCGTTTGTTGTTATTAAGTCACTCAGTTGTATCTGACTCTTTGCGACCCCATGGACAGCAGCACGCCAGACTTCCCTGTCCTTTAGCATCTCCCGAAATTTGCTCAAACTCCTGTCCATTGAATCAGTGATGCCATCCAACCATCTCATCCTCTGTCGTCCCCTTCTCCTACCCTCAATCTTTCCCAGCATCAGGGTCTTTTCCAGTGAGTCAGTCCTTCGCATCAGGTGGCCAAAGTATTGGAGCTTCAGCTTCAGCATCAGTCCTTCCAAAGAGTATTCAGGGTTGATTTCCTTTAGGATTGTCTGGTTTGATCTCCTTTCTGTCCAAGGGACTCTCAAATGTCTTCTCCCACACCACAGTTTGAAAGCATCAGTTCTTTGGTGCTTAGCATTCTTTATGGTACAACTCTCACAACCCTACATGACTACTGGAAAAACCATAGCTTTGACTATACAGAACTTTGTCAGCAAAGTAATGTCTCTGCTTCTCCCCCTTAAGTTCATTTTTTAATCATTTGTTGTTCATTGACTAGTAGTCTGTTTAGGGAAAATGACAACAAATGAAAATATAGCAAAGAATGTTTGGCCAATATTTATCATGCCAAATCCCTTTCTAAACTCTTCACTTGGGTTATTTCATTTAAAATACTGTTAACACAAAACTGTAACAAAAACCAATACTATAAAATAGGAACCACTGTCATCTCCATTTTTACAGATGAAGGGACTGAAACACAAAGAAGTTTAGCACCTTGATCAAGGTCACACAGTGTTTTATTGTTTTGCTGCTAAGTTGTATCTGACTCTTTGCTGCCCCGTGGACTGTGGGTAGCATTGAACTTTGGCCACCTGATTCCATATTGCTAAATTTCCCTAAAATCTGTCTCTAACAGAAAACCAGAAGCTGTATCCTTGGTAAAAGTTGAAAAATGCTTATATTAAATATTTATGAGAATATTTATGGAGCATTTGGACTCTTGGAATTGGTTTTACAGTGGCTTTTCAGTTTGTTTTAATATGTGTCTGATACAAGTTTTATTGGTTAAAAATATACTAAAAAGAATCTTTAGTTGAATAATCCTTTTTTTGTGGGAGTAAGCATTATAAAATTATCAAATTATGCAACAATTGATATTGTCATAAGTTTTGGCGAATTTTTTTCCCACAAGGAGGCATTATTTATAACATCGTGTCTATGATACTGTTTTTTTTTTTCTTTAACACCTAAAAGATTTCATTATCTTTTTAAAAAGTTGTAGGTAATCTAAGTTTTAATAAACTTTCATATTACTGATAGGTGAAATTTGGTTAGCAGAATTTCTGGCTTTGTTCACAATTCTTCAAAGGCAGTGAGTGAGTGAAAGTTGCTCAGTCATGTCCAACTCTTTGTGACCCCATGGATTATACAGTTCATGGAATTCTCCAGGCCAGAATATTGGAGTGGATAGCCTTTCCCTTCTCCAGGGGATCTTCCCAACCCAGGATTTGAACTGGGGTCTCCTGCATTGCAGGCAGATTCTTTACCCACTGAGCTGTATAGTTAACTATTAGATGGTTTGTCTGTATACTGTGAGTACTGAGTGTGAAGGGTTTGACCATTAATTTCATGTTCACCTTGTATCGTTATTTCACACCATTGGTTAATAACCTTTTTTATTAGATGACCAGATCCTCGCCTAAAACAGAAATATAACTCAAGGAATCTTTTCTGTATTTTAATATTCTATAAAATTTATATTTTTCTATGTTCCAGAAGACTGGAAAAGCAATAATTTTAAAATCAACACTATAAAAGAAGTGAAATATACAGCAAGTTTATTGTATGCTATTTCTTTTTTAAAAAATTGCTTTTATACTCTCAACAAATGTGAACAAGAAACTAGATAAATAAGATTCATTGTGAATCTTTATACTTTGAAAAGAAGTATAGGTTTTTTTATCTTTGTTACATTGCTTACTCAGTTCAAAGTCCTCAGTTAAAAATAACAGCATTGAGAAAGCACAACTGACTTTTCTGTGCTGAGTACTTTCTAGTCACTAACTGATTTCTCTGGACTCATTTTGTGCCCAGTTTTCCATTTTACTAGTGATTATTTTATTTGAGTTAATTGTGAATAGATTGGAAGTACTCATAAAACTTTTAGGGAAATTGTATCTTACTTTCTTCAGAGCACTTTGAGATGGCACTTTTTTTGCTGGTTAGACAGAGCTTGTAACTCGGCCTCCCAGGAGGATGTTAATACATCCTTAAGCTGTAAGCATCCCTCTAGGAAAGGGAGAAGGGAGCAAGGTCTTTACTTCAGGTCTGTTTTTACTCTCATTTTTGTTTTCAACTTCCTCTTGCCTTAACCTGTTTGTTATTGTACCATCTTTATATTTTCTATTAAATGGAGAAGAAAGGGTAGACACAGAGGTTCTTAGATGAGTTTGTTTGCCTGTGCTGATATTTTAGGGAAGTTGGCTAACTCTATTTCAGCCTACACCTGGTGGAGATTGCAGGAACCTCTAAGATGTCAAAGTGAAAAAATTGGACATGACCTTTTAACAGCTCAGGGTAAATTGGATGCAGTTGAAAACCATCTGTGAATGCCTTTGAGACTGTCGCATATTCTTTACTATTCATACTTGTTTTTCTCAATTAATGAATTCCTCCTCTACTTTTTTCTCTTTCTCTCTAAACCACACTTTTCTCACTTTACACCCTCTTGACATTTACTGTTTCTTTCATAAGCCTTTAAAAATATTTTATAGGCCATTTAAGTATCCTTTTGGGGGCTTCTTAGTTGTCTTTAAAATTCCCTTCTGTTGTGGAGTTGATGACTGAGTTGTTTGGTAGCAGTTTGGGAGCTCAGTGTGCCACTGATCGAATTTACCTTGGTCTTGAAGATGAACAAGGTGTCACTTCTTTTAAGACAGCTATTGTCTGAAAATGTCAACTAGAGTACTTTTTGTAAGGCTTTTAGAAAATATGAGTTTTATATTCCAAATCCATTATGGTGTTTTAGAAAACCATAGCAAGAAGTAATTTTTTTTATTCCAAGATTCTAAAGGACTCTTTAAGGTAACAGTGCTCTAGCATGAGCTTTGAATGGAGAGGGGGTTAATTGGAGGTGTCATAAAGGCATACTGTGTACGTTTTTAACTTACAAATTCTTTAAGTTTATTTGTTGTACCTCATCTTTCTTTTTAGAAATTCAAAGGAAGAAAAGGTAGATTGCTGACACATATCAGTTACATACATGTATGGATTGATAATCTTTTTCTCTGATTGACATATGTGAAAACCTAATGTTTAATTTTAGTGAAGACTGAGGCATGACTCTACTTAGCGTCTTTATCATTGTTGTTTAGTCGCTAAGTCTTGTCCGACTCTTCCCCTGCCAGGCTTGTCTGTCCGTGGGATTCTGCAGACAAAAATACTAAAGTAGGTTACTGTTTCTTCCTCCAGGGGATCTTCCTGACCTAGTGATCAAACCTGTGTCACCTACACTGGCAGGTGGATTCCATAGCGCTGAGCCGCCGGGGAAGCGCTTGGTGTCACAGTTTTATGAGGTTTGACCCACATCTTCCTTAAGCTGGGATGCTAATGAAATGGGAAAAAAAGTAAAAAATGGAACCAGACTGAAGATCGTTTCCTGGAAAGAGAAAGGAATGCTGGGGCAAAAAGTAAAATTTAGAAAATAATCTGTAATTTGCCGGAGATAGGGAAGGCCATGGTAATAATGAGTGGTTAATTGAAAAGTAGTTACTGTCCTAAATGCACTAAATACATGTGTAAAAATGTCAAGAAGTCTAAGAAGGTGGCCATGTCATCAGTGTCATGGTCCTTTCATCGGCTCTTTCCTTCTGAGGGCTTTTGGCAGCTCTCACGGTCTCGTTGTCTTTGGTGGGACAGATACCTGCCGATCATCTTTTTCCACTGCTGCATTTTGGACTTTGGACTTCTGGAGCTGATTTACTGGATTTTCTGTACATTTTAATTTCTTCTTTACTATCCCCCAAACTTCTGAATTCGATTTTTGTGAATGTCAATTAATTGTGTACTTCTGATTTTCCCAGAAAAGTAAAAAGCTGTCAAAATTAACACAAGAAAAGAAAGAAAACTAAAATATTCTTCTAGTATGAAAGAAATTGAGTCAATAGCTTATCTTCCCTTAAAGAGAGCATTGGGTCTAATTGATTTTATAGGTGAATTCTACTCCCTGTTGAGTTTTATAGACAAATTCTTTTCAAGAGGATAGAAGAAAGAACATGGTCCTTCTCATTTTATGGAGTTAGTATAACTTTAAAGCCAAACAAGGACAATTCAATAAAAGAAAACTGTAGGCCATTCTCACTCATAATCTTAAAGGCAGTTTTTTTTTTTTTTTTTTAATAGCAGACTGAAGCCAGAAATATTCAAGACCAAGTTGAATTTATTTCAGGAATGGCAGATTGGTTTAACATTAGACAGTCTATTAATATAATTCATTACATTAGCTGACTAAAAAAAGGAAAACTACATAATCATCTCAGTGAATGCAGAAAGAACAGTCAACATTTTTCAGTACCTGACACTAATGAAAAGAAGAAAATAAAATTCGTAGCAAATTAGTAACTTCTTCTACCTGATAAGGGTTATCTACCAAAAACCTACAACAGACATTATATTTAATGGTAAGTATTGGAAGCATTACTTTTAAAATCAGAAACCAAGAAATCCACTGTGACTAATTATATTTATTGTTGGATTGGCTGTCCAAGGTAAGATAGCAAGATGAGAAGAAGAATTGCAAATATTTAAGGAGAAAAGAAAGGAAATGTCATTTATTGACAAAGGGTGAAAGTGAAAGTTGTTCAGTTGTGTCCGACTCTTTGCGATCTCGTGGACTTCTCCATGGAATTCTCCAGGCCAGAATACTGGAGTGGGTAGCCTTTCCCTTCTCCAGGGGATCTTCCCAACCCAGGGATCGAACCCAGGTCTCCTGCAAAGGGTATGAGTTTCTATATAGAAAATTTAATCTATACATTGCTTATTAGAATTAATTGGAGGGTATAACAACATGTTATACATAAACATCAAATACAACTGAAAATATAATTTAAAAAATCAGTATTTACAGTGGCAGTTATAGATATATAGAAATAATCTTTTAAAAAGTCATCTGAGACTTTTTTTGAATAATTGTAAAACTTAAACTCATTAGAAGAACAATTTTAAGTGATTTTTTTAGAAAGATTATATTCACAGATAGACTCATTATTATCTAATTGATCTGTAGATTGAGTTCAGCTTCAAACAGAATCCAAGTACGTGTTTTCCTTGAAACTTGTCAAGTTGATTCTAAAATGTAGGGAAGAATTAGAGCCCCAAACACTACAAACAGGTCAAATGGGGCAAGGGATAATATCCTGTTGATGTGAAGAGCAGCCCACGTGTGGATAACACCGGCACCACGCATGTCTGTGTGGTCACAAGGCACTCAGACACACAGCCTTGATAGCATGTGGCCTTCCGCTCACCTGCAGAGCCGTGGGGCCCGATCGAGTACGTTCCCCTTCACGTCTCCTAGCATGCTCCTGCTGTCTTACAGTCTGCTTCCAGGGATATGTAAACGGGAAGGAGTATATACATGACCAACTCTCAGTAGCTCAGAGCAAGGACTCTAGAGCCAAACCGCCTGGATTTAAATCCCTGCTCCACCCCTTATTAGTTGGATGATCTCATGGTAATTTCATCTTCCTCTGCTTCAGCTTCTTCATCTGGGATATGGGGGCAATAACTACTTTTTTACATAGTGTTATTGTTAGGATCAAATGAGCTAAAATGCATAAAACTAGCAGAGCATTATCTGGTAGACACTAATATTTCTGTTTTCCTTTCTTTTTTTAATTTATTTTTTATTTGGAAGTTAATTATTTTACAGTGTTGTGTTGGGCTCAGGCTGGGCTCCCTGTGTTATGTCGCAGGGTCTCACTACCTATCTCTTTTACACATGGTAGTGTGTATATATCAATGCTACTTTCTCTGTTCCTCCCACTCTTTCCTTCCCCCACTCTGTTTTTGTTTCTTTACACCGTTATTCTTTTTCTCAAAAAGCTTTGATCAGTGTGTCATTTTTTGACCCCCTTTTGCATCAGGTTTAATTCAATGTTAAATTGCTGGTGTTCAAACAATATGTTCCTTAAGTGCTAAAAACAATGGCTAGTGGATTTATTTGACAGATGAATATAGAAACTTCTTTAAAAGCTGAGGGTTTAAAGAACTGTCAGGCCAAAGATCAGTTTAGTTGGGGGGAGATATTTGTCAGTGAGATACCGATACAGTGGGAATAGGTACACAAACACAATCTAAATACAGAAACAAGGTGCTTGAAGGAACCTAAAAAAAAAAATCGGTCCTGCCTGAAACTCATAAAGAATGTAGGATTTTCTCTGAGATTTGAAGAATGAGGAAAAAGTGAACTGGGCATGTGCTAAGCAGAGAAGCCAGGGCTGATAAGACCAGAATTCCATTCATAGGAAGTAGGTATTTAGTGACCTTTACAAGGTTGGGGCAATAGGATGTGTGTTGATGGAAAGACGCCGTCAGACACAGGTGAAAATTTTAGTTTCATTAATGGTAGATGATACAGATACTTACGGACACACATAAGTCAGGTGATGACAGAGCATGCTGTCACATAGAGATGTAGGCTTGCCTTTTCCCTCAGAGTCATGCCGCTGTGGATTGCTATCCAGTGTGTGAGCCCTCCTTTTGCCTTCTTCCTGACCCCAGCTCTTCCTGAGAGCTGGCTCCCCGCCCACTTAGAGGTCCCTCTGGAGACTGGCCCCAGGTCTGCCTGCAACCAGCAACTAGTGGCTAGTATCGTTAAGTCCCCTACAGACAAACCTTTCAAGTTACAAATGTTCAAAGATGCGAACTTGTGCTCACATTGCAATCATGTAAGTTAGTTCATGTGTCTGGCTTACACTGTCCTGTGGGTGCATCCTCTTCAAGTGGCTGTGCTTTTGTGTGCTTTACTGTATAGAGGACAGTAGTGTATTTTTATATTAAGCCCAGCATGTCTGGAAGCAAGGGTAAAAGCAGTGATGTAGCTGGTACTCTGCTACCCAGACATCACTGGATCATTTTTCCAAGAGGGTAGATACAGTTGAATCCAGTGAGAAATCTGAACCTATTACATCAACATCAGGCGTGAGTGAAATTGCAGCTTGCCCTCCATCTCCTATTGCTGACGATCCTTCAGGTCTACCCTCTCCCACCTCCTCTCTCTCCCCCAGTCAGTGACTCTTCTTGCCTGTTCACTCGATGCCAGCCCCTGTATGCCAGCTAATGTACTGAACTGCTATACTTTTCAAGGTGCTGTACGGTAAGATTGAAATGTTTTCTTTTTGTGTGTTATTTATGTGCAAAGTATTCTAAACCAGTTATTACAGTACAGCACTATATAGCTGATTGTGTTAGCTGGGTACCTAGGCTAACTTTATTGGACTTACAAACAAATTGGGCTTCCACACACACTCTCAGAATGAAACTCATTCATAGGGGACTTGCTGTATAAATAAAGCATAATACACTTCTGAGTGGTGTTTACTGTGAGACTGAGTGAAGTGAGTGAAGTCACTCAGTCGTGTCCAACTCTTTGTGACCCTGTGGACTGTAGCCTACCAGGCTTCTCTGTCCGTGGGATTTTCCAGGCAAGGGTACTGGAGTGGGGTGCTGAGTGAGGTGAAAGTCACTTTCCAGAAGCATTCCTCATCAGGTCAAGTACCAGCCCATCTAGATTGGTTCGTAAAACTCCTTCTCTACCCTTGAAGCAGAACCTTGGTCCTCGTCTCTCCTGTCATTTGAATGATGTAGTTAAGTGTTAAATGTTAGTTTCTCAGATGTGTCCAGCTCTTTCTGACCCCATGGACTGTAGCCCACCAGGTTCCTCTGTCCATGGAATTTTCCAGGCAAGAACACTGGAATGGGGTGCATTCTCTTCTCCAGGTGATCTTCCTGACCCAGGGATCAAACCTGGGTCTCCTGCGCTTCAGGGGGATTCTTTGCCACCTGGGTCACGAGAGAAACCCTTAAATGATGCAACTAGCAACTTATTCTGACACTTACTCCTCGTGGAGTGTAGCCCACCAGGTTCCTCTGTCGATGGAATTTTCCAGGCAAGAATACTGGAGTGGGTTATCATTTCCTGCCCCAGGGGATCTTCCCCACCCAGGGATCGAACCCCATATCTCCTGCGTTGGCAGGCAGATTCTTTACCACTGCGCCACCTGGGAAGCCATATTGAATTTTAATATGGAACATGACCTAAATGTCTAAATTTACATTTGTTATATTTTGTCTTATTCTTTTTAGCAGAATCTGAATTTCACACACCACAATGAAGTAGATTTTTTAAAAAAATAAGGCTATAAACCCATTTAAAAAGAAATTTATTGAAATTGTAGGCAGTCTATCTAGATGGAATTGTGTCCAGATATGCTTTGGACACACTTACTGCTATAAATATGCCTTCAAATAAAAACAAACTTTAAAAGATAAAGAAACCCTTCTTAAAGGAAAATCATAGACTACCTTACACTTCATTTGGTTTAATCTAAAACTTTGTGATGGAGAAGGAAATGGCAACCCACTCCAGTGTTCTTGCCTGGAGGATCCCAGGGACAGGGGAGCCTAGTGGGCTGCTGTCTATGGGGTCGCACAGAGTCGGACATGACTGAGGCGACTTAGCAGCAGCAGCAGCAGCAAAACTTTGTGAATGACAAATACTGAAAAGGTCTCTACAATTGCAGTGTAAAGGATGATTCCTGGCCTCACAAAACTTTGCAGTCTAATGAGAAATAAAACACACATTAATTGTATAACATAAAATAGAATAAAATGAGCAAAATTGAAAAAGATTACACTAAATTCTAAAGTTCGTGAAGCAATGACTATTCGTTATCATATTAGTTCCTGTGCACCTAACTGTATGTGTGTATCGTTTTAGTCTTAATGCTGTTGGGATTTTCTTGTGTGCCTTTTGTTTCCTATCAGTCCCCCCTGCCTCTGCTGGCATTATATCATGATGTCCTATTGTCTTATGTTCAAAAATGTTTAATGACTATCAAGTGTTCCATTATATAAAAATAATGTAAGCCTTCTGTTTGACCATTTAGGTTGTCTGTCCGTCACTTCAAGCCTGAGCAAAAATGAAAGCAGAATTTTGCTAATGTTTATTTTTGACATAAAATATATTCAGATCTCTTTTCTACTATGTACATCCAAGTTTCCTACCTTTGATCATTACACTGTATTTCAACAATAAAGTTAAATACCTTATACATGTAATTGTTAAACAGTATTGTTCAGATCAAAGGACAAAAATAGCTAGGTTTTCTTATTTACTAATTTAGTTTGCCATTCATATATATATATATGTATGTGTGTGTATCGGAGAAGGCGATGGCACCCCACTCCAGTACTCTTGCCTGGAAAATCCCATGGATGGAGGAGCCTGGAAGGCTGCAGTCCATGGGGTCATGAAGAGTCGGACACAACTGAGCGACTTCACTTTGACTTTTCACTTTCATGCATTGGAGAAGGAAATGGCAACCCACTCCAGTGTTCTTGCCTGGAGAATCCCAGGGACGGGGGAGCCTGGTGGACTGCCGTCTATGGGGTTGCACAGAGTTGGACACGACTGAAGCGACCTAGCAGCAGCAGCAGCATGTGTGTGTGTGTGTGTGTGTGTATATATATGTATGTATGTATGTATGCATACTCACATGACTTTTGTAATTTTACTCAAACTAGATAATATAACCTGTTTTATACCTGCTATTATTTGTTATAATATTATTTTATTACTTGTTTTTTATTATTTTATTTTATTATTATTAAAATATTTCCTGTTGGTTAGTTTTTGGTCTATTATTAAAAATATGGTTGAGAGGTCAGTTGGTAAAGAATATACCTGCAATGCAGGACACCCTGGTTTGATTTCTGGGTCGGGAAGATTCACTAGAGAAGGGATAGACTACCCACTCCAGTATTCTTTTGGACTTCCCTGTGGCTCAGCTGGTAAAGAATCCACCTGCGATGTGGGAGACTTGATCCCTGGGTTGGGAAGATCTGCTGGAGAAGGGAAAGGCTACCCACTCCAGGATTCTGGCCTGGAGAATTCCATGAACCATACAGTCCATGGGGTCACAAAGAGTTAGACACAACTGAGAGGCTTTCACTTCATTAAAAATATGGATCCTTGACAGTAAATTTGAAAAGTAAGAATATGTTTGGCCTACTATTTTTGTCTGTTTTTGGTAGCCTCATCATTAATTTGATGACATTATTTCTCTGAAATATTTACTTGTCTTATATTATTGGCTTTTAATTATTTTAGTTAGCGAGGGAGTAGAATTATCCTGTATTTTAGCTTGTCATTTTTTTCACCTATAAGACGTAGCTTGTAATGTTTCATTGGAATGAAGTGAAGAGAGCGTGACTGCTGGGAAAAACCACAGCCTGGACTACATGGACGTTTATATGCTATAGGTTGGTCATAACTTTTCTTCCAAGGAGTAAGCGTCTTTTAATTTCATGGCTGCAATCACCATCTGCAGTGATTTTGGAGCCCCCCAGAATAAAGTCTGATACTATTTCCACTGTTTCCCCATCTATTTCCCATAAAGTGATGGGACCAGATGCCATGATCTTCGTTTTCTGAATGTTGAGCTTTAAGCCAACGTTTTCACTCTCCACTTTCACTTTCATCAAGAGGCTTTTTAGTTCCTCTTCACTTTCTGCCATAAGGGTGGTGTCATCTGCATATCTGAGGTGATTGATATTTCTCCTGGCAATCTTGATTCCAGCTTGTGCTTCTTCCAGTCCAGCGTTTTTCATGATGTACTCTGCATATAAGTTAAATAAGCAGGATGACAATATACAGCCTTGACAAACTCCTTTTCCTATTTAAAGTCAAGGCTATGGTTTTTCCAGTAGTCATGTATGGATGTGAGAGTTGGACTGTGAAGAAAGCTGAGCACCGCCAAAGAATTGATGCTTTTGAACTGTGGTGTTGGAGAAGACTCTTGAGAGTCCCTTGGACTGCAAGGAGATCCAACCAGCCTATCCTAAGGGAGGTCAGTCCTGAGTGTTCATTGGAAAGACTGATGCTGAAGCTAAAACTCCAGTACTTTGGCCACCTCATACAAAGAGTTGACTCATTGGAAAAGACTCTGATACTGGGAGGGATTGGGGGCAGGAGGAAAAGGGGACGACAGAGGATGAGATGGCTGGATGGCATCACTGACTTGATGGACGTGAGTCTGAGTGAACTCTGGGAGATGGCGATGGACAGGGAGGCCTGGCGTGCTGTGATTCATGGGGTCACAAAGAGTCGGACACGACTGAGCGAGTGAACTGAACTGAACTGAAGAGAGCATGCATGTGTGCTCAATCACTTCAGTCATGTTCGACGCTGTGACAACACAGATTGTAGCCTGCCACTCCTTTGTCCATGGGAGTCTCCAGGCAAGAATACTGGGGTGGGTTTCCATGCCCTCTTCCAGGGGATCTCGCCCACCCAGGGATCGAGCCTGAGTCTCTTGCGTCTCCTGCATTGCAGCAGATTCTTTAGCCACTGTGTCACCTGGGAAGCCTGTGAAGAGCACATTTTAAAGAAATATGTAAAGCTCCCACCACAATATCTGACATGCTGTAGGCACAGAAGTGACCGCTTCATTCTCTTTCCTGTCTGTAGTATAAGATCAACCATAAACTGGAGAAAATTCTATAAGGAAAAATGCTCTATCAATTGGAACCTTTTAAAACCTGAAAATATCTGTCAAGGATGTTGCTCCCATCAGGCAAGTTGCTGGACTAGAGTGACTAATAAGGTTTCGTACATATTCTGTAACTTCAAGGTTCTGAAACAGTCAAAGTAACTAGTAGGCTTCACTAGGTAGTACAGTCCCGGTTGAGGATAATTTAGTTTGACAGTTAAATCATAAAACAGATGTTAAAACATTTACAAACCTCAAGGAGCTCTTTTTTAATTGAGAGTCCAATCATCTTAAGAACTTGAGCTATTCTTGTCTTAGAGTTTCCTTGAATCATAATAATTTAATTTGTTTATAAAAGTAATCCTGGTTCTGTATCCTTAGGAGACAAAATATTCAATGAAACTCAAACATAAACCAGTTATTTTTTTCTCATTTTACATTAGTTTTTTTTTTTTTTTCCGCATTACATAGTCATTAGTCTAACTTTCTACAGGGATAAAAATATACTTCTTTCCATTAAAACTTAACTTCCCAACAACCACTAGGTTCACATTATCTAATTATATGCAGGATAACAACATAAGCAAATGTGTATATGATGTCCATCCTTCATGCAGTTCAATTTCCCTTGTCATTAAAGGAGAAAATCTTGAAATCAAGATAACGTTTCACAGAGAGTTCTGAAACTGTTTCATAGCACCAACTTTTGTCTTGTGATTTCTGCTTTCTTTGCCTAGAAGTACTGGCAGAAGTGACAGGAAAGTGATCTTACTCGTTTTAATCCCTCAGTGGCTAGCTGTTGTTTCTCTGCCTCCTGGGTGCAGATTGGGTTACAGAAAGCCGTGCGCAAACCCCTCTGCCCTTGGATTGCAGGAGACAGCAGAAACCATTTAGGAGCGCCTAACAGAGTGGCTTTTATTCTGCTTGTTTTTTTCGCTGTTGTAAGTTGGATCAAGTCAGGCTTCTCAGAAGAGAGGCTTGGAGTGGGGTTTAGCATTACAGCAGCCTTTCTCCCAAGATGAAGACGATTTACCTTGTCACCCTTTGACTTTAGGCCCTCTTTCTGGGCTTGCATTAATTCTTTAAAACATTTTCCTTCAGGTCTTTTCAGCCTTCGTTGAGCTGTTGGGCTCCCAAGTGGCCTTCCCTCTGGGCCTGGGCTTCTCCCATACACCCTAGGGGTCTCCGCGGCTTCTCCCTCGGCCCTCCAGGGGGGCAGACGTGACCTAGAATTGGAAGACCCTTGTTTACTTTTCCACCATCACCATAACTAATGACCCCAAATTTAGGAGCTTAAAACAACACAAATTTCTTATTTTGCACTTTATAGGTCTGGAGTCCCACATGAGTCTCACGGGGCTCACACCCAGGTGTCAGCAGGGCCTCATTCCTTTCTGGAGGATTCTTTAGGGCTCACGTTTGTTTTCCCAGCTCCCGGAGTCTGCTTGCACTGCTTGGATTGTGGCACTGCCTCCCTCTGTGTCCCTCTGGAGTTGCATCGCCCGCTCACTAACCAAAGCTGGGGAAGGTTCTCCAAAATGAAGAAAATGAAAGTGAAGTCGCTCAGTCGTATCTGACTCTGCGAGCTCGTGGACTCAGGCTCCTCCGTCCATGGGATTTTCCATGCAAGATACTGGAGTGGGCTGCCATTTCCTTCTCCAGGGGATCTTCCCAACCCAGGGATCGACCCCGGGTCTCCTGTGTTGCAGACAGATGCTTTACCATCTGAGCCACCGTGGAAGCCCAATTTATGTAACTTGAAGGGCCCCCGCGCCTGGATTACTCCTTCCCATCTCAGGGTCTGGAACCACTTCCGCCAAGTCCTTAGTGCTGTTTAAGGGAACATAGAGTTGCTGAGTTCTAGAATGTGGGCACCTGTCAGAACAGTTATTCTTCCTGCCTTGACCTCCTCGTTTTTGTTAGTGGGCCCCATGAGGCTGGGGACTTGAAGGAGAGACTCCCGATCTCCCTTCCCCTCCCCACAGTGAGCAGGATGTAGTCTCCCTCAAAGCCCCAAACTCAGGGTGTCTGGCTCCAGACCAGGGCTTCTCCGTCTGCCTGTTTCCTTTCTGTTCCACAGGAGGCTGGAGTTTTGGCTTTCTCCCTCTGCTTTCCTCCGGCAGCTCTAGATCTTGTTTGGAGCTCTTCCTGTAGCTTTCTGCACCTTGCCACACTGGGCACACACACTGTCCTCCATGGACAGAGCAGTAGAGTCCCGGCAGTGGGGGCGTTTGGGCAGCAGTCCACACCCCCGCCAGCCCCTACTCCTTCGCAATGCAGCTTTGCTCTTTTAAAGAGCAGTTTGGAGTTCCTAAAACCCAGATGAGGCATTTAAACAGTTCATCATTCAGATGTGCGGTGCTCAGTCACTTCAGCTGTGTCCAGCTCTGTGCAACCCTATGGACCGTAGCTCGCCAGGCTCCTTTGTCCATGGGATTCTCCAGGCAAGAATACTGGAGTGGGCTGCCATTCCCTTCTGCAGGGGATCTTCCCAACTCAGGGATCGAACCTGCGTCTCTTATGTCTCTTGCATTGGCAGGCAGGTTCTTTACCACTGAAGATAATTGGAGAAAAGAGGCGGTCCCTGACCTCAAGAAGCTAGCAGTTTGAGTGAGATACACAGTGTGATCATTGCTGTGTACAGGATGGATGTGTGTGCATATGTGTATATACATATACGTACATGTGTTATAATGGGAGTTCAGGAAAGGTAAGCCCTCAGGTTCCCCTGGGGATTCAAGTAACGTTGTTTGAAGGAAGCTGCGATTGGACAGCCAATAGCATGACCATCCTAACCAGAGAAGTCTTCTTCTTCCTCTCAGTCTTTATGGAAAGAGCTCTACTTGTGGAATTTTTGCTATGGAGAAAATTACATGTCACAAGCTGTATTTCTCTTCTCTCTCTCTCACACCTTGTTTTTAGGGGGAATCATTAGGGAATCAGAATACTGGCCGACACCTTGCTAAGAGTGTGGTCTTGCATACATTTCTTTTCCCTCCTGTTTTCCCACTGGTGGTACCCAGGTCACCACATTGTTATGTTTGAATGAGCTAATCATGTTGCACTTTTAGAATGGCATACGGCATGCAGAAAACATTCCATAATGTTCTTGTCAAGTACTGCTGTCACCGGTTACCATCATGGTCTCTCTTGAATCTCTTTCCCGCCATGATCATATGGAAGAAATGTCTTGATTCAGGCCAGCTTTTCTCTTATTTATGGTTCAGGAGTTATTCTCTAGGATGTCTAAGGAAACTCGTAGTCCTCTGGTTATATTACGTAAGTGGGTGTGTAATGCAGCCCTGTGATACCACTTCCAGATGAGGGATTGTGTTTGTTTAGGAGTCAGACATGACTGAGTGACTGAACAAACTGTCAGTTTTCTATAAGATCATTTATAATGCTCAATTTATATTAGAAAGTTGACTTCACATTTTTTTCTTTAAATTATGTAATTATTGTTTTTAAGAGATAATGAGAATGATCTTTTAAAAGATACTGAATTTTACTCTAAGCTATATAATTATCATCTTACATAAAGTAACTTCTTTAAAATATTGAAGTAACTTCTTTTAAAATATTAATAGACAAAGTTGTAGAATCAGGTTTTGAGGGGGTTATCAACCATATGTTGTATTTGCTTATAAATCTTTAATGAAATAGAAAACATTGTATAAATGCTGCTGAACATAGATATTGCCAAATTAAAGATTTACTAAATACGAATACTTTCTCCTTATTCTTCAATGAACAAAATGAGATCTAAGTCATATCAAAGTGAACACGTTTGTTTTTTTAATAGGGAAAACTTGAATTCAACTTTTATAAAACTATTATAAATGAGTCAGTTCTTGTTTCTTCCAAATTTGATAGAGTATGTTAACCTTTTAAAATTTGTTTTATTACAGTATCATATTGTGAATAGTGGCATATATGTCTTTATATCATTTTCTTCCAGCTTCTTCCTTCATAATGTCTATAAATATTTTCCTATGACATTTATACATGTGCAAGAAAGACTATATTTTTGACATATTAATCAAAATGTAATGCCTTCTCAGAGAGGTTTTTGGGCCACCGATTCAATTAAACCTATACTCTCACAAAAATGAGATAATTTCTCATTGTTCCTGGAATACAACCCCCAAAAAAGTATGTAATTTATAAAAATCTAATAAAAATACCAAGGCACACAGTACCCCCAGGATAGAGTCTATTTTGACCTAAGTAAGTTTACATTGTGAAAGTGGCAACACTTTTAACAGATAAAAAATTAGACAATGCAGGGGTTAGGTGCGCTGCCTCTCTGCATATAACTTAGAGCTGGCCCTCTATGTCTGTGGGTCTCTTCTCTCTCTGTGGCTCTGCATCAGGGTATGTGTAGTTCCATAATATTTATTATTTAAAAATGCATATAAGTAGACCTGAACAGTTCAAACCCCTGTCATTCGAGGGTCAGCTGTAGCTAAGCTAGGGCAGACAGCCTTTCCCGCACCATGTACAGCACTCGTGGTAAGAGTTACCTGGAGTCTGGGCTGAGAAGGTTCCCGGGCTCAGAGAAGAGGGTGGGAGGACCTGTTAGTGACATCCACCGTGGGTGTGGACTGTTAGCCCTGGGTGGGGAGTGGCATGTATCTTCTATACTTAAATGAGAAGGGAAGCAGAGAACAGTAGCCCTCTTATCTTCATCTTCTGATTTGTAACTTGGGATCTTTCTCCGATTCTGCTGGACGCTCTTTCCTTTAAAACCCTGCTTCTGTAGGCACAGCCTTCCTCAAGGAAGATGCCCTGAATAGGATCCCTGGGAAATGAACGGTCATGGCAATTTAATCTACTGGGAAGCAGACAAGTAGCCATCCTTGTGATTGTGAGAATGATGTTAGATTCCTAATATGTTCTTTTCAAACCTAAAAGTGTTTATATTTTTCATTAACATGTCCGTAATTGACTGAATCCTCTGAAACTTTCAGAGAACCCAGCTTGCCTAAATTTTAGAGAAGGGATCACACTTAAACAAAGAATAGTTCTTTATTCTGATGGAGTATCATCCTAATGTATCTCAAGAAATAGGAAACTAATGTCTGATATCCCTGGGAAATGTAAAATATACAGTAGTAATTAAAACATAAAGTGTTCCTCTCCTGATTCTCTATCCCTCTGTACTACCAATAACATTTGATAAAATATAAATAATTACATCTGGGGTTTCCAGTAGGAGAAGAGCAGTCATGAAATCAAATGTATCCTCTTAACCTTATATATATAAAATATAGTATTTTGGTGAACATCAAATTTTAAATAAGCTCAGCAGATATTTACATGAAGTGGACCATGTGTGGTGGGCAATAGGGAGGCGGTGCTGGGTAGAAAATGGTACCTGCCTTGGGAAGCATTTATTTTCGAGCAGAAGTCTTCCAGTTTGGATCATCCCTGTGTAAAACAGGTACATTAAAGCAGGTATATATGCATTAATTAGCACCTACAAGGCGAGTACTTACGTAGAATGCTGCCATTGTTTCTCTTTTGTTCACTAGAAAGCTATTGTCCTCAGGTCCACGGAAGCCAGCCTGTGGTGTGTGTGTTCTGAACAAAAGTGGATCTGTTAGGATTTGGGATCTGCCTAGCCATCTTTAGCTAGAGAAGACTTTGGCCTGGTGACTTGTATTTGTGTGGAAATGAAAACCAGAGTTTTGGGAAATATAGTCACAAAGGGAGGACTTTAAAATTGCAAAAATAGCATGAATCAAGAAGAGCATAAAATCATAATTTCTCCATCATTACCAATAAACATTTATGGGGGCTCCCCAGCATGACTGTTCTGGATTTTACATCTTGGGGCTAGACTTGCCTTTGCCTTTTGTTCTTGCTGCCCTGTAGTTGCCCAAAATGTTCTCTGTAATTTGCCAATGACATTTAAAAAATATAGGCCAGTGTGTCTATGGGTTTTAAAAACATTAAACTAATTTTGGTGAATCTATAACAGTTTGTAGACAAGCATAACAATTAAGGCCTCAGGCTCTGGAATTGGGCAGTTTGGTTTCAAATATTGTTTCTGCCACATGCAAACTTGGACCAGTCGCCTGCCTTTCTAAACTTCAGTTTTCTCATCTCTAAAATGAGATAACGAAGCTTCTTCCTACTTATAGGGTTCATAAGGATTAATGAGGTAACGCAAGTCACATACTTAAGTCTGCTTCTGTTATGTGCTCATAGTATTATTAGTGTTATTTTAGCTATAGAAACACAACTTTTTATTTTGTTTTCTGCTAGTAATGCCTTTTGAGTTATTGTGTTATGTGTGAACACATAATACAAATTGATCTCTCTTTTTTTAGAATGATCATTTTTCTTTCTGAAATTGCACAAAAAAGTGATAAATTCTGTTACTTCACATTTTCTTTTAACACACACACCACCTCCCAACACAAATTTTAAGGCACTGAAACACCTTAAAGAGATTTTCTTAATCGGAATTTAACAAGTGGGTCTATACCCCAGTAGAGAGACCTACTTCAGAGTGTTTCAAAGTAACGAGAAAGTTGTCAACAGTTTTGTACACAGCTATTTCTTTTCTTTCCCCATCAGTATTCCCCTAACACATACTTTCTCAAAAACTATTTTTTATCGTAAAACTCTCACTCTTAGCCACCATATTCACTCTTACATTCCTAGAGTTCTTTCCTGCATGTCGATTTTGCTACTCCTCTGTTTCCAACTTTATGAAATCTTATTCATGAGAAACATATTATTTTTCCTGTTTGGCGACTATTTTCCCCACCAGGTCAGCTTAAAGTAGAGACAGCAGAGGAAAAACCCTTGATTTCAGTGATTCAGAGGTTATTTGTACCAGCCATTTAGCAGTGCGGTGGTTCTCAATCTTAGCTAAACGTTAGAATATCCAGGGTTTTCCAAAAAAATCCTGATGTAAATGAAGAGAGATCCATAATACCCTGGCCTTATCCCAGGATAAATTAAATCAGAGCTTAGGGACAGGAGTCGAACGAGACATCTGTGTTTATAGCTTTTCAAGTGATTTTAGTGTTCAGTCAGTGAAACCTGCTCTTGGAGAGGGTTCTGTGAGGCCCGATTAGATTGGAGTCGTCACAGGAGCAAGTGTACCAGCAGGAAACCATGGCAAGAAATGTGGGCTGCCATGCTGATATGTTTTGGCGGGGAAGGGAAGAAGAGGGATGGGCCTGTACCTCAAGGAGCTCCAGCAGGAAATACAGCATCTTCATACCAGGAATGCAGCTTCCCAGGTGGCCCAATGGTCAAGAACCCACCTGCCAGTGCAGGAGCCGGAAGAGACATAGGTTCAATCCCTGGGTTGGGAAGATCCCCTGGAGGAGGACATGGCAACCTGCTCCAGTGTTCTTGCCTGGAAAGTCCCATGGACAGAGGAGCTTGGTGGGCTACAGTCCATGGGGGTCACAAAGAGTCAGACACGACTGAGCAATTGATTGCTCATGTCAGGGATAACACACTAGCCTGTCTGTGCTTGCATACATAGCAGTGAGGCTCAGCCATTCCCAGGGCGAGGAGTCAACCATTTAGAGGTTGGAGGTGCACCAGTAGTTTGTGAAAGTTTCTAGATAATTTTAATACACCTGTCCTTTCCTCACTTTCCTCCTTTCTCCCCTCTTCCCTCTCTCTCCAGCCTAACCCCCTACCTTTGGCTATCTTTCCATTTTCTTTTAGATCAGAAAGGAGGGGCCTGGGTATCAGATGCAGGATCTCAGGGTCGGCTTCCCTGTTGGTGGTCAAAGATCTGTAACAATTCCAAGCAAAAGTTCTAGATTAAGCCCTATTAGATCAGGAGGTCACACTTCCTGTACCAGTGACTGAAGTCAGGGAATGGAATATGCCCATTTGCTAAGTCAGTGGAGACCCACCCTTTAGCTGGAGGAAATGTCAGCTTCCTGCCAAATATGTGGGAGGGTATAGGAAGAATGGAACCCTACAAGGAATCCAGATATTATTATTATTATTTAAGAATAGAACCTGTAGAACCCATCCTAGGTGTTTTGTCGTTGTTTTTGAGTTTTTAGAAGTATTTGTTTATTTAATATTTAGCTACCTTGGGTCTTAGCTGCAGCCTGTGGGAATCTAGTTCCTTGACTAGGTTGGAACCTGGGCCCCCTGCACTGGAAGCATGGCATCTTAGCCATCGGATCACCAGGGAAGTCCCTGGAATTATGAGAAGAAGAAAAGATGGCAATGGGTGCTCCTAGACAGCCGGTACTGCCCACTGCATACATAGAAGTGACGGTGATTCTGTACAATGAATTACTTTACATGTGTAAATTATTGATAGTTTTTTATAGGGGCATTTTGAATGGCATACAGAAAATACTACAGTGTTGACTAGAACTTGTCACCATTTATCCAGCCTGCGTTTGTGTGTGTGTAGTTCTGTGCAGTTTTATCCTATATGCAAACTTGAATAGACATCACCACATCCATCATGATACACTTTCCCTGTCCCCAATATACTGGCAACCACCAAGCTTTTCTCCATCTGTTTAGTTTTGTCGGTTCAAGGCTTATATAAATGGAATATTTGAGACCTGACTTTTTTGGTTTATTCTCATGCCCTTGACCTGTATCCCTGTTGTGGTGTATGTCAATAGCTCATTCCTATTTATGACTGATTAGTTTTTCATGGTGAAGTGAAGTTGCTTGGTCGTGTAAGACTCTGTGATTCTGTTGACTGTAGCCTACCAGGCGCCTCCGTCCATGGAATTTTCCAAGCAAGAGTACTGGAGTGGGTTGCCATTTCCTTCTCCAGGGGATCTTCCTGACCCAGGGGTTGAACCCAGGGATTGAACCCAGGTCTCCCGCATTGTAGGCGGACACTTTACCCTCTGAGCCATCAGGGAAGCAGATATGATTGTACCACAGTTTTTAAGCCATTCTTCCACTGAAGAACACTTGAGTATTTTTCAGTTTTTGCTACTATGAGAAAACTGTTGTGAATATTTGCGTACACATTTTTGTTTGGAGGTAAGTTTTCACTTCTGTGAGATAAAGGCCCAAGAGTGCAATTGCTGGGTTAGCTGGTAAGTTTAGTTTCATAAAAAACTGCCAAACTGTCTTCCAGAGTGGCTGGGCTATTTTATCTTTCCATTACCTATGTCTTTGAGATTTCATATCCTCACTGGGGTTTGGTGTTGCCCCCACCCCCGCCTTTTTTCTTCTGTTCAGATAACTGTGTAGTGATACATCATGGTGGTTATAATTTTCATTTCCCAATACCTAATATGTTGAACATCTTTTGATGTATTTATTTATCTATTCACCTCCCCTTTAATGAAATGTCTGCTGTTCCTTTCTTTTGCCCACTGTCTGATTGGATCATTTATTTTTTCACTGTTGATTTTTGAGAGTCGTTTATATCTCCTGTGTATAAGACCTCTCTCAGATATTGTACTTTGCTAATATTTGCTTCTAGCCTGTCCTGTGCCTACATTGACCAAATCTGTAGCATTTGATGATTTTCTGGAGGTTCTGATCTTCCCTTGAGGAGATGGCTCCTACTTTTCAGCCAGGAAATTATTTTTTCCATTTTACCACTAAGGAACACTTTGTCAAACTTTCTGAGGTTTTATTACAAAAGAAATGATGTTTCCTGTTTCTCTGGACTCTCTATTCAGTAAATTTGTCTGCTTCCTATACAGATGTCTTTCTCACCCATTTTGTTTATGATGATAGGATTATTTTTCACCAAGATGGTCAGCTCTCATGTACTTTTTGATCTTGTTACTATGAAGTTAGCCCTCTTCAGTATTTATCAGAGTAACACCTTAAACAAAACCATTTTGTGACTTGGTAAGGTCTCAGGGTTTTCTTTCTGCTTGTTGTATTCTGGCTCTGTGGCTATCTATATTTTGTTGCCCTTTTTGCCGCTTGTGTCAAAATGGTCATCAGAGGCAGCAGTCTAAGCTTTGTCAAAAATTCAGGGTGAAGTCCTTTTGGTTTGAAATCTGTTACCTCTGTTATCAGTGTTGAAAGGCTAACAACTCTGAAATCCTTGCCTCTCTCCAGCTGGAGAGATGTGAAGATAAGTAAAAATTGAAAACTTTCAGGTGAACTACTTCTGATTAGTGAGTGCCTGCTGTGTGCCAGACATTGCATGCTAGGATGACTTCTGTTAACAAAATTCAGGAAGGGCATTTTCTCTTTCAGAATTGGAATTTAATTTCATTTATTATCTTTCTGATCATTGTATACCTGCAGTATGAATGATGGGGAAAAACTAGAGCCACCCTGGCTTGTCACTTATCTAGCTTCTACCAGGCTCAGGACAAGGACCTAGGTCTTCTAGTCTCTGCTGCTGCTGCTAAGTCGCTTCGGTCATGTCCAACTCTGTGCAACCCATAGATGGCAACCCACCAGGCTTCGCTGTCCCTGGGATTTTCCAGGCAAGAACACTGGAATGGGTTGCCATTTCCTTCTCCAATGCATGAAAGTGAAAAGTGAAAGTGAAGTCGGTCAGTCGTGTCCGACCCTCAGTGACCCCATGGACTGCAGCCTTCCAGGCTCCTCCGTCCATGGGGTTTTCCAGGCAAGAGTACTGGAGTGGGGTGCCATTGCCTTCTCCGCTTCTACTCTCTAGAACAGTATTAATCTGAAACCCAAAGAAGTCAAGATGTTTTGTTGTCAGAGAATGTTTTTTTTTTTTTTTACAACACAAAAAGATAGCTAATTAGAATTTAATTTTCTAAGAGGCCCCAAATAATAGAATTTTTAAACAATCAGAATTTTCAATCAGAAATAAAATAAACCTTAAGCAAAAATATACCCTTCTAAACATTGGGTAATGTGTACCTAGAAAACTTTCTAGTCATATTTCACCTTCATTTTTAGATTACCCCACAAATATCAACATCTTAAGTTGCTAGGTCATGAAATTATTTTGGGACTAGCTCAGAATTTGTTATATTATAATCAGCTTTGGTCGCAGAAAAAGTCCGAGTTGTGAGAGGCGAATGTGATAAGGGGGAAAGATTTCTCTCTACTACCCCGGATAAAGCATATGAAAATCTGTTTCTATCTGCAGTGGATTTCTACTTCTCTTGCCAAAGGAACAGTAGATAACGTTTCTAAAATATGATCTCTCTGCACGTTGCTAGGTTACTCAATTTGGAGTCTTTTTTCTTTACAATACATAATCATGAAAAGCCAGTGGGAGAGATGTAGAGATAAGAGACAGGGAGAGGAAGTCAGTAGGGTGAATAAATGGGAAATTAAGGTACTGGCTGCTGCTGCTAAGTCACGTCAGTTGTGTCCGGCTCTGTGCGACCCCATAGATGGCAGCCCACCAGGCTCCCCCATCCCTGGGATTCTCCAGGTAACAATACTGGAGTGGGTTGCCATTTCCTTCTCAAGTGCATGAAAGTGAAAAGTGAAAGTGAAGTCACTAAGCTGAGTCTGACTCTTTGCAACCCCATGGACTGCAGCCTCCTCCGTCCATGGGATTTCCCAGGCAAGAGTACTGGAGTGGGCACTGGGCATGGTAATAAATGTGTCACTAGAACAGATATTTGAATCCTAGCCAAGATGGGGTTCCATGTAGCTGCAAACTCTAGTCAAATATTTTCAATTTTAAAATCTTTGGTTTTTATTTTCCAAACTTCCTCAGGAGTGCGTGTTTCTATGTAGACCCTTAAAAAGTCGTCTTAGCAAATGAAGTGATAGTTTCCTCAAAATTACACACAAGAGATGACCCATCCTGCTGTGTACTCACTGCCCTCATCCCTGTCTTTGTGTCTCACTCACATCAGCAGCAGCCCTAGCGTTCATCTCTAACGATATTTCTCATTTCCTATCAATGAACCCCGAGTTTACCTGAAGAATCTGAGTCTCCGTAGCTGCTCTTGTGTGTTCTCTGAAGAACACAGATACGTAAGCCATCAGAGCCACCTGTCACTGTCTTCCTGCCAGGGCTGGTCTCTTGGCCATCTGACCATCTGGCCCCCTTCCCTTCTCATTGCTCTGTCATCTCTGTTTGGGGGTGTACTCTCCTCACTCCTGTTTTGTGAGCTGGCGGGGATGCTCCTGGTTCCTCATGGTTTTCAAATGTGGCCGCCTTAGGAAACCCCTCCCTGAGCACATGCAGCTTGCTAACTGTTACAGACCTCTGCCTGCTCCCTTTCTTCTTTCTTTTTTTAAAATTATTTATTTTTAGCTGTCCTGGGTCTTCGTTGCTGCCTGGGCCTTTCTCTAGTTGCAGCGAGCTGGGCTACTCTCTAGTCGCGGTGTGAGGGCTCCGCATTGCAGTGGCCCCTCCTGCTGCAGGGCGCCAGCTCTAGGCACGGAGGCTTGGTAGTTGAGGCTCCCAGGCTCAAGTGCTCAGGCTCAGTTTTTGTGGTGCATGGGCTTAGTTGCTCCGCAGCATGTGGGATCTTCCTGGATCTGGGTGAACCTGTGTCTCCTGCCTGCTCCTTTCCTAACATTTCCTCATACCTATTTCTCCCACTGGAATGCAAACTCTATGGAGGTAGGCTCTGAAGTGTTTGACTGATGAATGATGGAATACATTAATTTAAAAAGTTTTTTTTGGCTACGCGGCCTTGCTGCACACAGGCGTCCTCTCATTTTGGTGGGCTGGGGTCACTCTCGAGCTGTGATACACAGGCTGTCATTGCAGGGGCTTCTTTTGTTGCAGAGCTTGGATGCTAGGCACGGGGGCTCTAGTTGTGATGCATGGGCCTACTTCCCCCACGGCATGTGAGATTCTAGTTCCTGGACCAGGGATTGAACCCCTGTCTCCTGCATTGGCAGATGGATTTTAAGCACTGGACCACCAGAGAAGTCCAAATGCATGAATTAAAAAAAAAAAAAAAATCAATATCAAAGTCCCCAAAGCTCCTTGAAAATTGGTACTTGAACTGAATTTGAAAAGTGATCTGTGTGACAATAGCAAGGAATAGTGTTAGCAAGTAGTCAGTTTGGGGACTTCCCTGATGGTCCAGTGGTTAGGATGCCGAGCTTCCACTGCAGGAGACATGGGTTCCATCCCTAGTCAGGGAACTAAGATCTTATATCCTTCATGCCATGCGACTTGGCCAGAAGGAAAAAAAAAAAAGTTTTGGAATGGCGGTGGGCCTGTGTATGTCTGCACCGGGCTGGAAGGGAAATGAGGATAAAGAAGGATAAGCTCTGGGGAGCCAGGAAAAACTTCGAACCTAGGAAGGGACCCAATTTCAGTGGCAGCAGTGTGGCATCTGGTGGGTGAGTAAGAAGGTTCCGTTTGAATCGTTGAAGAGTGAAAATCTCCACACCCCACTTATTGGCTTGTTGATTTTTCTGCCTCTTCTGTGACTAGGCTTCTTGACACCCCAGAGTGAGACAGAACAGAAGTAAAAACTGGAAGGATTGGGTTAGCCGATATTTACAGATGCCTAATCTGTCACACACTGTACCTCTGTGACTGTGGGCTGTAAAAATCAGCATTCAGGGTGCTTTGCGGTGGTGGTTTTGCCAGCATAAAAGGATTCACATCTTAAAGATTTAGCCATGATGCTTGAGCCCGTGAAGACAATTGTATGTAACTTCATAAATGTGATCAATTTAGGTAATTACCTTGCACCGTAATAATTGTGTGTCTGGAGACAACCACAGATAAGAAACAGAACTGTTGAAATGTGTGCTTCTTCTCCGAAACTTCCAAGAGCTGCTTGGAAGCCTGTGTTGTTTTCTTGCTCCCAGTGTTGCTTTTGACACGGCATATACTCTCTGGAAATCTGATTTTCTTCTCCTGCCTAGACCTGTACACATAACCCACTCCAGCTGTAACATGCTGAGATTACTTATGCCGTAGATTTGACCGTGTTTTAAAATGGAACTAGAGTGTAATGAATGGCTGACTTCGCTATTTTTTGCATTTATTTACAAAGCTGTATTCTGGGGAAATAATTCAGTCAGCAAAGATAATGTTTTAGCATCAAGAGTGGTCATTTCAGACTCGAAACTAGTTCATGTTGTTATCTCCACAGAAAAGGAAGCTGTGTGTGTGTGTGTGTGTTTCAGAATATTAGTGTTCAGGGCTGTTGCTTATTGATAGGATCAGAGTGGTTGCCATAGCAACCGATCAGCCTCTGCAGGGAGTGTGGTCATGGCCTTAACACTTCCGGTATCCCACCCAGTTTGGAGGGAGCCCCTCTGAAAAGAATTTCCTTTCATGGAAATAGCGTTACTGAAATAAAAAGAGTTGAATTTCTGTAGCTCAGATGTGTCCATAGGTTTGTGTTGCACACTTACTGTGATAAAAAGAAAAGGATTTGTTAGTTGTGTGAATGCACAAATGAGACCTAGGACACATCAAACTGTAAGCCGCTTGTGATGAAGGAAGACCTCGTTTTGCGTCTTGTGTTTTACCCATGTTAACTTTTAAGAAGCAAGTGTTCTTTTAAAAACCTTTATTTAAAAAAGCATTTATAACAAACACAGAATATGGGATTTTCTTCAGGAATGAACTTCAATCTATTGCATTCCCTAAATAGGCTCTCAAACACCCAAAGCCACCTTTCCTCTTTTTTACGTGAGCTACAGAACTGGAAAGCCATTTCAGCAAGATGCTGATCAGATGCTTTTATCAATATTTGGGGTTTCTGGCATTTCTGTGAGTGTTCTCAGGTAGAAGAAACTCACGGCATGTCGCAATCTGCCCAAGCTGTGCTGGGCGAAACAAGTGACTTAATACTCGCATATAATCCTCATATAACTGTAATAGAAACCAGCAATCATTGGGTCTGCCTCCGAAATTGCTCGCAGGGCAGATTGATGTGTGAACACTATATTTACAGGACCGAAACCCCACCACATTTGCTCTGCAGCTGTGTTTAACGGTTATCAGTTTGGCGCGCGGCATGATTGTTTTGGAGCAAGAATAGACGCTTCAGATTTCCTTTTGGCAATTCTGGAGTCCCTGAAATACCTACTGCTGAAGTGAATCATACGAACTTAATTAGATTTGCTACATCATTAGCATTTGAGGAAACCTAAGGAAAATCCTTGTGGGTTGGTGATTTGCAAGGTCACATAGAAGTGCACTAATTGAAAACGATGACATTCTAATGTAGCATAACCCGGGTATATTCTCTACATAAATCATTTTTTAATCCAGCTGTCAAAGTGATACTTTCCCAGGGATGCCCAAATTGCTTGTCTCAGACCACGGGGACCTCTCCGCTTCCACCCAGGAGATGGACCCCTCTGCACACGGCCAGCTCCGCTTGAGGACACGTATTATGTGTGTATGACAAGCTTTACACCTAGAGTGAGAGCTCCCGGCTATTTAATCAACATCCAGGGCGAGCTATGTGGACTGTGCCAATTAGCACTAATCGAAGCTGGCAGACCCCATACCACATTTCCATTTACATTTTAACTTGAAGATGAACTTCTTTGCAATGTCTGATCTGTTGTTTTCACTGGAGGAAAAGAATTTACTTTTCTTCTCAACAGACATTTCTTTAAATGGTCCAGAAACTTTCTTCTGTAGTTTTAGAGTTGTACAAAGTGACTTAATCGTGGAGAAGAGCCATAAAGTATTTACTGTGAGGAGAGGATTACATTTCATATTGCAGCTTAAGTCTAGGATACAATTTGTAGCCTATGTTTACTGAAACGATTTTCGCAATCTATCAAGAAGCCGTCGCGTTCTTTATCCAATGATTTAGTTACCTTAAGTTCATCTAGACGCTGTCAGCAATAAGGAAATAAATGAAAGCAAGCAAATTTAATTTTCTGGTGAAGCATTTTAATGATACGTGTATTTTTTGGAACTTTTAGAAGAAGAAACTTTAGACGTATAGCCTACGGTGGACTGAACGTTCAGTTTTTCCTAAGAATGTAGGATCAGCTTCAGAACCCCAAAGTGGCAGCTTGTGCCCTAAACTCAAGCAAGCTGCTGACAATTAACTAGAAACAAGTTCCAGTCTGGTCCCCACTGGCCCTCAATGTCTCCCCAGTGAGTCTCTAAAACATTCAAAACATATACATCTGAGCTTGTCTTCCTGTAACTCTAAGAGATCCATCTATTTCACATCACCCCCGACCCCCACAAA
Organism: Oryx dammah; assembly: GCF_014754425.2. Classification (NCBI taxonomy): domain Eukaryota; kingdom Metazoa; phylum Chordata; class Mammalia; order Artiodactyla; family Bovidae; genus Oryx; species Oryx dammah. The sequence goes on from NW_024070188.1 coordinate 7,596,823, forward strand.
GGCCCTAAACTGCTAAGCTTTTTATTAAAATTGAAAAAAAATTCTTGATCAGATTTGACATAAACAAGCTGACAATTCCACCAGTTTCTGTTTCCCAAGTATAATGGTAGCACTGGCTACACATTTTCCTTGCATCCAAGCAAGACTCTCTTGCCCACTTTTAAAGTCTTTTGCAGCTGCACCCAAGGGTAACCACGCCAGCTGGTTCAAATACCACCAGAGCTTGCATGACTTACATGACCTCGTTTACCTCACTTAACCTTCGCCAGCCTTAGTGCCTCACTTGCTCCTGCCACCTAGATTGTTGAAAGGATTACCTAATTACACTTGTTTATTGTTAAAGAATATCTCTTGGTTTCTATTTCGTGAATCTCTGGCCTTTTCTGTGCTCTACCCACACGTTAACATGCTCCTTTTCCTGACCGAGAGGGCGTGTCGACAAACAACGTTTCTTCCCTGTAGCCTCCGTGTTGCTTCTTAGGATATCCATCATGTGTTGACTAAAGATGAAATTATTTGTTTGTGTTTGTGTGTGCTTGCGTGCATTGTTATCTGTGCTATGAGACAAATAGGGGCTCTGCTGTGATCTCTGGGGGCTCAGTGCTGTGTGCTTTAGCGTGCTGCCTAGTTGAGGGACCTGACTGAAGTTTTATACAGCTCAGATTCAAATAAGGAGATTAAAAAACAGCAAGTAAATGTTCTGGTTATATTCCAGATAAAACATGTGAACATCGCCTCTTTATAGGAAATGTATAAATGTAGTTCATCAAAAATGCATTAGTGAACAGTGTCTCTGGGCATTTCTAATATTAAATTTTTGCGCTTAACTCTAAAAGTAACCAGAAACAGGTCTCCGCTACTAACTACACCTTCACTGTTGTATCTGTGGTTTAATCAGGCTCATTAGAAATTTGTCCACTCTGAGCATGCCATACAGATTTTGTGAGAATCAGCATACAGTTTATACAAAATTTGAAGTAGAAAAGGAGGGCGTGTGTATTATCCCCCTAATTCTCAAACAGCTCTGGATTCTTGAAATTTTAACTGTATGCAAATGCACACTTTCAACCAGGAAAACTTCTTTGTAAGAAATATTAACCAACTTTAAAGGTAGAAACATACATATGTAAACACAGTAAATAGGAAAATATATTTTGGATTCTGTATGATATTTTTATTGGTTGCAGGCCATAATTACAATGGCTAGATTTACTTTATGAATAGATTAAACTCATCAGTTAGCAAAAGTTATCTGCATATCAGTAATGAGCGCTCTTACAAGCCTTTTTCTTTACTCAGGTCAGAGACTCCTTCCCAAAACTTGTTTGCTTGGTTAATTTATTCAATTACTAAAGCTTGAGAATGCTACTACAACTGGGATCCAATTAACAAGTTTGGGAAGAAATCTCCCTAATAATTGATGGTAGCCCAAAACATTTGTTTTGTGCTTTTCTTATTAAAATCGCAGTGATCTGGCGAACAGAATTAAACTGCTGAAAAATAACTTGCTCTGATTTATTCATTCAGCAAAACCAACCTTAAAGGCTGTGTTGCTATGACACCTAAGATTAACTTTAAAAAAAAAAGTAGGTTTAATTTCAGTGGAAACATTGACACATCTCTTTTGGCATTATGTAGATAAAGTTGATTTTCCCCTTGTCCTTAACTTTTTCTTTACATTTAGCAAGTTGTTTTAGCATTCTTTTAAACATAAACTAAAACATAAACTAGAAATGTAACATGAAGAATAAGAAAAAGCTGTAAAGAAGAACGCAGTATTACAAAAGAGTATCATTTGTAAGATAGCAAATATTTTAGAACCCCTCCTTTTTATTTTAAATCCAGCTTCTTAAACTTTTTAGAAAGATGGTGCCAATTAGGCAGAAATCACTCTATTTTAGTAGTTTCGTTTTATAATTAGTGTTGAAACTTAAAAAACAAGTTGCAAAACTGGGACACTGACAGATCCTACTAGAAATTTTCTGAGTGCAGGTTCGATCCCCCAGATTTGAAAAGAATATATTTTCTACGTCATGAAACAAAAAGAGTCATCAGGTCACTTTAGCCAGAATTGATTTCTGCCTGCCGAGCACCATTTGGTGGAGTGAGAATGCTATACAAAGAATTCTGTTGCAAAACAAGCAGAAAAATTGAATGCTTTGTAGGATCATCAAAAGTTGCTTTACAAGAGTAATTTAAATTTCCTAGTGCCAAGTAAAGCAAAAGTCCTACCTTACAGAGGGCGATTTGTTCGTGAGACGACCCAGTGCTGCTGGTCGCTTATGTTTATCATTATGCATTCACATTCTAGGGAAATTCCACTTTCAAACTTTGCTGCTGTGTGGATGCTTTCTTCTATAGGAAGAATTTTGAACTATAAAATTTGAGAAGCTTTAGCGTCTGTGGAAACTTGAGAGCATTGCCTTTTTTTTTTTTTTTCCCCTCTCTCTATTGAATGTAAAGTGTTTTAACAAAAGCGGTGTAGCCACAGTACATAGTAAATGTCCAAATTTGCCCATAGTATATCTCAAAAGAATTTAGACTTCTAACTTTTTAAACCTCAGAACATCATTGAAGATGGATTGCAGCAAATCAATAGACTGTGTTGCAGGAAGATTTAATGAAGAAATTATTATAAATGGTGAGGCTGCTTTAGGTCATAGTTTAAGAGTATATCTGGGGGAAAGTTTGAAAACAGAACCAAACCAAAGTGGTTTGGATGGGATGCTAAGTTTTACCTTTGTGATTGCTAATTTAGTGTTTATGAAAGATTAAAAGGAGTTAATATTTGTGAAATATTGGGCCAAAATGAGCACTGTGTACTTTAAAAAAAAATGAGTTCAGATACAATTATAAATTATAGAAAGTTTTCACTTCCTTTCACTTCTTTCCTATTTTAAAATAGTGAAATTTACAAAAGTATCATTTGGAGGGAAAAAAGGCAGTTTCTATTATATAACAAATTATTGATTTTAATGTTAAGTTTTTATTTTAAAATTTGCTTGACCTCAGTTTCTACAATAATATAATGTGCTGAGATTCATAGATAACTTTATATTAACATTTTTATATTCTAATAGAGCTATTGAATTTGAACCATGAATCATTTCTATATATGTCTTAATATCATTCAACCTTGTGTTAGGTAGCTAGACTGTATCCAGTTTAAATCAGAAATTATATTTCTAACTTCAGAAAAGAAACTTCCATTTGAAAAATGGAGTTTGAATTTCAGTGAATATCCTAATTTAGAATTCAGTTCCATTCTTTGTTATTATTAAAGTTAGCAGACATTGAAGGTGTTCTAATAAAGTTAATAGAGATCTTAGCTTTTAATATAGTCAAGGTTGTGATTTTAAATGAAAGGTTTGCTAAAATAATTGGGAATCAGTGTAATGTTTTAGGTGCTATAGAAAGTGGATGAAATTATATTATTCATATACTGTCTTATTTAGTTATATTTGTTCAACTGTGTTTTAAAAGTGAGAGACATCATATCAACCAGTGTTTGTTGAATGCATCTCATGCGCATAGTATTAGAAAAGTAAAATAAAAAGCTGTATTAATGGGAAGCATCCTGTTAGTTTGGAGGTAGATTAGGGACTCTGCTGTCTGTGAAGAATAAATTTCACAGGTCTATGTCATAAGTCTGTACAGAAAATTGGTATAGACGTAAAATGTATATTTTAAGCTCTGTTTTAAAAATGTGATACCTTCTGTTTAAACCATTAACTTAAATGAAACCTACTTCATTTTGCATTAGTAAAGTTGTATTTATTTAATCCAGTAGTGAAATTAATTTGCAGTTGCTGGCATAGTACCTTCACAGGTTTCTGTGACTCATTTGTCATTCAAGACACCAGCATCATTTTTTTCTCTGGAAACTGTTTTGACTATGGGCACATTTTCATGGTAGATTAATAACAAATATTCTCTGATAGTATTTGGAAGCCAGGTGATGTCTCACCTTACATAAATAACTAGAACTAATCAACCTAAAACCAACACATAAGTCTTTAAGTTCATGGACTTCTATCAAATATGCCTCCTTTTGGTATATTAATTTAGTTTTTCTCATATTTTTTTAGTTTAACTCTTGGGCTGCTCATTATGATCCCTAGACAATGTATTGCATTTAGAAGAAAGTATCCTAAATTTAATTTCAAGTAACCATTGAGAAAATTGATTTTTAAATGACTTTAAGGTCCAGGTTACATCACATAAACATTATTGCTAATAATAACTAACAGGGACTAAATGGTATTCGAATTTAGGTTTAAAACTTCACAAAACACTTAAAGCTATTTCTTAATGTTTTTTCCTCTAGAAGAAATGATAACTCTATGATCTATATGTCTTGTCCAGTACTTACCACATGTATAGCTTATTTTACCCTCACCCCAACCCGCTTTTAGAAACAAAATATGTTCTCCTAGTTTAAATGTGTTATGGTGACAAAATGTTTATGTGATGTAACCTGGACCTTAAAGTCGTTTAAAAATCAATTTTCTCCATGGTTACTTGGAATTAAATTGTGGAATAATGCTTCTCATTGTTCCAAGGAAGACCATGATATCCAGATTTATAAGGTAATCCTGTAGGCAGTATACCTTGACTTTGATATGTTTCTCATTGCAGTGACCTGCTTGTCTACTTTTCCATTAAATGTTTAGGAAAATTAATTAATAATTAATAGTTTTTCAGGAAAGTGAAAGGAACTCTCCATCCTGTAATCAGCTGTAAGAAAGTAGAAACATGTATGCAAGACCTAAATTTTTCTTATCACACTTTGAACTTCACAACTTTCCAGCTCAAGATACTGTGTAGTCTTATACAATGGGCCATATCCAGCTTTCTGTCATTAGACGGACTGAATAAAAAGTATTGCAAAGTTGCTCTTAGAAAGAAACGTGAGTCTGAAATTGCATTGAAATAAAAAAACCAAAAGCCAAACGATTGCTTTAAAAATAAATCAAATGATATTATATGGTCTTTATTCTTGACTGTTTTTTGAAGTGTTTGTGCCTTGGTTACATTCACTTATCTGTTGGGCACATTTTCACATGGAACTTTCCAGTACCTGACTGACAGGCTACTTTTCTACAGTAATGCTTGGAAATTACGTTCTTTTGCGGGGTGCGGGGGGATTTTTCAACCATTTCCAGAGTTTCTGACTTAATCTGTCATCTGGCCACACTTAATCTGTCCTAGGCCCAGGAACTGACAGGGTGTAGGCTCCTTGCTCCCCACCAGGGGGCAGCACCAGATCCTGTCTTTTATTGGGTGCAGCCTGGCTCCTTCAGTAACCTCAGTGGTCCCCACCCTCCTTCCTCATAGAGCACTGAAACTTGTTTTGGTATTTTGTTACATTTTTTAAGGCTTAGTAAGTGTCCAATAAATGGTAGCTGTTGGTCACTGAGCTGTGATGGATATTACATCTCAATCTATTTGACGGTTCTATGTACCCGGATCTTTATCTTCAATGATGATTTGGGCTATTTCTGATACCTTGTGTTTATTATCGCTCGAAAATTTTTAAGAGGAGAACAAAACCTAGCAATTATTAGGTCAATTGTACTTCAAAAACAAACAGAAAAAGAGATCAGATTTGTGGTTACCAGGGGCAGGAGATGGGGGAGGGGGAATTGAATGAAGATAGTCAAAAGACACAAACTTCCAGTTTTAAAATAATTAAGTACTAGGGATGCCATGACCAATATGATAAATATAACTATAAATAACACTGCTGTTTGTTATACATGAAAGCTGTTAAGAATTAATCCGAAGAGTTCTCTCACAAGGAAAATATTTTTTTTTCCTATTTTCAAGTTTGTGTCTAGATGAGATGATGGATATTCACTAAACTTACTGGGATAAGATGTACGTAAGTCAAATCACTATGCAGTACACCTTAAGCTTATACAGTGCTGTATGTCTATCATATCTCAGTAAAACTAGGAGAAAAAAAAAAAAAACCTACAATTATTGAGCAGTGGGCTGTGTCAGGCACGCAAAGCAGGCACTTCTTATAGGCTGCTGCCCAAGCTAGGGAGGCAAAGAGGCAAGGTAACAGTAGAGTATAAAAACGATAGGGACAGAATTTTTAATACTTTTGCTGTTGAGAAAACAGAGCCTTGAAAAGATTAAATCCTAGTAGAACAAAGATTCCCTTCAGATAGAGTTCCAAATTACATGCTGTATCAATTATATTATACAGCCTTGCCGTGAAAACAACAAAAAGGTTTGTTGGGAGTGACCACAGCTACAGTGCAAAATGTTGAGACTGATTTCAGTGATGTAACTGCTGTGACACAGTGACAGTTGAATTTATGGCAGGATGTCCATAAAACTTTCATGGGGAAGTGAGGTTAACATTGAGACATTTTGAGCAATCCCATGAAACCCGTAACATATATGTATTTACATGCACATATAATAACATATCAGTTCAGTTCAGTCGCTCAGTCGTGTCCGACTCTTTGCGACCCCATGAATCGCAGCACGCCAGGCCTCCCTGTCCATCACCAACTCCAGGAGTTCACTCAGACTCATGTCCATCGAGTCTACAATGCCATCCAGCCATCTCATCCTGGGTCGTCCCCTTCTCCTCCTGCCCCCAATCCCTCCCAGCATCAGAGTCTTTTCCAGTGAGTCAACTCTTCACATGAGGTGGCCAAAGTACTGGAGTTTCAGCTTTAGCATCATTCCTTCCAAAGAAATCCCAGGGTTGATCTCCTTCAGAATGGACTGGTTGGATCTCTTTGCAGTCCAAGGGACTCTCAAGAGTCTTCTCCAATACCACAGTTCAAAAGCATCAATTCTTCAGCACTCAGCCTTCTTCATAGTCCAACTCTCACATCCATACATGACCACAGGAAAAACCATAGCCTTGACTAGACGGACCTTAGTCGGCAAAGTAATGTCTCTGCTTTTGAATATACTATCTAGGTTGGTCATAACTTTTCTTCCAAGGAGTAAGCATCTTTTAATTTCATGCCTGCAGTCACCATCTGCAGTGATTTTGGAGCCCAAAAAAATAAAGTCTGACACTGTTTCTACTGTTTCCCCATCTATTTCCCATGAAGTGATGGGACTGGATGCCATGATCTTCGTTTTCTGAATGTTGAGCTTTAAGCCAACTTTTTTGCTCTCCTCTTTCACTTTCATCAAGAGGCTTTTTAGCTCCTCTTCACTTTCTGCCATAAGGGTGGTGTCATCTGCATATCTGAGGTGATTGATATTTCTCCCGCCAATCTTGATTCCAGCTTGCGTTTCTTCCAGTCCAGCATTTCTCATGATGTACTCTGCATAGAAATTAAATAAGCAGGGTGACAATATACAGCCTTGACGTACTCCTTTTCCTATTTGGAACCAGTCTGTTGTTCTATGTCCAATTCTAACTGTTGCTTCCTGACCTGCATATAGGTTTCTCCAGAGGCAGGTCAGGTGGTCTGGTATTCCCATCTCTTTCAGAATTTTCCACAGTTTCTTGTGATCCAATCAGACAAAGGCTTTGGCATAGTCAATAAAGCAGAAATAGATGTTTTTCTGGAACTCTCTTGGTTTTTCCATGATCCAGCGGATGTTGGCAATTTGATCTCTGGTTCCTCTGCCTTTTCTAAAACCAGCTTGTACATCAGGGAGTTCACGGTTCACATATTGCTGAAGCCTGGCTTGGAGAATTTTGAGCATTACTTTACTAGCATGTGAGATGAGTGCAATTGTGCGGTAGTTTGAGCATTCTTTGGCATTGCCTTTCTTTGGAATTGGAATGAAAACTGACCTTTTCCAGTCCTGTGGCCACTGCTGAGTTTTCCAAACTTGCTGGCATATTGAGTGCAACACTTTGACAGTATCATCTTTCAGGATTTGAAACAGCTCAACTGAAATTCCGTCACCTCCACTAGCTTTGTTCCTAGTGATGCTTTCTAAGGCCCATTTTACTTCACATTCCAAGATGTCTGGCTCTAGATTAGTGATCACATCATCATGATTATCTGGGTCGTGAAGATCTTTTTTGTACAGTTCTTCCATGTATTCTTGCCACCTCTTCTTAATATCTTCTGCTTCTGTTAGGTCCATACCATTTCTGTCCTTTATCAAGCCCATCTTTGCATGAAATGTTCCCTTGGTATCTCTAATTTTCTTGAAGAGATCTCTCATCTTTCCCATTCTGTTGTTTTCCTCTATGTTTTTGCATTGATCGCTGAAGAAGGCTTTCTTATCTCTTCTTGCTATTCTTTGGAACTCTGCATTCAAATGCTTATATCTTTGCTTTTCTCCTTTGCTTTTCGCTTCTCTTCTTTTCACAGCTATTTGTAAGGCCTCCCCAGATAGCCATTTTGCTTTTTTGCATTTCTTTTCCATGGGGATGGTCTTGATCCCTGTCTCCTGTACAATGTCACGAACCTCATTCCATAGTTCATCAGGCACTCTTATGTATCAGATCTAGACCCTTAAATCTATTTCTCACTTCCACTGTATAATCATAAGGGATTTGATTTAGGTCATACCTGAATGGTCTAGCAGTTTTCCCTACTTTCTTCAATTTGAGTCTGAATTTGGTAATAAGGAGTTCCTGATCTGAACCACAGTCAGCTCCCGGTCTTGTTTTTGTTGACTGTATAGAGCTTCTCCATCTTTGGCTGCAAAGAATATAATCAGTCTGATTTTGGTGTTGACCATCTGGTGATGTCCATGTGTAGAGTCTTCTCTTGTGTTATAACCTGTATTATATTTATGAAAAATGTATGAATAAATATAATATTCAATTTTTTGTGTGATGAGGACTATTAATTAAGATCTACTCTCTTAGCAACTTGCAAAGATGGAATACACTGTTAATATAGTTACTATTAAGTACATTTAATTTTTAAAACCTATCAATATTTTATCTTAAGACAACCATGAATCCTATTTTATTAATTTTTATTTGCCTTAAAAATTTACAGGATCTCTGCCCTCTTTAGCTTCTGCAAAATACTTAAATTTTTATTTTGTTTTTATATAGAAGATAGACAGATAAAGAAATGCCCTTGCCTGCAGCTATGACTTTTATGATTTGGAACTGTTATTTCACATGGTTTGCTTCCTTTTCTGGTTATAACATGCATAGCAACCCAGATGGCTTGTATATAAATAATTTGAGTTATGCTTTTCTAAATCATTTAGGATAGCCTAGGAGTTTTCTGATGCCCAGGACCATGTGTTTATTGCTCCGTGTATTACCTTCACACTTATGCTTATGCGTGCTGTTAGCCTTCTCACGTGTCTTAACCTGCCTTCCTTTTATGTATGAGACAAGTTTCTTAGACTGAATTTAACCTTCCTAAGGCTCTGTTGTGAGCCTTTAATCCCAGCCTGCCTCCTGTTTTGTTTATTCATTTGCTTTCCTATTGTTGCTGTTCTCAGTGATTGTGCCTCAACATTTGCAGAATGAAGGTAGTCAGGCTGGAGTCTTGTCTTGGCTCTGTACTAGCTCTCCAGCCTTGGGCAGCTTCCTTCACCTAGCTTGCTCATCTGTGAAATGGATTATCATACCTACCTAATAGGTGTGTTGAAATGTTTAAATGAGATGGGATAGAACTCATTTACATCAGAAGTACTTGTTACCATTGTATTTTGTATTACCAATGTATTTTGGAAAGAAAATTTTCATACTTACAGAAAGACATAGTCAGAAGTAAATTCAAATACCACGTACTGGAGTTTCATGCAAGGGTCTTCTGGAAGAAATATCTGTTTTTCTCAAAGCATCTGAGTATTTATGTGAAAGCACATCCCACAAGCACAGTATGTGTAAGTGTTAACTACCTGATAACATTAGGGTTTGCTTTCAATCCTTTTCACTGGATCCAAGGTGAAACTTTGGATCATGAATAGCTGGAGGAAAGTTTCTCTTGGCACCTGCGTGGGTTCTCTTATGTTGCCCCTGGTTACCTGTTCCACTGTGATCTGCTTTGGAACCTCACCATCCCATCTGTCATTGTTCCGCGTCAGTTGAGCCAGTCCACATACAGGCTCTCCAGGAAGAGAGACCAGAAACTGGTACTTCTCATCTTAGCCTCAGTGATGGAAACGACCTGTAATCCTCTCAACAGCCCTGTGAGTTAGGTAATTATTCATTCCTAATATTATGCAGATTACTATTTTGGAATCAAAAAATCATTACAGTTTGAAAAATATGAATGTAGTAATGGAAAAGAAGAATATGATGAATCTAGAGTATCTTGAAAATTCAGAGCTTATGGTTGCTATAGTTATGGTGTCATAATGTATTTAATGAAGAGAGATATACTTTGTGTGGGATTAATCTGGCCCATCGATCTACAAATCTGCCAGTGAGTTTCAGATATTCTTTTTCTGTGTATGTGTGTACAGCTTCAATATGGAAAATAAACTGAGCTTGAAAAAGGATGCTTATATTGATCGTTGACCAGAAAAACATAGAGTCACATATGAATCATTTGTATATGAACCAGTTCAGTGGGAAGTAACTGTATAGCAGCTTGACCCAAACATCTTATTTCCAATTGCTTTAAAAGGAAATTTTAATACAAGTCTGTAGAAGAGGTTTGCCTCTTTAATGCACTTTAGTTAGCAAAGCTTTAAACTTTCATACTGTTTTCATCAGTTAAGATGTATGTTTATAAAGGTGGCACTCGTGGTAAAGAATCCTCTTGCCAGTGCAGGAGATATCAGAGACTTGGATTTGATCCCTGGGTTGGGAAAATCCCCTGGAACAGGGCCTGGCAACCCACTCCAGTACTCTTGCCTGGAGACTCCCATGGACAGAGGAGCCTGGTGGGCTACAGTCCATGGGGTCACAAAGACTTGGACACGACTGAAGTGATTTAGCACACACACACACCCACACCCCTTTATAAAACTGAATCATATATTTTTGAATTATCTTCTGTGATTTTTTATATCTTATATATTTATATATAGTACTTTATAATCATTTAATTCCACATACCTAACAGTAATTGTTTCCAAATTAAGAAAGTGCTATGTGTAAAATCACAAATTTGTGTAACATAAAATGGGAACTTTTATTCTCATAAAATGATTCTTCTTTTTACTCTTTTGTATCAGTGCCAGTTAATTACAAAAGTAATCACTCAGTTGGTAAATTGTGTCCGACTCTTTGCACCCCTGTGGACTGTAGCCCACCAGGCACCTCTGTCCATGGGATTTCTTAGTCAAGAATACTGGAGTGGATTCCCATTCCTTTCTCCAGGGGATCTTCCTGACCCAGGGATCAAACCTGTGTCTCCTGCATGGCATGTGGATTCTTTACCACTGTGCCCCCTGGAAAGCCCACAAAAGTAATACTGTGTCATGAAAGCTTCAGCAGTACATATAATGTACACATGAGTCTCCTGTCCCCTCCTTGTCACTCCTAACCTCCATGGGTGACCACTGTTGACAGTTCAGGGGTGACCTCACAGACCTTTTTCTATGCCCCTGAAAACATGTAGATGTATTCCTATAGAGTGATTCTTACATTCCTGCAGAATTAGAAGCATTGTTATTTGAAAAAAAAAAAGTTTGGCAATGTTGGTCTTTCTGCTAAAAGGAGTGGTTTTCACAAATACTGGAGCATCATTTTATCATAAACCACCTTCCAGGGAACTAGTTTGAAAGAATAATATTTTATAACATGTGTAAAATCAAGGGCATTTACGTGAAATCCTTTGCCTTGGCTTTTCTGTATTTTTCAGTACCCATGGATAGTTTGTTTATGAAGAATGTAGTATTCAGGGGAGGCAGAAAAACAGCTTATGTCAACTAAAGTAATAAACTGAGTTAATCCCAAGTTGACAATTAAATGCCTTTAAAATTACTTATTTCAGTCGAGAAGCAGTCTACCCACTCTGTCATCTCTTTTGAGCTTATTAGTAGTGGAATTTCTTAGGTGACTCTTCAAAGCCTATGTCTGCAACATTCTCAAGTTATTAATGAGGATTTTCTGTTGGAAAAGCCAACACGATTTGTTGTTTGATGCTTTTTTTTTTTAAATTTATTTTTATTTTTTTTAAACCAAAACCATTTTGTATTAGGATATAGCCGATTAACAAGTTGGGACACTTTGAGGTGAACAGTGAAGGGACTCAGCCATACATATACATGTATCTATTCTCCCCAGACCCCCTCCCGTCTAGGCAGGCACATAACATTGAGCAGAGTTCCATGTGCTGTACGATAGAGCTGTGTTCCTTCTCCATTGTAAATATACCAGTGTGTACATAACCTTCCCAAAGTCCTTAAGTATCCTTTTCTCCCTGGCAACCATGAGCTCATTTTCTGTCTGTGAGTCTCTTTCTGTTTTGTAAGTTCGTTTGTATCCCTTCTTTTTAGATTCCACATATAAGCAATGTCGTGTGATGGTGTTTGATGCTTTAAGTCGCAGTGGTTTTGGGGTGCAGGGAGAGTATAAGGGAGCTGACTCTTTCTGCCTGGATGCCCTTGTCACTGGAAGAAATATATACAGAAGATAGGGACAGCGCATCAGCACTACTACATTCAAAGCTTTCTGCTCAAGTGAAAATGTAAAAATACAGTTAGTGAAATAGAAGAAAATGTGGACCTTTTCAAAGCATTTTTGACACAAACCAATGTAGAAAGTGGATACATAAGAACCAAAGGTTTGATTTCAGGTAATAGCTGTGAATGGTAATTTCATTTTCCTAAGAATAGTCTAATCATGTATCTCTTTTTAGTTTTTTTAAACTCTCTAAAAATTTTATTTTTAAGTTTGAATTTGTCACTTGAATAATTTTTTGTTCTTGAAGATAACTTTCTACAGGTTTCCTGTGATTGAGATCTTACATTTTTTTAAGTTAATTAATTTACTTTTTTATTGATGTGCACTACAGTCCATAGGGTTGCAAAGAGTTGGACATGATTGAAGCAACTTGGCACACACACAGACTTACGAAAGTAACACATGTTTATGGTATATAAAATTTGAAAAATGCAAGAAACAAGAGAGACACATACCATCGTTCATTTCAAGCTGCACAGTTTACTGTGAGCACTTGTCATGATTTTGTCATACATTACATTTATATTTGTAGAATGACCTGTTAGGTATAATCACATTTTGTCTTAAGCAACAGATATGTATGTAGGCATAAAATGCACATACATATGTGAAAACATATCTTCAGTAAAACTTGGATAAGGCTAAACATACTGTGTGTTACCTCCTTTTTTCACCTGTTTTTTTTCGCATTATAATATACATAACTATTTTAATGCCATTGTATTTGGAAGTGAAATGTTTCATTTTTGTGAATGAGAAGTTCTTGAAGTCAACCATCTGGATTCTTCTCTGCAGGAAGAATGTTTCCTGAACCTGGAAGCTCCTATATCAAGGGTGTGTGGGTACGACACACCGTTCCCTCACATTTTTGAACCGTTCTACATCCCAGACAAGTGGAAGTGCTATGATGCCCTTCGAAAAATGATCAACTATTGACCGCAGGTAAGTCTGCCCTGTGTTTAAGGAAGCTAGTGGGCACCCCTGACATTAATGTCCGGTTGACCAAGAAACAGCTGTCATCAGTGTGTGTCTTTTCATAAACGGCAATTTCCAGAACAAATTATGGATTTCAGAAAAAAAAAATAACGTATGATAGTCTGTTTATGTTTAATAGAAACATATCGAGTATATGCATTATCTGATTTCTAGAAAACAGATACATTCATATGTTACCACTGAATAATTATGGGATGAACATGCCATCTGCCATGACTCTAAATACACCTTACCTCGTTTTTCTGACTTTTACCATCATTTCTGTATATTTTTATCATCAGTTTAAACCATTTGTGAATAGAGGTAATTTCTGTTATATAAAGATAACTTTAAGCACCATTCATTTGGACCCCAGCTGTTTAAACTATATGGTGTGATCATAGCATTCTGAAATTTGCCTTTATATTATCTTGAAAGATAGGTTTGTTGAGCAGGAAACCTATTTATTATGTATAAGGGAAACTGCAACTTAAAAAAAAGAGAGAGAGAGAAATCCAGTGCCACTACCATTTCCAGAACCTTTCTTGGCTAGTGAATGTTTTAAAATGGGGGATAATGCATGATATTTATTCATTGTGATTTTCTAGGCCATGCCTTGCTGTCCCTCCAGCAGTGTTATTCTAGCAAAAAGTGAAAAAACCATTAAGTTAGTTTTCAGGGTTTAAATATAGAAGGTGCTATCGATACACTGATTTCTTTGATCTCTAGCATTTTTGAAATGGTTCAAAATGTGTAGCTAAGGATTAAACGCTTTATATTTTAATATCTAGGTTGTCCAAATAATAATATTATTAATACATTTTGAAGAGCCATCATCTTTGAAAGGAAAAGTGAGGACGGGCTTCATATAATAAAGCCCATATGTTTTAAGATTAGAAAATACTATGATTCTTAAACTCTGTGTGTGGGTAGTAAATCAGCTCACCTCAAACCAGAGAAAGAGATACCTTTACAGTTAGGCATATAGAGAAAATAATGCCTTCTCTGCCACTGGGATCCCCACCATTTTTTGTAGTTCTATTCTGAGGATCCTGGAGAAGGGAATGGCTACCCGCTCTAGTATTCTTGCCTGGAGAATCCCATGGACAGAGGAGCCCGGTGGGCTACAGTCCATGGGGTCACAAAGAGTCAGACAACTAAGCAACTAACACATTCTGAGGATACTGTCATAGGCGTTAGTAGGGCGAGTAGTTTCCATGCCGCGGAATTCTCTCAGACGTGCAGAAGTAGACGGTAGACGCTGCATTTCTGATGTCCTCTTAACGTCTGTGAGTGCACCCGGCGCCAACAGTCTCACTCAGGTCTGGTTGGAGGACTTCCTCACTTTCATGTGCATCTTGTTCCTTCTCTTAGGGACAGTCCAGGTGATAATGTGCAGCTCTGTGCCTTGTTGGTATTGTTAAAGTAATATTTAGGTGCTGATTTTAAATTTGAGTATGTGTTTCTTTTTAAACCTAAAAAAAAAGTTTAGACCTTTCATGAAGTTATGATAAGACTGCTCTTCTATGCTAAAAATTAAAAGTGGCCTTAAAGAAAGTAGTCATGTAATTGAGAAAATCTGTGTTTAATTCACGGTGGCCAGAATGTCTATAATTGTTATTGATTTCTTTTGCAGAAAAACTGGAAGATTATGACTAGATATGGAAATATTTTTTCTGAATTTTTTATATTCCTTCTTCTTGAAAATAGAGTTTTTATGAAATGAACCAACTTGGATATTGGCTGAAAAATCATGAATTAATTATTGTATTCACACAAATGAATTGATCATTTCTGTTGAGTGTTTCAGATTCATTTTAAAAAGCAGTCCCCATGGTAGGCTTATAAATTTCATTCAATTATGTCTGTAAATACTGGATGTAGGACACTCTTCAATAAAGCAAAAATCAGATTGTCTTCAGTGTGTGTCTTTTTTTTCCATTTAGTTAAAAAAACTTTTGTGGAAGAGTGAGAGTGTCCTAGTAACTTGTTAATTAAATCTGAGTGAAAGTGAAATGTTCAGAAATGTTGATTTTTCAACTTTACTGTATTTGGTTTCGTTCTTTATGGCTAAGATGGTTGTATGTTGGCAAAACTTCTGGAATGTTTTTCCTTTTCTTCTGTCTCATTCCAACAAGGTGGTGTAGTAAGGGGAACTCACTTTTTCTCCTGCGCGTATCGAGGCAGGATCGTCCTTGCTGCCTCGCTTCCTTTTTCGGGAGATGGACGTCCTCAGCCTGTCTTTTGTTACAAAATCACCACGCTTTTGTTTTCTTTTGGTTTTGGCCCTGATGTTGCAAAGCAAATATTTTTCTCCACGTCCTTTATATTGTGATGCAGCTAAAAAGGAAAACAACATTAACAGCTACGAAAGGAGGATGCCTCCTTGCTGAGGGCTTTCTCAGGGCCTCTTGTTTCCGTGCCCTTCACCATAGTTCAGAGGGGCCTCGCAGCAGCGTCAGGGACCCCTTTTCAGAGCCTTCACCCCCAGCCCTGTCCCCAAAGGGCTGCCTTCCCTCCCACTTACCCCAGAAGAGCTGCTCCTCACCAGTTCCAGTGGAAAGATCCCTGCCTTCCTCCTCCAAAAAAGCAGAGAAATAACATCATATAATGTTTTCCCTACTCTATGAACACTGGAAAAAAATGGACTTTTTTTTATGATTGCAAGTGTATATGTTACTTTAAAACTACAATTTAAAGTTGTGTTCTGTTTATTTTTATCAAATATTTGGAGGAGGATATGGAAAGTGACATTTGCAGACTGCCAGAAACTTGGAGGAAAGTAAAGGCACATTGGAACAGATTCTAGAGAGCAGGGGCTAAAATAAAGAAGCAAAGCATTTGTTAGGGGTGAAAATAAAGCCCTGTCCTTGGTTTAAAAGTAGAAATACCTGTACAGTATAAGACAGGAAAAGATGTACTAGTCAGTGAGAAGTTTGGAAGATTTAGGGAATCCATTTGACTTACAAGTCAGGACATTCTGAGTTGAAGGCGCCAAAGCTCGGTATGAACCTTGGCTTTGTCCTTCACTCTCCACTGAGTCTCCGAGCTTCTTTGCAGGGAGCTTTGGGCTCACGTGGCCAGTCCAGCAGAACAGAGAATGTGAGCTGGTCATCCACGTCTTGGCCAATAATGGTTTTTTTTAGAACATCTTTTTGTTGCACTTATTCTTTTAGTTGATATTATTTATGATTTCAGTTGAAGTTACTTGTTTTATTGCCATTGGTATCCTTTTTAATACTATTTTTAAAATTCATTTGTTATTGTAAGAATTTTCCCTTAGCTATTTTAAAATTACTTTCTTTGACTCTGCTTCCCTCCTCCAGTTAGCCCTGCAGTGCCCACCAGTAAATGACCCCTTCCGTCCAAAATAAACAGCTTACAGTTCGTGATAAACTCAGTCTATAGCATGTGGCATCTTCATAATTGTCTTAAATACACTTTTTTTTTTAACATGAAACAAACTGTTCCATATTGTAAAAATAAGAAAATAGATGAGAAGAGACTAAAAAGATGTTAAAGAAATTCCAAAGTCCGCACTACTCCCAGCTTCAGGATAAAGTCTGCTCCATGTGACAACACGAATGTACAGTCAATATAATCTTCTGTAGTTCCAGTTACCCAGTTTCTTCAGGGCTTCCCTGGGGACTCAGTGGTAAAAGAACCTGCCTGCAAGGCAAGAGATCTGGGTTTGATCCCTGGGTCAGGAAGACCCCCTGGGGAAGGAAATGGCTACCTAGGCCAGTATTCTTGCTTGGAGAATCCCCATGGATAGAGGAGCCTGGTAGGCTACCATCCATGGGGTCGCAGAGTTGGACACGACTGAGCAACTAACACTTTAGGGAAAAAAAAAAACCACATTCACGTTCTATACAATTGATAGATGTCATCCAAGCTAAATAGACATTAGGGGGAGAAAATGACGCATAGGAGCAAGACAGTGACGTCATTTCAGTGCCTAAAATTTAAGTCACGGAAGCTAAAATCTCTTGTGGGATCCTGTGAAGATGTCCCACGGGGCATCCACACTCAGTCTCGTGAAGCCTCCTTCCCGTCAGCCTGCCCATGTTGGGCTCATGTGGCTTCTGGCTGCTTGGCCTCCCCGCCCTCACTTCTAGTAACAGCACTGCTGTTTGTTTAAAGAACTCCCTCTCCCAATGCATGTGGCTCAGGGGGGGCTGCCAGTCCCAGGGCATCCAGACCAGCCACAGAGATGGCCCCGGCCCAGGCTCGCTGGGTACCACAGATCAGAAAGTCGGGTTACTCATGCAAAAGCACAGCTTAATGAATCGCAGCCTAACCTTGTCAACGAAGCTAAATTCTAAGTTCTCCCACTTTAACCTGCTCCTTGTACACTAGGGATAGAATCAGTACGTGTACACCCAGGTAGGCACACAGCCCTGCCTTAGCAGAGATGCTTGGCTGATGGGGTGAGGAACATGACCTCAAAGCACCAAACTGGAATTTCTAGAGAAACATGAGGTTTGGAGACTCTGATATGTTTTCTTAGGCCATTGAATTTGGAAAGTAATAGGAAACATTCATATAGGGGCAAAAATTTGGAAACCCTGATACCTGATGTGAAAGTGAAAGTCACTCAGTTGTGTCCAACTCTTTCCGACCAAATAGACTATAGAGTCCATGGGATTCTCCAGGCCAGAATACTGGAGTGGGTAGCTGTTCCCTTCTCCAGGGGATCTTCCCAACCCAGGAATCGAACCCAGGTCTCCCACATTGCAGACAGATTCTTTTACCACCTGAGCCACAAGGGAAGACACCTGATACCTCCCTGAATGTGGTAATTAAAGATATTTGCCAGAATAATGAGAAATAAAATTAGGACAAGAATGAGGAAGTCATAGGTGGAAAAGACTAGAAGTGAAAATGGAAACAAGCTAGATGAAAAGATACAAATCAATAATTGTCATAAGTACACCTTTTTTTTTTTTTTTCTTGGCTGAGCCACATGACGTGTGGGATTTTTATTTCCCAGTCAGGGATTGAACATGGGCCCTTAGTAGTGAGATTGCAGAGCTTAACCACTGGACTTCCAGGGAATTCCCATAAACGCACTTTTTATGGGTAACAAACGTCCTATATTTGACAAAAGGAATATATCACAGTGAAAATATAACAGTTAAAATTCTTTACATTCTAAATGCATACTATTAAATAGCTTATAAATGGAAAGGCTGTGAACAGAACGATTGTAGAAGCCTTTGTCACTCTGCTTTCAATTTGTTAGGTGAGGTAGACAAGAAGAAATAAACGGTTAAGTCAATAGAAATATATTTTATACATTGTATCTTCAAAAACAGAGAATAGATTGCCTTTTAGCCTATAAACAGCAGTTTAAAAAATTGACCACATACTGTATTAAGGCACAAAGAAAAATAAAAGTAAGTTCCTCAAAAAAAAAAAAAGATCCAAGGTACCACATCCCACTGAGAAATAAAAGAGCACCTAGCCAAGTAACTGTGGAACTAAGGAAAACAATTACAGCATAATTAGAACATAAGATCACTGATGTGCTTCAGCCAAAATTTTACTTAGTGGTAAATTCATAAACTTTAAATCTTCAGAAAAAATAACTGAAAATACAGGGATGAAGAATAAAGACGCACAAGACAAATGAAAAGAATAATAAGGTTAAAAGCAGAACATTCTAAATGAGAAAAATAAAACCATAAAAGTTTTTTTTTTTTTTTTTTTGCTAAAATGAAAGTTTTTCTTTCATTTTTTAATGTCTATTTCCTACAAAGATGGAAGTTTTTATGTATTCTCCGGTGGCACTAGTGGTAAAAAACCTGCCTGCCAGTGCAGGAGCCACAAGAAACATGGGTTTGATCCCTGGGTCGGGAAGATCCGCTAGAGGAGGGCATGGCAACCCACTCCAGAATTCTTGCCTGGAGAATCCCATGGGCAAAGGAGTCGGGTGGGCTTCAGTCCATAGGGCTGCAAAGAGTCGGGTATTACTGAACCAACTGAACCTGCATGCGTGCACTAATGAAAGAAAATAAAGGCTACATAATGGCTGTTCCTGTATCAGTTAATAATTCCCAGGGTCCTTTGTTTGAGGATAGGAAAAAATTTGGCCAAACCTAGTTGTTTATCCAAAGTATTGATAAGCAAAGATCTTTGTATTACAATATTTTATTCGATCATTGTAATAAAATAATTATTAAGGTCTTGTTTTCCTAAGTCCTTCAGTTTCTTGCTGCAGCCTACTTGGCTACTATAAATATCATGTTAACTATGAATTTTCATAAGATACAGTGACTGTTGTCGAAGACCTTTTGATCAGTCAATCTAAGAAAGAACTGGAAAATTTTATTCAAGTCAAATTTGAGGATTATAAACGGGGAAGAGCATCTCAGAAATCTCTGAGAACTGTTGTGGGGGTGATTCCCTGGTGACTTGGATGGTAAAGAATCTGCCTGCAATGCAGGAGGCCTAGGTTCGATCCTTGGGCCGGGAAGATCCCCTGGAGAAGGGCCTGGCAACCCACTCCAGTACTCTTGAATGGAAAATCCCATGGACAGACAAGACTGGTGGGCTACAGTCCATGGGGTCAAAAAGAGTCTTAACTGTTCTGCCCATTAGAAGTCAGGGCACAGTTGTACCAGTTTTTTGAGGCAGAGGGCTGTACATTAAATGATGTATTGTTGAAAGGTACACAGTTCATATCTAAGTGTCATTATGGCCCCTTACAATACCAAGAAGGAATGCTGTCTTTAAGATATTGTCCTAGGGACTTCACCAGTGGTTGGCCTTGTAAGGACCTGCCTTGTAGTGCAGGGGGTGGGGGTCCCATCCTTGGTTGGGAAATTAAGGTCCCAGACGCAGAGCTACTGAGCCCTGTGTGCACCACAACTAGAGAGTCTGAGCACCACAGTAAAGGTCCTGAGGGCCACAGTTAAGACCTGACTCAGCCAAATAAGTAATTTTTTTTTAAGTTGTCTTGTTGATACTGGGAGAATTTTGCTCTTTATGGTTGAGCAACATTTCTCCCAGTGGGAAAGGTTTGGTTGATTCAAAATGCAGATTAACAATGCACAGTGGAGGAAGAAAGTTCAAAGGGCAGAGAACATTTTTATGTTTAAATTTTTCTTGTCTTGCCATACAATATGAATTTTGTTTCATGTTATAAAGAATTAGAATAATTCTTAAAAAAATTTTTTTGGATCATTTGGAACATCTACCTAATTTTATCCTGGGGGTTTTCCCCTTGCATTCCCAATTTTTTAAAGTTCAAGTATGGTTGAATTACAATGTTGTATTAATTTCTGCTGTAAAGTGATTCAGTTATATGTGTGTGTGTGTGTACATGTGCATGCTAAGAGCTTTAGTTGTGTCTGACCCTTTGCGACCCCATGGATTATCGTCCACTATGCCCCTCTGTCCATGGGATTCTCCAGGCAAAGATACTGAAGTGGGTTGCCATTTCCTCCTGCTATATATATATATATACATTTTAATCTATACATTCTTCTTTAATATTCTTTTTCATTGTGGTTTCTCATAAGATTCACTATAGTTCCCTGTGCTATGTACAGTTGGACTTTGTTATGCATCCATTCTAGATATAAAAGCTTACATCTGCTAACCCCAAGCTTCCACTTCACCCCACCTCCAACACCCTCCCCAGTGGCAACCACAAGCCTGCTCTCTATGTCCATGAGTCTGTTTCTGTTTTGTAGATAGGTTCATTTGTGTCATAATTAGATTCCACATATTTTACTGGTTCCACAAGGCTTTGGTCTGTTTATTGCAATTCTGCAATGCCTGGAGGGGTCCTGGTCTACAGAGGTTCTCAATGTGCTGCTGAACAAACCAATGAAAGGAAACGCGGCTCTATGCCTGAATCAGACCTATACCTGAAAAGCACTCAGGTGAAACTCTCTTTGAGAAGTATAGACATTTAAAGTAATATATTGATAGTGTTTGATGTTTTATACCAGTTGATATTTCAGACCATCAGAGACATAGGGTTATATTTCATTTCTTAAGGCATTTCAGGAATAGAAGCTATCTTTCCTGTAGGGCTTGACCTCAAAAGTCCCCAAGAGATGAGTATTGTTTCTATATTTTTAGGTCCATTTCTTAAGCTAGATTTCAAAACTGTGCATTTTTTAAGGGGCTCTAAGATAATATTGTATATTAAAATGTATCTGTGAATGGACAAACCAGAATAGAATGCTCATTCAAAACTGTTCCTTTGAGGGTGATGAGATTTTATTCATCTCTGATCTTGCAGTCACAAATGGAGAAACAGCCTGGTTCAGAGTTATTGTCCTAATGGCCCCATCTGTGCTGTTTCCCTTTCTGGTTGGTCTGCAGACTCAGAACTGGATCAAGGGCAGGACACCATCTCCTCGGCCACAATAACCGGTGGAGGAAGATGACCCAAACCCACCAATCCAAGCCCTTTTCAGGGTTTTTCAAACAAGCAAACAGATCTGGGATGATATTATTCTGGAAGGACCTACTGTTGCCTTCCTTGTGGAGGGAGGCCATCTTTATCTGAGAAAGAAAGGAACCAATGTACCAAGCAAAGATACTATACAAGATGGGGTCAGTCATGCCCCCGGCTGATCGACCAGCTCCACTGTTGCCGTGCACAGCCTCAACTCCCTTTCACTCTGTGAGGAACCACCCCAGGATCCTTCCACTTATTTTGTTCTACGTTCTCTCTGTTGCTTGCAAGTAGAAACATCCTAATTCAGTCATTCTAATGCTTTGGAATACATTCTGTTTGAAAGAAGAAAGTCCACATGTTTTTAATACAGTATACTTGGGGAAAACCTTCCATCCTTGGGACTAGTCTGTGTATCATGCTTGATTTTTTTCTTATCTACAACATGCAAATTAGATGCAGATATTGTTGTATTAATATAAAGTATCTTAGCCATAAAATAAATGAATTCAGGCTTCCAGCCTGAAAGTTGAACACTGGTAACCTTCCCTTAGGCCAAGAAAACCAGCAGTTCCAGAGCATCTGTCTTTGGGAAGCCTTACTTTTTGGAGGCTTATTCATATAAAATTCTTTACTGAAGTCATGAGACCTTAGAACTGTTTTTAAATGTATCCAGATAGCCCCAAACAGCCCTTGAGAGTTTTCTTTTTCAAAAAGGTTTAATATGCTTGTGGTCATTCTAATAGCCAATGTTTCTCTCAGAATACTTTATCTAAATTCCCCATATTTTCCTCCTCCCATTGAATCATGTGTTTACTTTCACTGTATTTCATCTTTTATGTGAAATGTTTCAAGGCAGTCAGAGGATAAACGTATAGTGACTGTTTGAGTACCTTTCACCAAATGTGAAGATTGCAAAGTACAATTTATCTTCCCTAAGTCTACCCTAACCAGAGGAAAAATTAACATTAATAGCAGCAGTGGTTTTCTTTCTTTCTTTTTTTTTAAATTCTATTCCAACTGCTAGACAGCCTCCTAAAGGTTTCCCTAATTATTCGGGGGAATTGCTGGAGGGTTGCTTGAACCACCCTGTGGTGTCCACAGTTCTCTGGCTGCAGGTCTCTGATGAGGTGTCTGTTCCCAGCAGCTACGGAAGGCGCCGCAGGGCTGCTGCTGTGACAGGGGCCACCTGCAGCTGATACTCGCTCCCCTGAAGCCCTCAGAGGCCCCTTCCCCAGGGACAAGGTTAGGTGTGGATGCTGAGGCTGCTGTTCATCTTCGGGCCCCTAGAACAGAGATGGCGCTCTGTGTTCTTCCTGGGAGCAGGAAAATCTCATCTCCCATTGAGATACATGGATCCTAAAAAAGTGCGGCCATGTGCCCCCAGCAGCTCATGGATGTTCGGTGAAACAGGCCACGTGCTGTTCACCAGCTGTTGTACTTGGAGGCTCTGTCCCTCTCGGGAGCTCAAGCACTCTTGGTCCATTCTGGGTTCCCCAGCTCCTTCTTCTTTGAAACCAGGCTCCTCTGCAAGGCTCCTCTTTTCTCTTGTACAGGGAAACCATTGACCAACTTGCCATCCTATCCTGCAGACCCATCAAAGTCAGGGCAGTGTACTTTAGTCCTAATTTGGTTTACTCTTCAAGGAAGGATCTCATGTCTCTTAGATTTATTTGATCTTATTATGTGCATAGTAACAATTTTCATAGAGATTATGAGAAAAATTGCTTGGAAAATGGAATAACAGTGGTTTGTGATTTATGGTATATCTGTATGACTAGGTACAATATAGAATTTGCAAGTAATGAATATGAAGATTATGTAGCAACATGGAAGCATGCTCAATATATACTTTTAAATGGAAAATTCAGGATATGGATTGTATGTTTATTATAATTACAACTATTATTTCGTATGATTATGACCATTATTACTTATGATTTTTCTTGTGTAGGAATAGTTAGAGACTATAACAGCAGTGTTAGAATGAGGGCCATGAGTTATATCATAATAAAAAGGTAGTTTTTACCATGTTGGTTATGCAAAGTAATAAAGGTACTGAATACATACTTTACTAAACTGTTGGCAAGTATTAAACATACTTGTATGTGTTTAGTTGCTCAGGATATATGAGTTATTGCTTTTTTAGGAGTTTTATTGTGTTCTCTGAATTGTATTGTTTCCTCTGGTTTCCATTCTTCTACTTTTTTGGGTTTCTCTCTTTTGTCTTATGTATGGTGATTCCCGGTTGAGATTTCTTAAGACTGAGCATCTGAAGTCAACTTGGATTGTGATGGATACCTGCAATGGAATATTATTCAACCATAAAAATGAACACAATTCAGATACACGTGGCAAGAGGGGTGAACTTTCAAAACGTGCTGCATAAGGAGACTGTGGACACAAAGGGTGATGCAGGATTTCATTTATATTAAGGATCCAGAATAAGTAAACCCATGGAGACGGAGTGCAGATCAGTGGTTGCCAGGGGCTGGGAGGAGGAGTGAATGGGAAGAAAGTGCTTAATGAGTACAGGTAAGGGGGCTTACTTTGGAGCGATGAACATGTTGTGGGAGTAAGTAGAAGAAGAGGGTTCGTGTTGCCACCAGATTGTTTATTTTGATGCAGCTCATTTTGTTATGTGACTATCACATCAATAAATTACTCTTTTAAAGCTGATGGGAGAGTTCTGTATGTGTGTGTGGCAAGATGAGCGGTGGCCTTCATTTCCAGATGATTAGTCCACTGCTTCGGCCCCCTGATGCAAAGAGCCGACTCATTGGAAAAGACCCTGGTGCTGGGAAAGATTGAAGGCAGGAGGAGAAGGGGATGACAGAGGATGAGATGGTAAGCATCACCAACCCAATGGACATGAGTCTGAGCAAGCTCCAGGGGTTGGTGATGGACAGAGAAGCCTGGTGTACTGCAGTTCATGGGGTCGCAAAGAGACAGATACGACTTAGTGACTGAACAACAACAAAGGCAGGTAGTCCCCCACTTTGAGAGCACCTCAACATTGTTGGCACAGGAAAGGGTGTCCTCTGGGGCTGTCTCCCAGAAAAAAAGTCCGAATCTCCCACCTAGAGGGTGACAGCCTCGTTCATTAAGCACCACTTGGACGTGGGGTCTGGATGTCACATTCAATTTCGTGTTTTCTACCTTGGGCATCATTCCATTCTTACTCTGGACCGCATTTTCCTGATCCCAGAGGCTGTCTCTCTCAACCTGTCCAGAGGATAACCCCTGGTTTCCACAGGGCAGGCAGACACCCAGTTCTCTTTGTAGGGGTGAAGGAAGGGGATGCCTCCAGGTTCTCCCCTGGCCTCACCTCTGCTGTGGACCATACCAAGACCCTCCAAGGTCAGCCTCTTTCAGTGACTGGTCCTGCTTTCCATTGTCTTCCCCATTCTGGGTTAAGGCTTCCTTAGTTGCTCAATCATGTCCAACTCTTTGCAACCCCAATTCTCCAGGCCAGAATACTGGAGTAGGTAGCTGTTCCCTTCTCCATGGGATCTTCCCAGCCCAGGCATTGAATCCAGGTCTCCCATATTGAGGTGGATTCTTTACCAGCTGAACCAACAGGGAATCCCAAGAATACTGGAGTGGGTAGCCTATCCCTTCTCCAGTGGGTCTTCCTGACCCAGGAATCGAACTGGGGACTCCTGCATTGCAGGCAGATTCTTTACCAGCTGAGCTAGCAGGGAAGCTCTTCTTGGATGCAGCACCTCTTATTTCATTCTTCTGACCTTACCCTCATCTCCCCTCTCCTTTTCTTTTTTGTCCTTGGGGCTTATACTTTGTAAAAACATTTTCTTCATTATCTTGGTAATGCCCTCTCAGGAAGGAGAGGTGAAAAACCTGTTTGTTGTTCAATAAGCTGGTTTAACGCGTACCTTTTTTTTTTTTTTTTTGCAAAACTTTTCAGGGGAAATTTTACCTAAGAATGAAAAGAATGGTCAGCTCAGAAGGAGACTGGGTTCTCAGCCAAGTTAATGATTTGCTGACCTTTTCTTATGCCGATTGTTTTTACTGTTAAAGTGATCATGGAAAGTGGTAAGAAGTGGCAGGATACAGAAAGGCCCACGTTTATTAAATGCCACTTTTGTGCCAAGAGAACAGCATGATACCTCCTCAGGCTTCAGGTGAAAATTACAGAGATTAAGCTAATGTTTTCCCATCTTGGGTGATTGTTCCTGCAAAGTATCAATTCTCATAACTCTCTTTGATGTAGGTGAAAATTAAATAAGGAAATGTCTGCTGAGGCCCGGAACCCCCGCCCATGCCTCCAGGACAGGCTTCTCACAAGCCTTTGCCATTGATCTGTTTATGCCTTTGACCCCCCCAGCCTCCAGCAGGAAGAAATCCTGCCTTAGTTATCACCATGCACAGAGCAGCCCAATGAATAATTGTACGATATACATGGCACTCCTGCTATAGGAGCAATTTAAATGGAAGAAAATAAGTTGGTAAATGTAATGTGGTCTTAGAACTTATCAGCTGTGACAAACACTAAAAGCTGTATATTCACAGGTCACTATCTAGTGGCCCTCGTTTTACTCTTGAGAAATCCGCTGATTCATGTGTGTTTCATTGCAGGGACCAGAGATCTACTCACATTAATTTATGCAAAGCAGAATTTGTACTA
This sequence comes from Oryx dammah, assembly GCF_014754425.2. Classification (NCBI taxonomy): domain Eukaryota; kingdom Metazoa; phylum Chordata; class Mammalia; order Artiodactyla; family Bovidae; genus Oryx; species Oryx dammah. The sequence continues at coordinate 7,623,409 of NW_024070188.1, forward strand.
AGGAATCTAATTGCAGGAGAACTCTAGGACTTAGAAGAATTAGAAAATTACACACATTTTAAAATAATTCCCCTCCTTTCTCTCTATCTTTCGCTAGAGACTTTGGGTATTTCCTCTCTGCCACTTGCCAGCTTCATTTTTTTTTTCCCTTTGTTGACTTCCTCAATTCACTCAGCACCTTATGCTTGGCTGCCTTAAAATGGCAGCCTCTACCTGGCTTTCTAGCTTGGTTTCACATAATTAATGCACTTGATATTTGTTCATTTTAATTCCAGGTTCCCAGGAGTAGCAATAAGTGGGCCAACCCAGGTCAGGTGTCTCCTGGCCCACCGCGCCCGGCATACGGAGGCTGGGGAAAGACGGCGTCTCCAGGAGAGCGTGCTTGCCTGGTCCCTCTCTCTCTCTGAGGGAGACGATTGGTATTGTTGTCCTTGTTGCTGCTCCTTCGTAAGTATCTTATCCAGAGCTTGGTGAATAAAGGTTAGGTGACCAGTGAATGACAAGTGCTCCTTTAGAGGGGTGCCTGAGGGGTGGGGGTTCTTTTAAGCCCTGTCTGGTGCTGCTTAGTGAGTGACAGTCTCTCAGTCGTGTCCGACTCTTTGCGACCCCATGGACTGTACAATCCAAAGAATTCTCCAGGCCGGAATACTGGAGGGGGTAGCCTTTCCCTTCTCCAGGGGATCTTCCCAACCCAGGGATCGAACCCAGGTCTCCTGTGTTGCAGGCAGATTCTTTACCAGCTGAGCCACCAGGGAAGCCCCTGGTGCTGCTTATACTGTGGTCAAATAGGAGCACACACCGCACAAGAAACAGTACTCGTTCTCTGCTTCAGCTAGATTTCTGAAAGGGTCATTCAGCTTCTAGCAGCTAATAAAGCACTGGCAACTAAAATTGAGGAAAATGGAGCCTCTGTTACACCAAGCTTTGGGAGTCTCACACAGACAGAGGGATTAGCAAGTTTCTGACTCTGTGACTCTCTAAATGCCATCTTGGCACACAGAGGTCACATGTTTTAGATATTTTTAGAAAACTTGAACCATATAAAAATTGAAATTAATTTTACAATGTTGTGTTAGTTTTCAGGTGTACAGCAAAGTGATTCCATTTTTTAATATATATGCATATTCTTTTTCAGATTCTTTTCCATTAGAGGTTATTAAAAGCTATTGAGTAGAGCTCCAGGTGCTTTACAGTCCTTGTTGTTTATCTATTTTATATAAATGTACAAATTAATCCCAAACTTCCAATTTAACCCTCCCCTACCATCCCCTTTGGTTAACTATGTTTGTTTTCTGTGTCTGTGAGTCAACTTCTGTTTTTAAAATAAGTTCATTTACATCATTTTTAAAGGTCTTACATATAAGTGGTATTTGTCTCTGACTTACTTCACTTACTCTGATAATCTCTAGCTCCATCTCTGTTGCTGTGGATGGCATTTCATTCTTTTTATGACTGAGTAATAGTCTATTGTGCATAAAAATAAACCACATCATCTTCATCCATTCATCTGTCAGTGGACATTGAGGTTGCTTTTGTGTCTTGATTATGGTAAATAGTGCTGCTATGAACATTGTGTGCATGTATCTTTTAAAATTAGTTTTCTCTGTGTGTGTACCCCAAAGTGAGATTGCTGCATGATATGACAATTTTATTTTTAGTTTTTAGAAGAGACTCCATATTGTTCTCCATAGTGGCCGCACCAATTGACATTTTCACTGACAATATAGGAGGGTTCTGTTTTATCCAGCCCTCTCCATAATTTATTTTTTGTGGACTTTTTGAGCATGGCCTTTCTGAGTGGTGTGAGGTGCATACACTATAGATTGGAAAAGGGACTAGAATAGGAGGTAGATTCTGAGAGAGAGTCAGGCACTTGGCATGTTGGCGAGCTGGAGAGCTGGTCCAAGGAGGAAAGATCACCTTTTGTGAAGAAATAGTGGTCCTGAATATTGCATAATTAAGACAATGTACAATGTGAAGAATATAGTCAATAGCTATATAATATCTTTGTGTGGTGACATATAAAAAAAGTGGTTATTTATTTCAGTTCAGTCCAGTCACTCAATCATATCTGACTCTTTGCGACCCCATGAACCGCAGCATGCTAGGCCTCCCTGTCCATCACCAACTCCCAGAGTTTATTCAAACCCATGTCCATTGAGTCGGTGATGCCATCCAACCATCTCATCCTCTGTCATCCCCTTCTTCTCCTGCCCTCAATCTTTTCCAGCATCAGGGTCTTTTCCAATGAGTCAGCTCTTTGCATCAGGTGGCCAAAGTATTGGAGTTTCAGCTTCAATATCAGTCCTTCCAGTGAACACCCAGGACTGATCACCTTTAGGATAGACTGGTTGGATCTCCTTGCAGTCCAAGGGACTCTCAAGAGTCTTCTCCAACACCACAGTTCAAAAGCATCAATTCTTTGCCACTCAGCTTTCTTTATAGTCCAACTCTCACATCCATACATGACCACTGGAAAAACTATAGCCTTGACTAGACGGACCTTTGTCGACAAAGTAATGTCTCTGCTGTTGAATATGCTATCTAGATTGGTCATAACTTTCCTTCCAAGGAGTAAGCGTCTTTTAATTTCATGGCTGCAATCACCATCTGCGGTGATTTTGGAGCCCAGAAAAATAAAGTCAGCCACTGTTTCCACTGTTTCCCCATCTATTTCCCATAAAGTGATGGGACCAGATGCCATGATTTTCGTTTTCTGAATGTTGAGCTTTAAGCCAACTTTTTCACTCTCCTCTTTCACTTTCATCAAGAGGCTCTTTAGTTCTTCTTCACTTTCTGCCATAAAAGTGGTGTCATCTGCAAATCTGAGGTTATTGATATTTTTCCCGGCAATCTTGATTCCAGCTTGTACTTCCTCTAGCCCAGCGTTTCTCATGATGTACTCTGCATATAAGTTAAATAAGCAGGGTGACAATATATAGCCTTGACGTACTCCTTTTCCTATTTGGAACCACTCTGTTGTTCCATGTCCAGTTCTAATTGTTGCTTCCTGACCTGCATACAGATTTCTCAAGAGACAGGTCAGGTGGTCTGGTATTCCCATCTTCTTAAGAATTTTCCACAGTTTCTTGTGATCCACACAGTCAAAGGCTTTGGCATAGTCAAACCAAAGCCTTTGGTTATTTATTTACTGTATCATTACTTAGATTGTACTCTGTGTGCTAGGATGTCTATGAAAAATGATGATTAATAGCAAGAATAGGTATGACTGGAACAGGAAGTCTGCCTGGGCTGTGAAGCAGCACTAGGAAACTGACTTCCTATTTCTTCTTTGTGATGGTCAGCTTAATTCTTCCTTTCATGCTCTCTTATTTCCTCTCTTACCTTCAGTCCTTCAGATCAGGGAAATCTGATTTCATTTTTACTCAGACTGAAATCTTGAGCCCCTCATTCTTCAGTTTCCTATAGCCAGGATTGAAGTGGTTTTATAGAATGCTTTCCTCCAAAAGGGGTCATAAGAGGTCAGGGTACGTGATAGGCGTCATAGTGCTTACTGAGTTCCCTGTGTAATCAAAGGTTGATATCATTGATTTTTCAGCCCTTCAACCAGCCAGTAAGCCTCCCACAGTCCCTCTCCTGGGGCTGGAATAGCAAGGGGTTGCTATTGTAAATTCTCTGGGGATAAGGACAATGGAAGATTGTCATAGGACCTGCCAAATCTTATATGGTAGGGACATGATCTCTTGGGATGCTCTCCTAGAGGACAAAAACTTTAGTAGACTCTGCAACCCAAAGGTGGAGCTAGTGGTAAAGAACCCTCCTGCAGAGGCAGGAAACATAAAAGAAGTGGGTTCCATCCCTGAGTGGGGAAGATCCCCTGAAGGAGGGCATGGCAACCCATTCCAATATTCTTGCCTGGAGAATCCCATGGACAGAGGAATCTGGCAGGCTGCAGTCAATGGGGTCACAAAGAGTGGGACACGACCAAAGTGACTTAGTGTGAACGTACAGTGGGAGAGAGCAGGTAGATCGGATCACAGGCGAAACTTGATGTGAAAAATAAGGAGATCAAGTTGGCCTCACAGTGTTAAACGACACTTTTCTCAAAAAAAAAAAAAGAAAAAGGAGCCTGTAACTTTCCAGAATTGCAGTCTGCTTTAATTTTAAATGTAATAAATGTTGTTAACTTTCTCACTTGAAACGAAAGTTGCATTAACCAAAGACGTGCCTTTAGATGTAAGTTTAAATAAAGCACCTCTAAAGAAGACTACAATTGTATGTAATTTTACATAATTAACTGTAGCTATTTTGTCATACTACAATTTTCCGCTTTGCTCCTTGTGTCTACAATTTTGATGTTCGTCATGGATTTGGATGGTTTATTTCAGTGCAAGCTTACCCACATTTGTAGGGTGCAGATGGTAATTACTCTCTACCCAAAACCAGACAAGATGCCCCAAGTTTTCAGTTTGATGACACTTGGAAAATTTTTAGCAAAGAAAATAATGACTGCTCTTCAAATCTGAGCACAAACATGAAGGCAAACGTTGTTTCAAAAGGTTACTTTTATTTCAGCCTCTATTCTGCATTTCCCACTTCTCTGGCTTTTCACTGCTGAGACATGATTGAGCACATTGACATGAGCCTTTCTCGAAAGGCTGAGACTACTATACCATGTCAAGGGCTAATATGGTTTTGATTACCAGAAATTATGTTTTCAAGAGCCTATCTTCGGGAAACATTTATTTTCTTGTCTCTTCAAATAAAAGATCATGCCGAATGTGAAATTCGTCTTCAGAGTCTTGGATGCAATTTTTTTCTCATTTTCTTTCCATCACACATGAAAATTAATATTTTGAATTTTCTATGCTTTGGGTGTAGAATATTCTTCATGGACTAATCTCTTTGAAGTTAGAAAAGCTGACCTCATTCTCTGAGCGTTGTACAAACTGTATTATTGCAAGCCTAGCATAGAGCTGTGGCCAAGGAGATTGCAAAAGAAATGTAGGATCAAGTCCATGCCTTCCAGAACATATAATCCAGAGTAGCAAAAGGAATACAGCATTCTCTTATTAAAGTTTTCTTTTAAGAGGACTGTGTGTGTGTGTGTGTGTGTGTGTGTGTGTGTACATGTGTGTGTATGTATAACCACTTTGATGTACACCTAAAACGAACACAACATTGTAAATCAACTATACTTCAATGAAATTTTTTAAAAGTTCCATTTGAAAATAAAGAAAAAACCTGATAAAATTTAATTAAGTAAAAATCATTTCCTTCTAAAATAAATAAACTTGACTTTCTAAAACTCTCAGGAGGTCTGTAGGGTAAGGGAGTCAGAGAAGGCGAGGTTCAGAAAAAGAAGGAGACGGCATTTTACAGGAACAGATCACCTTTAATGGGGCGAGAAGGGGCAGCGGTCAGATTAGTGGGCTGCTGCCCTAAGTCAAGAAGAGAGTAGGTATATAAAGAAAACATATATATGCAGAGATGCATCGTTTTGAGGGGGTCTGTTTTTCCTTATGATTATTTTTGATTAGTTAGCTTTCAACAACTGAGGTAAGGAATTCCTGAGACCGGCCGGAGACTGGGATCGGCTGGGAGCTGAACGTTATCAATCTTAATGTCCATTCCTTTCGTCAAGGGAGAAAGTTCTTTATAGAATGGTGGGGAGGACCTGGAGGGGAGTTTTAACTCCAAGCAATTTTGAGCCGCGTAGCTTTCCTTCAAGGTCTACATAAAAATACTGAATGAAGAGTACAAAGAGTATGTTAATATGGCAAAAATTTGTAGGTGGTTGACATTTGGGGGACCCTGTGCTTGATAGATATGACTTCACAGAGAGCACTGGAGCTACTTTAGGGAACTCCAGTATGGCTGTTAGTTCTACCATTGACACACATTGGAGGCAGTGAGGTGAGAGTTGCAAAGAATTCATGAATACACCCAACCTTCCTTATGATGTTTGGAATGACTAAAAGCTGTACAACAGTGATATTATGCACCTTTTTAAATCTGAATGTGTATGAGTCGTGTGCACTTGGATTTAGAAAGTATTTATCACTGACATATTCTTTTTTTTTTTTTTTTGATGTGTACTCAAACATGCAATGACCCAAACCTGAAACCAACAGGACCAACTGAGGAAAGAAAGAGCAAATAGCTAGCATCCTCAAGACACACTTCAACTAACCAGGGATCCGAAATAGACTGCTGGCTTGCAAAGATGCACAGATAATTGAACTGCGCATTACTGTTGGGTCTGAAATGCGTATTTGGTGGATGGGGGGTGCAAAGGAGCTCCAGGTCCTGTCTATCTCGATGTGGGGTGGGGAGGTCCTGAGGCATGAAGTGGTGGAAGCTGGAGATTTCCGCTCTCTGATAGTTCAAACTAATTTTCAGATGAGTATTATTCTACAAGAAGTAGAATCTCTGGGTTTCAAAAGTAAGTAGAACCTCTTTTCCTTCCCCCCTTTGCCCCCTCAAGCCTCTTTATTACAGCCACTGACACCACAATAGGTAAAGCCCATCATTCGTCAGGAGCCTCAAACTCGGTGGCTCTCAACTGAGATTAAAACCCAAACTTTCACGCTGTGAAAACAGATGTGATAACAGGACCAAGAGTTGGCAATTCAGAGAAAGATAGATTGGCTCCTACTGTGGCTTTCCCTGTATAATCAATGAACCTGTTGAAAGCAAAGTTAGGGCCAGGAATTCGTTCTGAATGGGAAGCTATAATATGACACCCTTGGAAATATTTGAAAAGCAAATGATCTCACTACAACTCGTATTGGTCCTTCAGGTGTAATCATTCAAAGATGCCTGTGGTATGTGCAGTTTGTGTTTTTATTAGTACAGAGTGTGTTTCAGTTTTCTGCAAGCCAATTTCGGTCTCGAGGCCAATGCCATAAACTTGAACCTGGAATAATCAAAGCAGGAATTTCCCTGTTGTTTGGCCTTGAGCTCTACTCGTTAGCTGTTAATGAGGTAGAAGTTGTAGGGCCAAGTCCCATGTGGGCTGCTTGGCTTTATGTTGAAGGAAGCATCTTTCAAAGGCACAGATTGAATTCCCATCTCTAGGCAAACATCAGGCCGATTCCTATCGTGGGATACAATTTGCTCCTGAGAAAGACGATGGATATTGAGTTTACTGTAGCCCGTACCTACCATTTGGAGAAGGAAATGGCAACCCACTCCAGTATTCTTGCCTGGAAAATCCCATGGATGGAGGAGCCTGGTGTGCTACAGTTCATGGGGTCGCAAAGAGTCAGACAGGACTGAGCGACTTCACTCACTTCACATACCTACCATTGGACTGCTGCTGCTGCTGCTAAGTTGTTCAGTTGTGTCTGACTCTGTGTGACCCCATGGATGGCAGCCCACCAGGCTCCTCTGTCCCTGGGATTCTCCAGGCAAGAATACTGGAGTAGGTTGCTATTTCCTTCTCCACCACTGGACTAAAAGTACCAAATATGGCCTGCTGTCTAGAACAGCCCTGGTGCCTGTCCATAGGCATAGACAGCAACGTTTCCCTTTCATGGTGAGAGGAAAATCTAGCAAACAGAAAGGAATTGACCAAGTTACCTATGTATGAAAATCCAATTTTCACTTATAAACCAATGTCCTGTTGACCTAAAAGTGATGTTTTGTTCCACATAGAATTTTTTTTGCACAATATTTTTGTTGTAGCCCATGTGTTCTGGGAATCAAACTCGCTCAGAAGGACAATGCAGATAGTGGAGGGCAGTTTATTACACCGGCAGGTCCAAGGCAGAGTCTCCTCTTAGCCAAGGACCCCGACCAGTTTTTGTGAAAACCGTATATACCCATAGTGTACGTGCCCAAAGCCACCTCCCCAAAGCCTTAAGCCACCTCCCCTTAAGCCTAGGTAGTTAACAGTGGACAGTTATCAATAGGTCTGTGGTCATGCCCCATTAAGCATAATAGAATTTATGATTCTATTTGGTTGCACAGATAATTAGGATATTCTTCAGGCAACAGAGAATCTAGGTACAAGCCCTGGGGCTTTCCATCCAGGGGGATCTGGTTTTCCAGTTGGTATGTTGTTTCCATAGATACTGGGCATATAGCTCAAAGTCTACAGTCTGGCCCAAGATGGAGTCCTGCTTTCAAGACGGAGCCTGTTCTGTTTCCTCCTTCATTTTCAGTGATGTTCTTGTCTTTCAAATATCTTATTACAATAATCTCCCATTTCCCATTTCATAATATATTAGTTCTAAATCTATAGAATGGAAATTATTTAAGCCAGTTTATCCATCCATCTGTTCATCCATCCAGCTTTCCCCCATCTACCTGTTCATGCAGCCATCCGTTCATCCAGCCACCCGTTTCAGTCCTCTACCTATCCATCTATCTAGGTTTCCAGTACACTTCTTGAGGGTGTAGTTTATCCTTGCTGCACTCATGTTCTCTTTGCTGACTCCTTAGTGTTTTGAAACTGACTTCCAATCCAACTACTCTCCGCGTGTTGCTCTCTCAAAGATTACCAGATTAACCTCGTGCCCCATGTCTGTTCTCAATCCCCAGCCCAGAGACAGAAGGGAAGGGAGGTGGACTTCAGAGGTGAGCCATCTTCCTTGATCTCTAGCCCTCTGCTGGCAGGAGGGCAGGCATGACAAGTCTTGTCCTACCCACTGCCAGCAAGAGAGCTGTTGCAGGGCTTGTATTTGAGCAAATGACCCAAAGTTCACTTTTTCTCAAACACATTTCCTTTTCCTTCCATGACTGATGATAATGATTCCTCTTCAACCTAATGACCATCTCAGAGTCGGCTCCAAAATCTGTGGGGCTGAGTGCAAAATGGAAATATGAGTTCCCTTGTTCAGAAAAGAGGGAAAAGTACTGTGAAAAATACTTAGAAAGCCTTTTCCTTTCTCATGAAGTTTCTCTCTTCACTTGTGATGGTGTCTTTTAATTTGCTATTTGTTATTCTAAATAAAGAAAAATTAAAAATAAAAATTTTTAGTGTGAAACTTAACCATTCATCTTTATTTTCTACACCAATTTTAAATGTAAATTTAAGAGCATTTAGTTTATATGTAGAATCATTGAAATTGCAGTTAGAATTTTTTAGCTGATACAGGCGTATTCATTTCGTTTTTTCCAGAAGAGTGGAATCACTGCGCAAAACAAACTGCTGTTTTTTTAAAGTCCACTTATTGATATGCACACGTTCTATTGACACTCTACTGTGGGTGAGTAAGGAAGGACTGAAAGGCCAAGGAGCTGTGGGTCACCTGATTGACCCTTTCCTTCTGTGTCATTTTCAGCGCAAGCAATTGGCTAATGCAGGGACGAAGCACAAGTAACAAAAGATATAAGAAGGTTCCATGGTAATTCATGTTTCTCAGAAAGGCATCGATTTCTTTCAAGCCAGCAAATTCTGGTTTGAACAGAAATCATGGCCTCTTGGGGCTTTCAGCCTTCCTCCATGGCCCTCTTCCTCAGCTGAAGATCACCTGGTACTCACTTTGAGTCTTGCCGAACTCCCTTCTGCACATCTTGGGTACTGGAATTCTGTGTCGGGGCACAGCGCGGCGTGCGATGGGAAGGCGAGGAGGGGTGGACATGTACAGGCTGTGTATCCCTCTGCTTATTCACATGCTCCATGCACCCATCCAACTTTCCTTACAAAACAAGTTCAGAGATCAGATTATGAAGAATTGTGAGACTGTAGTAGTGCAGCCTTTCACTAGACTTGGAGCCCTTGAGACACCTCAAGTCACAGCCAGGAAGCTGGCCCTAGACTCTCTGATTTCTCTCATTCTGTCCACTTATAAGGGTCATGGGTAATCTGTCATCATCTCCTCATTTATTTATTTGAAATATAGCTGCTTTTTATGTGTTGGTTTCTGCTGTACAGCAAAGTGAACCAGTCACACTTTCTCAGTATATCAAGGTATACATATATTGCCTCTTCCTTGGATTTCCTTCCCATTTAGGGCATCATCATCATCTTTTCTTTGTAGATTCTATTCACCCTTAGAGATTCAATTTATACCACTGTCTCTAGTTCCCAGCTTTCCCCTAGGCTCTGAATATTCAAGTGCCAATTCATCCCAACACAAAACATGTCTCAAATAAAAGTCACCATGTTCCTCCTAAAGCTGTTCCTTCCTGTTTCTGCTACTGAAACCAAAATTTTCAGTCACTTGGTTCTCAGTGTTCACAGAGCTGGTAATGCAGTGCCTGTTCAATACACACCAGTTTATTGTTTATTTTGAAAATTGGCTCCTAGTTACAAATTTTCAGCATTCAGTCTCAACCACTCAGAAGTTGATCATCCTGGTGGTAGATGACCCATGTCTCTATTTCTATTCTCTTCCACTTTAAAAATTATTCTTATACTGCATCTTCAACACATTGTACAGAAACAATGAATTACTGTAAAATCTAACCATCCATTTGTATTTAACCCTCACTGAAGTCTTTTAACAGAAAAAGCATTGATATTAATAGTTAAAATGTATACTGAGGCTCGGAGTGGATTTCACTTACATATGCTTGCAACTTTGCCTTTCATTCATTCTCAAATGAGCAGTTTCATTTCTTCTTTTCTATTTCCTGATTTATATATATTTGCAGTTTTTAAAAAAAATGCCAGTGGGCCTCAAACTTAATGCTTTCAAAGCCACATTGGCTACTGTTTTGTTATTTGTATTCCTTGCTGCATGAATTGTAATTGGATGGATTTTAATTATGGTGCCTTGATATTTTCAGTGAGTCCCACTTCTGGTTAGGACAGAAATACAATGGCAGTATTTGGTGGTGGTGTTTTTTTGGCACTTCCAGTTCAGACTAAAACCCAGGAAAGGTTCAACAGTGTTAAAAACAACAATAACAACACAAAGACAAACAGAACTAATAAAGTAAGATGGGGGTTTAGATGATTTCAAACCTTATGCTGGTATTTGGTTTCTATTTAAGTGAAGTTCAAGTTAGTTTCTGTTTTTATAGGACCCTCCAAGCCAATTCCTAGCCATTTTTGCTCTAGGTTTGGCAAGGAGAATGACTAAACTGCCTTCTTGCTTGACTGGGGCTCATCCAGTCATTAACTGCCTGCAACACAGAGGTAGAATTTTTACTTTTTTTTCAGATGGCCCAAGCACTGGAAACAATGTGCTACTTGTATAATAAATCCAAAGAAATCCAAAGAAATGCCAAAGTAACGTGTGGCTTCCAAAAGTGACCCAGAGAGCTGTTAGGCACAAGAAATTGGAAGCCAACTTTGAATCCAGTATCGACCACTCCATCCAAATATGCATTCTGGCAAAAATAAAAGTGCTAGTTATTTGTGAAATTTGAAAGTCAGATTTCAAATAAGACTTACTTTTAGGCTGCTCAATGATAGATTTCATTTATGGTAATCCTCTAATTTGAGGATATCCCAAACTATTTTACACCACTCCTTTAGGCAGTCTTAACAATTCTGTGACATTTCATTATGCAACATCAAAGCCAATAAAACAAGATATTAATCAGTTCAATAAACTTGATTGAACTTTTTGATGCATCTATCACAGGTATAAAAGAGCAGTAAAATGAATAACTCCTACCTTTAAAAAAAAAGAGTCAATCCTTTTGAGGGTTAAAAACATGACAAAGTGAAAGTGTTACTTGCTCTGTTGTTTCCAATTCTTTGTGATGCCATGGACTGTAGCCTGCCAGGCTCCACTGTCTTTGGAATTCTCCAGGCAAGAATACTGGAGTGGGTTGCCATTCCCTTCTCCAGGGGATCTTCCTGACTCAGGGATCGAACCTGGGTCTCCTGCATTTCGGGAGGATTCTTTACCATCTGAGCCACCAGGGAGAACCAGTAGATGAATAATTAAAGGATAATACAGTATAGTATATAGTTCTATGTTATATAAAGCACAGAACAATATAGTATTTAAAATGGGGTCAGAAGAGGAAGAAACTGTCCCTATGGGGAGGAGAAAGTGAAGCGTAAATAGTCTTACTCCTTGCAAAGTTGGTAAAGACCAGAGAAGGCATCCTCAGAGGACTTGTGAAAAACAAAATACTTAAACAGTTTTAGACATTGATAGATGCTGCGTGATATTTTGCATTTCTTTAGCTGTAAACGACTAAGACGTTTTCAAACACTGAGCAGTGTGAAATAGGGAAGAGCTAGAATGTGACTCAGATTATAGAGGAATTAAAGATTTTGAAAGCATAGCTTGTCTTGATTGAGTAAAAAATTGCTTCTCAATGGAAGTGAGGTGGCAGAGGGGCACAGATTTAGTCTATTTAGACTTTATTTTTAATTGGATTCCTTTTTGAATATTAAGTTGGAAGAGTCCTTTATATATTCTAGATATAATTCTATCAGATATATGATTTGCAAAGCAGATTTCTCCCATTCTGTGGATTATCTTTCCATTTTTTTTGTGTGTGTGTGATGTTCTTTGAAGCATAAACGTTTTACATTTTCAAGTCCAATTTATCTATTTTTTCCCTGTGTTACTCATGCTTTTGGTATCGTATCCAAAAGTCACTTGAAACCCAAAGCCATTAAAGATTTACTCCCATTTTTTTTTTTTTTTTTTTGTCCTAAGAACTGTAGCTTTATTTCTTACTTTTAAGCCTTTTATCAGTTTTGAGTTGATTTTTGTGTACGGTGCGAGGAGGAGTTTCACTTCATTCTTTTGTATGTGGTTTTTCATTTGTTGCAGTGCAATTTGTTGAGGAAATTATTCTTTCATCATTGGGTGGCCCGGACACCGCTGTCAAAAGACCAGTTGACCATGGCTGCATGGGTTTATTTCTGGACACAATTCCATCCCATCGGTCTTCCTGTCTGTCCTTATGCCAGCACCACACTGTTTTGATTACTCATGTAGTAAGTTTTGAAATGGAGAAGTGTGATTCCTCCTACTTTTTCCAGGCCCCCCCGCCCCCCCCGATTGCTTTGGCTATTTCAAGTCACTTACAATACATGTGAATTTTGGAATCTGTCCTTTTCTACAAAGAAGTCTGCTGGGATTCTTGATAAGGATTGTAGATTAGGTTTTTGAAGAATTATTGTCATCTTTTTTATTTCTTTGTTGCCATCTTAACATTAAGTCTTTAGATCCATGACCATGGATGTTTCCCCATTTATTTAGATCTTTAATATTTTTACAGTGTTTTATAGTTTTCAGAGTATATGCTTTATACTTCATTTGGTACCTTTGATTCCCATTTTATTCTTTTTGATGATATTGTGAATAATATTGTTTTCTTAATTTTATTTTTGGACTTTTAAAAAAAATTCTGATGTTATACTTGAATATAACTGGTTTACAACATTATATTAATTTCAGGTGCACAGCAAAGTGATTCTGGACTGTTTATTGTGTAGAAGTACAATTGATTTTTGTGTATTGATCATATTGATATAGCCTGTAACCTTGCTGAACACATTGATTAGTTCTGATAGTTGTTTAGTGGATTCCTTAGGATTTTCAACATATAGGATAATGTCATCTGCTAATAGAGAGTTTTCCATTTTCCTTTTCAATCTGTATCAGGAAAATATGATTGATATCCTAGTTCTGGAGAGTAGGTATACAGTTCAGGAACACAAAATTATTTTTCACCCCCCCTGTATCTCTTAGGTGCTTTCTAGTCTCATTTCACCTTATTTGTATGGCCTGTTGTAAAGACTATTATTCTAACATCTATTTTGAATAAGGAATAACTTCCTACACTGGATAGGCCCCATCTCATCAAGGTCAATGACACCTCTGAGGATAGAACTACCAAATGCTAATAATGTATGTCTGTAACCCTGGACCCAGAATTAGGATGATTCCAGGTGTTCAATATATTAGATCCCTTTTTTGTGATGCAGTTAAATATAGTTCGCTTTTCATTAACAATCTATACAGCCACAAGCAGAGGAAAGTTTTATGCATGAGGTTTTTTCCTCACCATCTGTTACTTTTAGCAGTTACATGGTATTTGTTATTCATCCCCCCCAGAATCCATCATATTTAAATATTAAACTCACTTAATGAGGTCAGTACGTTTCTAACAAGAGCGTTTTCCCTGATCTTCACTCAGATATGTCTTGTGTTTCTCGCTTTCAGCAGCTTTTATGTCTAAAAACATTCCACTAAATTATGCTTCTGTGGTTATTTTTGATAACCAAATATTTAAAATAAATTCTGCATCACTTCTCTGTTAAAGGACATTTCTTGCCACCAGCTATAAGGTTTATAAGGTCAATTCTTCATTTTCCTGAGTTGCAAAATGGTGAGCCTGTAATTCCCTTAACATCTACTTTATTAGCAATAGCTATATTCTTAGAAAAGGTGTTTCATATTTTGCATATTCAATGTAATCCTCTGAGGCTTGAGGAAATTTCTAACACCTGATTAAAAAGGTAAACATGTCATATGTTTTCTACATATTTTTTGCTGTGTTTTTATTAAATTCAGTCTCTCTCTCTTTAGTCACTAAGTTGTGTCCGACTCTTGCAACCCCATGGACTGTAGCCCACCAGACTCCTCTGTCCATGGGATTCTCCAGGCAAGAATACTGGAGTGGGTTGCCATTTCCTTCTCCAGGGGATCTTCCTGACCCAGGAATTGAACTCGAGTCTCCTTCATTGCAGCTGGATTCTTTACCAACTGAGCTTTGAGGGAAGCCTTCATATTCAAATTCAGTCTAACTTGTGGTAAATTACAACCCACGTAGTAAAAAGCCTATTAATGGTCAATAGATTTCTTATGATAATGATAGCATATCCCAGAAAGAGGAAGCAAATTTTGAAAAAGTTTACCATCATCCTTGATGCATTTTTGACAATCATGAACTCCAGACTAAAAAGTATCTCTTTTGTATTCCTTTCAACCATCAAATCTATTTAATAAGATTTTAAAGATACAAAATTAATTTATAATATTCAGGGTTCTGGAGGTATCAAGACATAAATTGTGGTTTATCAATTTTGGCTTTGATAAAATTGTGTAAGAAAGAAAACTGTAAGAAAGCTATTGAAACAGCATTGAGATAACAATTGGTATTTGAAATCCCTTCTCATCTAGAGAGCCTCCAATTCTAATTATATGGGGCCTGGGGCTGTCTTGATTTCCCAGGTGGCACTAGTGGTAAGGAACCTGCCTGCCAGTGCAGGACACATGAGAGAGGTGGGTTGGATCCCTGGGTCATGAAGATCCCCTGGAGAAGGACATGGCAACCCACTCCAGTAGTCTTGCCTGGAGAATCCCATGGACAGAGGAGCCTGGTGGGCTACAATTTAGGGGGTCACAAAGGGAGACGACTGAAGCAACTTAGCATGCATCATGCAGGCGTGCAGGGGCTATCTTCATTGGATTTGAAATATATTTATATTTCTTGGTGTTACTAACATCTACTGTACAGAGAAGGCGATGGCACCCCACTCCAGTCCTCTTGCCTGGAAAATCCCATGGATGGAGGAGCCTGGTGGGCTGCAGTCCATGGGGTCTCAAGAGTTAGACACGACTCATTGACTTCACTTTCACTTTTCACTTTCATGCATGGGAGAAGGAAATGGCAACCCACTCCAATGTTCTTGCCTGGAGAATCCCCGGGACGGGGGAGCCTGGTGGGCTGCCGTCTATGGGGTCACACAGAGTCGGACACGACTGAAGCGACTTAGCAGCAGCAGCAGTAGCAACATCTACTGTATCGATACATTTTACTGAAAATCTCTATATAAAATGCCTTCACTTGGCATCAGTGAAATGTTCATGCCTTGGGTTTCTGTTGAATCTCTGTAGATGCTTTAGTTCAGCACCCAAACTACTGCCCTGACCTGCACCTCCCAGCTGTTCAAATGTCCATCCTGCTCTCCAGGGTACTACATCTTCCTCAGCTCTCTCTTCTCTCCACCACAGCCCTGGAAGTCTTCTCTTTCTTTGACATATAATTATAATAAGAATAATTGTATTACGTGCCATCACTTTTATAAATATTTCCCTGTTTTGTTTGCTTTCCAGTCTGCCATTTGGCTTTAAAGGCATAGAGGATAATTTTTTAAAATGCAACTAATTATATTAAAAACTTCATTCTTCAAATGACTATATAGTTTAAATGCCCTTTTGCATAATAAAGTTAAGTTCACTAATAATTTTCAAGGGTGTTAACAGTTTCACATTTTGTGTTTAAATAGTCAATTAACTTAAAATGTGTGTTTATAATATGAGGTGAGGATTTAAGTTCTTTTTCCAAAATATTCATCTCTTTTAAACTAATTTTTGGATAAGAGGATGTTGATAGGTTTCAAAATTTTAAATGTGCAAAATAACATGGACTTAACGTACAGACAATTGTTGTCTTTTCTTTATAGACCTTCTATCTTGAGAATTATTTTTCTGTATTTTGTTGAACAAGATGATAGACTTTGAACAGTTATCTAGAAAATCACGTTTTATCTGCCAATACTTCATACCACAATTTCGTCATTCATGAGCTCTTGATTTTATTCTCTTAATCAGCTGGAAGATATTTACAAGTAATTTTTTTTTTCAAGAAATTAACAATAGGTGGTATAATGAGCTGAATGGTGGCCCCAAAGATATATCCATATTCTAATCCCTAGAGCCTGTGATCATTACCTTATTTGGCAAAAGATCAAATATTGCCTGGAATGGCAAAAGATGTGATGAAGTTGAAGAGCTGGAAGAATTTATCTAGGATTATCTGGGTGAGCTCAGTGCAGTCACATTTGTCCTTATTAGAGAGAGGCGGAGGGAGTTTCAGCAGACGTGAATAGAATAAAATAAGAAGAGAGAGGCAGAGACTGGACTGATGGAACTCTGAGCCAAGGAGAACCAGGGATGCCTGGAAGCCATCAGATGCTGGGAGAGGCAAGGAGTGGATTCTTCCTCTGAGCCTCCAGAGGGTGCATAGCCTAGCCGCCACCTTGATTTTAAACTTTTGGCTTCCAGAACTCTGAGAAAATAAATTCCTGGTGTTTTAAGCCACCAAGGTTGTGGTAATTTGTTACAGAAGTAGTAGGAAACTAATAAGGTGATGTTTAATGAGCAAGGGTATAATAAATAAGAATGTCTTTAGAAAACAAATATGGTTACCAGAAGCGAAAAGAGGCATGGGAAGAATAAATTCAGAATTTGAGATTAATAGATACATACATATAAAATAGATAATAAGCAATAAGTTCCTACTGTATAGCACAGGGAACTATATTTAATATCCTGTAATAAGCTGTAATGGAAAAGAATATGAAAAAGAATGGAAAAAAATACGGAAAGTGTCTGAATCATTTTGTTATACACCAGAAACTAAAACAAGGTTGTAAATCACCCATACTTCAATAAAAAAGAAAAAAGAAAGAAAAGAAGTGACAATGTCATTTTTTGCTTTAATGTATGAACTACAAACTGGCAAGTTATAAAATTGAAAGAAGGCTTATAAAATTCAGGTGGCTCAGCAGTAAAGAATTCGCCTGCCAGTACAGGAGCCGCAAGAGACAGGAGTTTGATCCCTGGGTCGGGAAGATCCTCTGGAGGAGGAAATGGCAACCCAACCTGGTATTCTTGCCTGGAAAATTCCATGGACAGAGGAACCTGCTGGGCTCCAATCCATGGGGTCTCAAAGAGACAGACAAAACTGAGCAACTGAGCACACACACACATAAAAAGGAAGGGTTACACCCTTATTCTGCTAATATTCTCAGGACATTGCTTTATTGACCATTATCCTCAACCATCATTCTTTTCAAGGGAACATAAATTTTCCTCCCGATTATTTGTAAGATCTTTTTTTCTTCTGCCTTTCTTTTTTTGGGGGGGTGGGTTAAAAATTTTTCAAGAGTGTGCTTCTTTATATTGATAAACTTTCTAGAATAGAGGGAGCCTCTCGATGTACAGAGGTTGTTCTTTTCAGCTCAGAATATTCTGTCCTGTGAGGGTTCTGTATTAGTCTGTCCAGGCTGCTGTAACACCATAGGCTGAGTGGCCTATGAATAACAGAAATTTATTTTTCACAGTTTTGGAAGCTGGAAGTCCAAGATCCAGGGGCTGGTAGATTTGGTGTCTGGTGAAGAAAGACGTCTTTCTGATTCTGTGCTTTCTTGTTCGTAGATAGCCATGGCATTGCTGAAACTTGCATAATGAAAGGGTCCAGAGTGTTCCCAGACCTCTTTTTAGTTCAGTTCAGTCTCTCAGTTGTGTCCGACTCTTTGCGACCCCATGGACTGCAGCACGCCAGGCTTCCCTGTCCATCACCAGCTCCCAGAGCTTACTTAGACTCATGTCCATCAAGTTGGTGATGCCATCCAACCATCTCATCCTCTGTCGTCCCCTTCTCCTCCTGCCCTCAATCCTTCCCAGCATCAGGGTCTTGTCCAATGAGTCAGTTCTTCACATCAGGTGGCCAAAGTACTGGAGTTTCAGCTTCAGCATCAGTCCTTCCAACGAACACCAGGACTGATCTCCTTTAGGATGGACTGGTTGGATCTCCTTGCAGTTCTGTTTTATAAGCGCACTAATCTCATTCCCAAAGTTAATCGCTAGTGACTTCCCAAAGGCCCTTTACCTCCAGTATCATGACATTGGGGATTTAGTTTCAGCATATGAAACTTGAGGGGGAAATAAACATTCAGCCCATTGCAGGCCCTGGTTATTACTTTTGTTTTGAGCTTTTCTTTACGAACACTGCGTCTTATATAGGTCCTCTTCTCTGACTTACATCTCCATGATCTTCCCATCATTTTCATCTATCGTCCCTTTCCTCCATCTTCTTGGATGGCTGTTTAGGTTTGTCCTCCATAATATTGCTTCCATTTTCTGCGACAGTTCTTATCTTGCTTACGGTTTCCAATATTGATTTTTATTTTCATGTTCTTAGCTCTGTTTCAATCTTTTCTAATTGCAAGTTTTCTTTTCTATCATGTTTGTTACTTATGATTTTTGGAATCTTGTTTATAGAGGTTTTATCTTATTTTTAACTGAGGATGCTGAACATTTTCCTGAAAAATTCTTCTGAATCCTGCAGTATATTGTTTTCAGAATTAGAATCTTCCTCGGTAAAATGCAGATGTTTTTATCATACAATTATTTCCTTTTTCTTATTGGTGGTGGTTGTTTAGTCACCAAGTCGTCTTGTGATCCCATGGACTGCCAGCCTCCTCTGTCCATGGGATTCCCCAGGCAAGAGTACTGGAGTGGATTGCCATTTCCTTCTCCAGGGGATCTTTCTGACCCAGAAATTGAGCCTGGGTTTCCTGCATTGCAGGCAGATGATTTACCAACTGAGCTATGATATTTAATATTCTAGTTAAAATGACAGATAGCCTATAACAAGTTTACCACAAAGAAAAGCAATTATCTGCCTCACATTGGCTTAACTCTGACCATTTCATCCCCCCATCCAAGGACAACACTTCTGAACGTCATCTTTTAGTTTCTTTTGATTACCTTCTTAGTTTAAATAGCCTGCTTATATTGTTATCTCTTTACTGTTTGTCTTTATCATCATACTAGAATATAAGGGTGGAGAAGGCAATGGCACCCCACTCCAGTACTCTTGCCTGGAGAATCCCATGGGTGGAGGAGCCTGGTGGGCTGCAGTCCATGGGGTCGCTACGAGTCAGACATGACTGAGCGAGTTCATTTTCACTTTTCACTTTCATGCATTGGAGAAGGAAATGGCACTCCCCACTCCAGTGTTCTTGCCTGGAGAATCCCAGGGACAGAGGAGCCTGGTGGGCTGCCGTCTATGGGTCGCACAGAGTCGGACATGGCTGAAGTGACTTAGCAGCAGCAGCAGAATATAAGAGTTACCTTCTTAGTATTATCTCTCTAATACTCTCCACCTTCAGTATCCCACAAGAGCATTTTCATAGTTTTTCTATCAATCAGTGTCTAACGTTTACATTATTATGATTAGGTATACTTTCCTCATTACCGTGTTGTTGTTTAGTTGCTAAGTCGTGTCTGACTCTTTGCTGGTCCTATGGACTGTAGCCCTCTAGTCTCTTCTGTCCCTGGGCTTTTCCAGGAAAGAATACTGGAGTGGGTTGCCATTTCCTTCTCCAGGGGATCTTCCGGACCCAGGAATCAAACCCGTGTCTAGAGCATTGTAGACATATTCCTTTACCACTGAGCCACCAGGGAAGCCCATTATCCATATACTATAGCACGAAGACAACTGTTTTGCTCTCCCTAATGCTTATTTATTATTTGATTAATTTTCATATATGTGTGTGCTTAGTCGCTCAGTCATGTCTGGCTCTTTGCGACCCCATGATCTGTAGCCTGCCAGACTCCTCTGTCCCTGAAATGTTCCAAGCAAGAATACTGGAGTGGGTTGCCATTTCCTACTCCAATTTTCATATATCTACCATTAATTCATACATGGACTTTTCCACTGAAGATTACTCTCCTCTTAATTTGTCAGTCTTACGTATCTCCTGGAGGTGTCCTTTCTCCTTTGACTGGGACTCTCTGCTCTCTGGACCAGCAGCACAGCTTTGAAGGTTACGTTAACTTCCCCGTTACCATCATCATCCTCATCCCCTTCATCAGAATTCACTTCTTTCCTGTGTCAAACCCTTTCTTTCCTGGACTCTTGTGTGTCTCTTTCTTGTTTTTTTTTCCTTGCCTCAGTTCAGTTCAGTTCAGTTCAGTCGCTCAGTCGTGTCTGACTCCTTGCGACCCCATGAATCGCAGCACGCCAGGCCTCCCTGTCCAGCACCAACTCCCGGAGTTCACGACTCACATCCATCAGGTCAGTGATGCCATCCAGCCATCTCATCCTCGGTCGTCCCCTTCTCCTCCTGCCCCCAATCCCTCCCAGCATCAGAGTCTTTTCCAATGAGTCAACTCTTCTCATGAGGTGGCCAAAGTACTGGAGTTTCAGCTTCAGCATCATTCCTTCCAAAGAAATCCCAGGGCTGATCTCCTGCAGGATGGACTGGCTGGATCTCCTTGCAGTCCAAGGGACTCTCAAGAGTCTTCTCCAACACCACAGTTCAGTAGAGCTAATTTTCTAGGAACATCTAAGAAAGGGTATAAGTGAAGTAAAATTTTGAGAATTTGAAGGTCTAAAGAAATTGTGTTGTTGTTGTTATTCTACTATCACATTTGTTTGCTCCTTTGGCAGGGTAGAGAACTGCAGTTTCTACATATTCTCTTTTATAACTTGACATTTCGGTTTATTTGCGGAGTCTAGTGTTACTTTGAGGAGGCTTTCGGGATCTTTATCTCTGAGGTTTCTTGAGTGTCACAACCAAATAACTTGGGAAGTGTCTTTGTTCACTGAGATATTTGAAGCAGGCCCTCAACCTGGAAGATCATGCTATCTGGTTCTAGAAATTTCTATTTTAATTTGATATTTTTCTCTTTTTTTGTTTTCTCTAATCTTTCCTGTCCTTCTTTTACTTGGCTATTTACCATCCTGGTTAGTATCTCTAACATTCTTATGTGTTCCCTACCATTTTGTTTTTTCCTGGCAGATTTTTTTTTTTTTTACATTTTAATTGAATGTTGCATTTATTGTATCAAATCCTTAATATCCAGAAGTTTCTTCATGTTTCCCTGACATATCTTAAAAGTAGAATTCTAGTTTTTTTTCTTTTGGAGTCAATATTTCTTTCATCTTTCCTGAGAATATGAATTAATCATTTTTTTCCAAAAAATTTACTTCTGTTGTCTCTAGCTCTCCTGAGGTTCTTTGTTTCTGTTTGTGTATTTCAGTCTCAAAATTTGAGATTCTCTACAACCCCCAGTGATCCTGGGCCACTTAGCGCTGATTGTAGCTGTGTGCAGTGTGAAAGAGGCTTTTCAAGTAACAGCTTCATTAAAGTTTGGGTGGACAGAGATTCAGACAGCTTTCTGGGAGGGATCCCGAACTGTCTGTATCTGCACACCTTGCCTCTGGTGCAAGTGTGTTTCCCCAGTGAGGACTCCAATCCCTGCCTACAGGGCATAAATGCAGCTGCCATGGTTTAGAGCCAAGAGTCAAGTGGGAAGAGAGAGCCTGAGTGTCACAGTTGTGTATGTTGGACCTCTTGGTTTGAACTTCTAAGTCTTATAGAACTCTAGCTCTGCTCTTAAAATTTCCAATTCCAGAATTTCTAGTTCAGCTTGGCCAAACAGGAGTGAGTGTTGGCCAGGCTTCACACAGTTCGGGGTCTATCTGCTTCCCTTTATACTCTTAAGCAATACATCTGCTCTTAATGCTAACTTACAAAAGCCTAAGGCTTTCCTGGTTCCCGTAGTGCCAACTGACTTGTATTTATTTACCTGCTCCTTGAAGGGTCAGATACTTTCTCTGCTTTTCAGTTTTCAAATTTTTATTCCTATTTCTTGCCTACTCTTATCTTCTCTTTTTCTCTTTGTCCTCTTGAATTTAAGTTAATATCATGTGTGCTTGTGTATGTTTCAAATTCCTTTAAATAATTTGATTGGTATATCAAGAGAAAGCAGAGGTAATTGTGTTTTCAATCTACCCTGAAGTCCCAAAGGTGACTTTATTCTTTCTCTTCTGCAGCACTTTTTTTTTATCAGCTCTTTGTTGTCAGTTTCTTCTTAGTTTCTCTCCTTCCATATTTTATGACTTGCAGGCACCAGCTGGGTTACATGATTATCTCACTCTGGTCATCATTATACAAATCTATAGATTTACAGCAGGTTCATCTCCACACCTCATGAATTTGTCCCCGTTTCTATATTTCTGGCTTTGATGGAGTGTATCTCTGCTTTGTTCTAGTAGACTTTCTTTTTCTTTCTTCCCCCCACACCCTCCTTTCTTACTTCCATCCCCAATAATTAGCTTATTGTTCACTTGAACTGATAACAGTGTCTGAAGGACTATACTGTAGGCATGCACTGCACTTTTGTTTTTCCTCCCCAGGTAATTTGTCTGCTATCAGCACTACCTGTCTCAGAAAATGCACTGCACCCAGAGATTGTCTTTTACTTTGTGTCTGAGTTTTTCCAGGACTTTGCAGCATCTGGAGTTAGGCAGAGGATACTCTGGTTTAGAGACCATCTCTCAGTGGGTAGAGAGATATTTGCAGTGTCCTGGTGGGTTATAGGTCCTGGGACTCTGAACACATGGATGGTGGCAGAGGCAGGAAGCTCGTTCTTCGGAATTCCGTTCCGTGAAGCCAAGTTAGAATGTGTCAGAAACTACAGCTCCACCAACTGTCTTTTAACTAGTGCTAATTCCTCCCAGATTCTAAATGTCTTTCAGTCTTTGTTTTCATTGTTATTGAGATTTTTCATCAAATTTTATTTTCAACAGCTATTAAGTTAGAAGTTGAAAGAGGGTGATGGGGATTGCCACCCAGATTCTTTTTGAGCCAGAATTCTTACCATATTTGAAAATATACTTGTCATTAACTTTAAACTTTAAAAGCATCCTTTTAGCCCAAAGTTCCCTAATTTTCTTTCTAACATCAAGACTGACAGGTGCATTTTAAAGAATATTGAAAATTTTCACTCCACAATTCACCTCTCATCCCTATCACCACTTTCTAGTTTCTGGTAATATAAGCCAGATTCATGTAACTCCATTCTTTTATATTATGTATTTCCTTTTAAGAATTATCTTGGACATTTGCATTCAGTTTTGTAAAGATACAGTTTAAAAATTCTAAGCTATGTTTCATGTGTTTTAATATTTGCTTTCAATAGTAGGTTTTACCCATAAGACTCTCATTCTTGAGGCATTCAATTTGATTTGCACTCATTTAGAGTATGCTGTTTGGTGAAAACATTTTGTTTTTGTTCTATATTTCCTTTGTTTACTTTGTAAAGTATTACTTGAGTCAAATATTTCTGAATTCTACCTTTCTTGAGAATTTTATTCTGCTGTCTTAGCATTGAAACATTGACTCTTCCTATAAAATTCTTTTTTCATCAAAACTCCTTCCCCTAAATCAAAAGATGTTGCAACATTGTCTCCTGGGATCTCAAGAAGCAGAGGAAAATAGTTCCTAATCTAATTTTGTTGCTTTGTTTATAATTTGTTATTGATTTGTTTCCTTCATGTATGCTTGTAGGGTTTCTCTTTTCTTATCCTTCTAATTCCAAAGTTCTTCCACATGTATTTTGCATGAGTATCTTTCACTACATTTACCTGGACCATGGTTGGCTATTCACATCTGCCTATTTGGGCCTCTTGTTTTACATTTTTTTCCTTTGGTGCATCTTTGTTACTTTCTGTCTATTCTTTGTTCTGGTTTCTTCTTTTAGAGACTGAAATTAAAATCTCTGTTCTCACGTCTCCACTTTCCATGTCTGTTGTTTTCTTTTACTATTTTCAGATCTTTTTCTCCTGTATTCTGGGCAGGCTTCAGAAGTTTCTTCCCTATTCTACCATTTCAGTTATCCTCTTTGCTTCCTGCATTGGGTTTTGTTTGTTATTGCTCTTTTATTTCCATCATTATCTCCCTCAGCCCCTCATTCTCCCTAGGTGGTTGTATGGGCATTTCATTTTTGTAGGCCTTTTGTAGTAATGGTGCTAGAGACAGACTAGCTGTTCACCTAAACTGCTTCTCCTTTCTCCTGCACACCCACTAGACAACATTTCTCAGCCCCTCTTGAAGTTATGTGATCGTATTTTACCAAAGAAGTATATGAAGAACAGAGTTGCAATCACTTCCACACCTGGCCTATAAAAATCCCCCACATGCGATCTCCCATGCTAGTTCTCATTCCACGGCAACCTTAAAAGCCATGTGTTGGAGATGGTGGAGCCACATGGTAGAAAGAACCTAGTTCCCTGAATTGCCAGTTGGAGGAGAGCCATCTGCTAATCAGGAGCATCTGTTTTGGATTTCACATACCAGAGCAATAAACTTTTATTTCTTGTCCCACTGAAGTGTAGGGGTTTATTTGTCATAGCAATCAGTATTATCTTAGCTAATATCCAAGGCCTGCTTGTTCATTATGCATTTCTTTTTCTCCCCTGCTTTCCTTGTAAAACTCATATATCTTTGACATCATTTTGAGAATGACCAAATTTCTCTAATTTCTTTGACATCATTTTGAGAATGACCAAATTTCTCTAATTT
>NW_024070188.1:8300046-8410903 GCF_014754425.2 Oryx dammah
TATATTTACCCTGTATTCACTTCTCTAAGGGCTCACCATGGGAACATCTGTGATTCAAGTATTTGAAGGTATTTGGGGGAAAACTGAGTTCAGCAAAGGGAATCAAATTTATCTGTCATGTTAGAAATAAAGGTTTTTGTGTATTATTATTTTTATCCTTTTTATATTTTTTAAGTGGAGCTTACTAGATATGACATGTTAAAACAAAACAGAATAACTCTCTTGTAAAGGAGAGTTATATAAATAAACTCTCTTGTAAAAGGATTGTGAGCTTCTGATGCAGAACATTTTTTAACAATGATGATGGTTTGTTACATTTAAGTGGATTTTTTCCCATATCATCAGAATCCCATGGTCTAATATTTGTTTTATATGAAAATAAATATCAATCACAATCATTTTTCATTGTTAAGGTGATATATTTCTTATATTTAATATTTGAAGCATTTATTTCATTCCTGTTATTTGTGTGTATGTGTGTGTGTGTGTGTGTGTGTGGTATATATAGCCAATAACTGTGCTAATGAAAAGAATATAAATAAATGTCATATTTATTGCTGTTGCTTTTACCTAGTTTTGAATGATAAACACTGGAGGAAATATTCATGTTAAAAATTGGCAGTTATTGCCAGATCTTAGTGACTGACTGGATATAACTCATTATGCAAACTGGAACACATTTTAGAGTAAAGCAAAGTACTAACCAGAGGATGACAGGATAATAAGTGTACACTGGAAAATGCCCAGATCAACTCAGACATAGGTTTACCCTAGGTGTGAGGGGTAAACTACTCATAAAAGTCAAGGGTGAAATCCAGAATTGTTTAGGCTAATTAGATCTGTCCCAACACTTCTCTGGTTTTGCTGGGTATGGATAGAGTTCCCTTCTTTTGGCTACGCATTGTCATTGAACTAATAGATAATAACAGATAATAAAGTGAAGCAATCATTCCATATCCAGAGGTTACTTGAGCTTTATGCCATATGGCCTCAATAGGATAATTCAAAGCCTGTGGTAAGAAAAGCACTCATCTGCAATAACTCATTTATACCAGGATAGGTTCAGGCCCTCCATCCTGGAAGCATTTCTTCTTCATCTGAGTTATCTTTTGTACACCCGTGGTGGATTCATGTCAATGTATGGCAAAACCAATAAAGAATTGTAAAGTAAAATAAAAAATAAATTAATTAATTAATTTAAAAAATAAAAAAATAAAAACATTAAAACAAAAAAAATAAAAAAATAAAAACATTAAAACAAAAAAAATAAAAAAATAAAATGGCTTAGAATAAGAGAAGTCTCCCTAGAAATTAACGCTGATAGCACCTTGATCTTGGACTTCAAGCTCCCAGAAACATAATAAATTTGCATTATATAAGTCACCCAGTGTGTTATGTTGTTATGGCAACCCAAGCTAGCTCTTATACCTTAACATCCATAACAAATTATTTTAATTATTTCATGGTAACTCCTCACCTTCCTAGCCCCTTTCCTGTTCCATATATTTGATGCATAGTTACATGATCAACTCAATCTATTTTTTACCTGTTGCCCACATGCCAAGTAAAGATGACCAAAGGAAAATATGCAATAATGCTAACTTTCATTTATGACCACGAACTTCAAATGTGTTCATAGAGCTGCCCAGAAATCACAATTTTTCTACGCTATTGATTTCCCTACTTTTTCAGTATTACGTATCTTTCTTGTTACTCTGGAATACGTTTTCAAGAATGAAATTGTTGGATTTGGGAGTATGCACATTTGCAAGTTTATTAGATCCTGTCATAACGCTTTCAAAGTAGTTGTGCCATGTACAACTCAAGAAACATGGCAATACTCTCATTTTTGTCAACCTTATGGGAAAAATAGTACATTGCTTCATTTATTTTGAATTTTAATTACATGTGGCTTGGACAGTAGAGAATCTGCCTTCAGTGCAAGAGACCTGGGTTTGATCCCTGGGTCAGGTAGATCTCCTGAGAAAGGCTATTGACTCCAGTATTCTTGCCTGAAAAACTCCCTGGAGAGAGGAGCTTGCTGGGTTATAGTCCATGGGATTGCAAACAGTTGGGCACGATGGAGCAACTGACACCTTCACTTATCATTATATTTAATTATAATATAATTATATTTAAATATATACTCTGTCAGCCAAGAAATGCAGAAGACTGTAAGCAAGAAAAGAGTTTATTTGCAATTAGGTAAACTGTTGAAACATTTATCGTTTCTGAAAATGTTCTCCAGAGGTAAAGGACACTGAAGTGAGGATTTGCATTACAGAGATAATTGTCATCTTGGAAAATTTGAATGAACCTAAATATCCATTAACAGAAGGATGCTCATAATGTTGGTGCTGGTTCCAGAAAGATCAACATGGGAGATGTTGAAAATAATTTGGAGGGGGAAATGGAAAGATGGAGGATGATACATGCAACATATTACCATATGTTGTAAAAAAACACATATAGAATAATCATCTTAAAGTTAACAGATTGGAAGTATTTTTATAAAAGTCAGATGGCAATTGGCTCTTGGGAGTTCAGGGGTAAGTAATACTGAGGGATTCCATTGCAGGAGACTAGCTAGACTGCTGAAGTTTTTATTTTATCTAAGTAAAGAGAATGAGAAACAAATAGGACAAAGTATCTGTGGTAGATATTCTAAGCAATGGGAATATTTTTCTATTTTATGTACTTTTTTCCTTTATTTTCATCCAAGGAGCAAGTATCTTTTAATTTCATGACTGCTGTCACCCTCTGCAGTGATTTTGGAGCCCACAAAATTAAATGTGTCACTCTTTGACATAAAGATTATTTTAGGCTGAATATTTTTAGAAACAGAGACATAGAAACTCTGAAAACTGAATAGAAGTGGTCCTTTTGTTACAGACATCTCCATTTATAAGGGAAACCTCCATATTTATAAGGGCATCACCCTCCCTGTACTAGGAAAAGCCTGAGTGCTTAGTCGCTCAGTCGTGTGGACTCTTTGGGACCCCATGGACCAGTAGCCCACCAGGCTTCTCTGTCCATGAGGATTTTCCAGTCAAGAAAACTGAAGTGGGTTGCCATTTCCTTCTCCAGTGCAAGAGGTATACATGTTACCAAATTTCTGCTTGTTTTCCTCCTGTTAGTTTGCCTTCTGTTGTAGGGGATATCAGCCAAGAACTAAGAAGAGTAGAGGAAAAGTTATTTTTCCTCCTCCATAATTCTGTGGATGCATTTAATAGGAAAATCTTCTTTAGAAGGTTAACATGAAAATTTTGTCTCTATTATAATACAATATTATCATCAAATGGAGATGACTCATTTTTTATTTGTAACACCCAAGAGTACTGTATAAATTAATCTAGGCTTACATTGTAAGAAACTAACCATTGTTACAGATTTTACCAGCACTAGTCATCAATTAAAAATCTGTCATTATGATTTTTAAATGCTGAAAAGGATTAAGGATTAAGTTGTGTTATAAAATTGCTTAGCCTTGTTTTTGAATGTTTGCATCAATCCTTAATTGTTGCTAGAAGTTCACATAATGAATGAAGGCTGAATAGCTTCAATAAATACACATTTGAGACTTTCATGTCTAAACATACTAAGAATATTTATATTATAACTTTGAACAGTAATCTTAGATTTACATTTCCTTAACACTTTTAAGTGTTACTTCCTTTTTATTTGTTATAGATTGTGGCCAGATGATAGTTGTATAGACACATAATGTAAGTAACCAAAACACAGAAATAATTAGCTTTATTCATAGCAAAATAGAATCATTATAGAGCCTGTCAATTAAAAAATATGCACAACCTTAGAACTTTAATTTAAGCTTTATTTGGGGGCAAAATGAGGACTGCATCCTGGGACACAGTACCTCAGTTAGTTCTGAGAGACTGCTCCAAGGAGGTAGGAGGGGGAATCAGGCTATCTACACGTTTGCAACAAAGGGAGGATGCAGCCTGAACGTCAAAAATCAGGTAACAAGTTAAGGAATTTAACATTCTATGTATGAGAAGATTTGAGCCTCTCAGTTCAGTTCAGTTCAGTTCAGTCGCTCAGTCATGTCTGACTCTTTGTGAACCCATGGACAATAGCACACCAGGATTCCCTGTCCATCACCAACTCCCGGAGCCTACTCAAACTCATGTCCATTGAGTCAGTAATGCCATCCAACCATCTTATCCTCTGTCATCCCCTTCTCCTCCTGCCTTCAATCTTTTCCCGCATCAGGGTCTTTTCCAAAGAGTCAGTTTTTGCATCAGGTGGCCAAAGTACTGGATTTTTGCTTCAGAATCAGTCCTTCCAATGAATATTCCTTTAAGATTGACTGGTTGGATCTCCTTGTAGTCCTAGGGACTCTCAAGAATCTTCTCCAACACCACAGTTCAAAAGTATCAATTGTTTGGCACTCAGCTTTCTTTATAGTCCAACTCTCACATTGATACATGACTACTGGATAATCATAGCTTTGATAGGCAGGCCTTTGTTGGCAAGGTAATGTCTCTGCTTTTTAATATGCTGTCTAGGTTGGTCACAGCTCTTCTTCCAAGGAGCAATCATCTTTTAATTTCATGGCTGCAGTTACCATCTGTAGTGATTTTGGAGCCTCCCAAAATAAAATCTCTCACTGTTTCCATAGTTTCCCCATCTATTTGCCATGAGGTGATGAGACCAGATGCCATGATCTTAGTTTCTGAATGTTGAGTTTTGAGCCAAATTTTTCACTCTCCTCTTTCCCTTTCATCAAGAGGCTCTGCAGTTCTTCTTCACTTTCTGCCATAAGGTGGTGTCATCTGCATATCTGAGGTTATTGATATTTCTCCTGGCAATCTTGATTCCAGCTTATGCTTCATCCAGTTGACATTTTGCATGATATGTTTCTGGGCTCACTGAATTCATTCCTTTCTTATGAACCTCAGTTATGTGGGGCCAAATCCTGTTTCCTGTTCAGCTTAAGGAGTGGCAGATGGCTGCTTCTTCCATTCCCCCAGCTCCTCAGTAATCACCGTGGGGGGGGGGTGGGCAGCATCTGTTGCATCACAGTTTGGGGAGCCCTCATTTACTTTTGGAGGCCAGAAATCTTTGATGGCTGTGATATTTTTTGTGTGTGTTGATATGGCAAGAGATATTTTCATTTCACAAGCCCTGTCTTGAGAAAATTTGATGACTGACATCTACACAACCATCACCAGTGAAACTCTGAGAAGAGGTAGACTAAGTTTCTAGACCATCTTTTTCTCAAGACTGTTTTTGAACTTAGTATATTTTATTTACCTGAATAATAATTATTAGATTAAAAAATAGCTAAATGATATTAGGAAGATATATGATATCATACTATTGGACACTATTTAGAATTTTATCTCACAAAAATGAAGACTTCTTGTTTTAACCTTTTCCTATACTTCAGATGTGGTCTACTAATTTAACAATGTCTACACATTAGACAGAATTTGCACACAGTATTTTTTTTTAAAAAGGCTGAGAAATAAATTGCCTTCTTTGTGTGATCTGTTTATTTCTCATAAATAATCCCATGCTGTTAAGAAACATTACTATAAATGAAAAATAATTAGCATTTTGAACATATGTGCTACAATTAACTGATAATACAGGCTCTGAGCCCTTGTGATTTCACTGAAAACAAGTGGAAAACTTACATAGAGGAAACCTGTAAGTGTTGCTGTTGTTTAGTCACTAAGTCGTGTCCAACTCTTTTCGACCCCATGGTCTGTAGCCTACCAGGCTCTCCTGTCCATGGGATTTCCCAGGCAAGAATACTGGAGGGGCTTGCCATTTGCTTCTCCAGGAGATCCTCTCAACCCAGGGGCTGAACCTGCCTCTTCTGCTTGATGGGTGGGTTCTTTACCACTGAGCCATCTAGGAAGCACTGTTAGTGTTGTGTGAGTGATAGTCACTCAGTCGTGTCCGACTCTTTGTGACCCTGTCGACTGTAGCCTGCCAGGCTCCTCTGTCTGTGGAATTCTTAGAAAGCTTTATTAATTCCAAGCTCTATTTTTGTCATTGCTGTTGCTGTATTTTGATCTATTGCATTCATAATGCAAATTGAGCATTTCAAAACAGGCAACACTGGGTGAAAATTTACTAGAAAACATTTTAATACATTTTTTAAGAAGAATTCTTATATCCATTATTAAATTTTTGTTGTTGTTCAGTCACTCAGTCATGTCCGACTCTTTGCAACTCTATAGAATGTAGCACGCCAGACTTCCCTGTCCTTCATCATCTCCCGGAGTTTGCTCAGACTCATGTCCATTGAGTTGATGATGACATCCAAGCATCTATCAGCCCCTTCTCCTCCTGTCCTCAATCTTTCCCAGTATCACCAATGATAATTAAAATTTAGAGCTAAATGCTTACAGCTAGACTGAAATATGACCAGGATGAAATAGAAAGGGAATCACTCAATCACTCAGATCCTTTCCAGGAGAATCTTAGTGGAAGTGAATCTCCTTTGGATAGTATACATTTCAGACATCCTGTAGCCCAAAGATGAATGAATGAAATACCCTTTCTCTTAAGTGTGTTCCTCTCAGCTCTTATCCTGAGCGGCCTACTTCCTAAATCAATCCTCAGTCCCAGCTGTGCATCAGAATCTCTTATCAAATTTTGTGAAGATTGACTAGTTCTCTGTCAGAACTGGAGTTTCTTATGTGGCTCCTTTGATGTATCTTTATTTAGAAAATAGCTTTTCTATTCTTTATCCTATTTTGATCCCTGAGGGAAAACAAATCTCAATGTTTTTACTAAGCCAAAAGCAGAAAGACCAATGTTTTATTTCAACTTTGGGCAGTGTCAAAAAAAAAAAAAAAAGTGATCTCGGTAAATCCTCACTCACCACTATGTGTGTGTGTGTGTGTGTGTGTGTGTGTGTGTAACTGAGTACAAGAATAAGCTATCCTATCAGGAAATTCTTGTGTCATCAAATTAATCCATCTACATAAACAACTTTCTAAGTTCTAATTTGTACTTTACACCATCCAGGAAGGCATTGAGAAGAATGAGAAACAAACAAACATGCTTTTAAAGGAAATAATTCTTTAATAGGTCTTGATAACTTTTGATCTAATGAGAATATTGTCAGTGTCAGCTTTTACCTCCTGACAACGGTCATGTTAAATAAAAGGATATTGAAACTCTGCTGTTTTATGGTATCTATGAAGCCATCTCTGGAGCTTTAATTGAATCATATTTATCTTGGCAATTTAGCAGGTGAAAACATTTTTTATTTTCACAAACAAATTCACTAAACAATGTACCATGTGAAGAGAAAACAGTATATCAGGAAATGCAATCAAATACATTTCAAGCAGGGTTACTTTTAAAAGGTTTTACTGCTTTTCCAAGCTCTAGGCTATTGGCCCACCTCTTCCTTTCTGACATTTGAAGAGCTTGTTTTGAAAATAATATTTCATTAGGAAATACCTTAGAAGGTACTAAACAAAGTCCAGAACATTCAACCACTGCAAAACATAAGCTTTATCTATCCACTTGGGTATATTCTTTACCTCTATTCATCACTCCATTCTTCCCTTCTGGTCCTGCAGGGATGTTTTACAACATCCTAGCCAGTATTATAGTCCAAATAAAGCACATTATTTGAACAGACTTGTAAACTTCAGTGATTCATAATTGTTCATCTATAACAACAGAGTAAGTCAAATAAAAAATAAAGAATAATAGTGTTTTTTTGAAGAAATATTCCAAACTATGAGTATATGAAAAGTAGATTAAACTTTTTTAATGGATAAGGACAAAATATTTAGAATAATTTTTCAAGTTATTGTCCACATTGGTTTTGTGGTTTACGTTGTTTATCCACCTACAATGCAGGAGACTTGGATTTGATCCCTGGGTTGGGAAGATCCCCTGGAGGAGGGCATGGCAACCCACTCCAGTATTCTAGCCTGGAGAATCCCCATGGAGAGTGACACCTAGCAGGCTACAGTCCAAGGAGTCCCCAAAAGTCAGATACAACTGAGTGACTAAGCACAGTACAACCCAGCACTACATTGTTTGCAAACTTATATATCTCCATCTATGCAATAGAAAGAATATCTTTACTTACTTTTCAGTGATGTTCAAAGAATATGAGGAAATATGCACAAATCATATCAGATTTAAAAGAACTCAAAATAATATAAAATGAACCATCATTTAGATTTCACCATAGAATGAGGCATTTGTTTAGGTGACTGTTACAATGAACTTTGTTCCTTTTCTTGCTTTGATGGAAAGATTTAAAAACTGTATTGCATTCTCTTTACAACAAATGGATTGTGGAACACTTTGCATATTTTTAAGCAGCAATGTCATCTTTAAAAACATGTTCTCATTGTTTTTACTGTGATAGAAAGATGTCCAAAAGGGCCATTAAGCTTCTAGGACATTTTGCCACTACAATTCTTAAATCGGCTTTGTATGTTTTTTCCCTATTTTCTCTCACATTTATGCAATCAATAGTCTTTTATTACCTCATATCTACCTTTAAAATCCTCTCATCCATTAGTACCTTCATAATTTGTTGCTTCAATTCTTCTATGAGCTAGAAAAAGACAGTTAATTTCGCTGTGTGGCCAAATAAAAAGGAATGAATGTACATGTTTATTAAGAACAAAGCGCTACCTGTGAACAAAGTAATTGAGATTTAGAGCTTGATGTGTATGCCATTTTTCTTCACCCTTCT
Source organism: Oryx dammah (assembly GCF_014754425.2). Classification (NCBI taxonomy): domain Eukaryota; kingdom Metazoa; phylum Chordata; class Mammalia; order Artiodactyla; family Bovidae; genus Oryx; species Oryx dammah. The sequence continues at coordinate 8,308,757 of NW_024070188.1, forward strand.
GATGTCTCATTTTCTAGTTTATGTTTCTCAGCAGTATTTCCTAGAGTTAAAAATGTTCTCTATATTAAACTCAATTTGATTCAACAATCACTAAGATAACATTCTTTTTAGCAAGACATAATGTTGGGCCCTATGAATGATGGAAACAGGACAAAAGCAATTACACAAAGGGTTTATAATAAAGAGAGAAATAAACATTCTTACCATAGAGTATTCTTTGAGCCATTATAATGTATCATACTTTTTTCAGAAGGTCACAATCTATAGACAGAGATGAGTTTTGAACACATTAGAGAAATATTATAATAGACATAGAAAATAGTATAAAGAGAGGATATACGGCTGAAAATAAACAAGTAGAAATTTAAAATATATTGTCATTTTGAATTCAAAAAGAAAAGTGTTGATATTTTTATTCATTGAGATTCATTCTAATATTCATAGAAACAGTCTAATCAATGCACAATTGAGTGATTTATTTTTCTAGACATGAATATCCCATCAGTAAAAACTAGAATTTGTATACCTTTCTTTCACCAGAAAATGTTAAATCATGTACTTTCTGTTAGGAAAGTTAAGTCATTTTTACTCATTAAAAATGAATGGATAATAAAAATGTAAATTTTTTCCTAATGTTCTCTATTATAAATTTCTTTATATTTTACCTTTTGTATTTTGCTTGAACATATTTCATGACCTACACCCTTATTAATTTGAAATTTTGAACATATACCTCCATTTGTCTATTGTCATTCTATCTTTAAAAGAGTATTAAACCTGTATTTCCAAATCATCATATTAAATTTAAAGAATTAATACCCCTCAATATTAAGTTGGTTTACCTATTTTCTTATATCTTGATCATTGAGATGATGGTCTAATTATCAATAATGTCTAATTATTAAAAACTTTATAACTTTTGGTCTAAACTATTGTTTAGATCAAAAATATTATCCCTTTAATATTGTTTAGACCAAAAATATTAGCCCTTTAGTATTCCTGCCTGTGTATGTGTGTGTGTGCTCTTTATGTGACTCATTTTATCAAGCCTCAGTTTTACTATCATTATATTCATATAGATTCAGTTCAGTTCAGTCAGTTCAGTCACTCAGTCGTGTCCGACTCTGCGACCCCATGAATCGCAGCACGCCAGGCCTCCCTGTCCATTACCATCTCCCGGAGTTCACTCAGACTCACATCTATCGAGTCTGTGATGCCATCCAGCCATCTCATCCTCTGTCGTCCTCTTCTTCTCCTGCCCCCAATCCCTCCCAGCATCAAAGTCTTTTCCAATGAGTCAACTCTTCACATAAGGTGGCCAAAGTACTGGAGTTTCAGCTTTAGCATCATTCCTTCCAAAGAACACCCAGGGCTGATCTCCTTCAGAATGGACTGGTTGGATCTCCTTGCAGTCCAAGGGACTCTCAAGAGTCTTCTCCAACACCACAGTTCAAAAGCATCAATTCTTTGGCGCTCAGCTTTCTTCACAGTCCAACTCTCACATCCATATATGACCACTGGAAAAACCATAGCCTTGACTAGACAGACCTTAGTCGGCAAAGTAATGTCTCTGCTTTTGAATATGCTGTCTAGGCTGGTCATAACTTTCCTTCCAAGGAGTAAGGGTCTTTTAATTTCATGGCTGCAATCACCATCTGCAGTGATTTTGGAGCTCCCCAAAATAAAGTCTGACACTGTTTCCACTGTTTCCCCATCTATTTCCCATGAAGTGATGCGACCAGATGCCATGATCTTAGTTTTCTGAATGTTGAGCTACCATTCTTGCATTATTTATTGCTATCATTTATTATGATCTTCCTCTTTCCTTATCTAAAGAATTTATCCAAATATGATCAGAATATTTTCTTAAAGAATTTCCTCATATAGAGTACAGAGATGGCATACAATCTAAATCCTTTTAAGTTGAAAAATAAAATCTTTCTTTAGCACTTATGTAGGACTACTATGTATGTAGAATACTTTGTATTATTTTTATTCATCAAGGTCTATACATTTTGCTCATTTAGATTCTAGTATGTAGATCATAAAAGAGTGGTCTAATTTTTGTACATAAAATATACTTTCTGATGAAAACCATATGTCTTATTTACAATTAGGCTCAGCATCAGGGAGAACAATATTGAAAAATAGTACCTTAAAACAGTCGGAGTTCAGTTTACCTTCATGTAAAAGAAGTCAGGAAATGAAGAGTCTAGTGATCTCTTTTTCCAGACATGAATCTCCCACCTAGATATACATGGTCCATGTTTATCTATCATAGACTCATATCATTTCAGAGGCTGGAGATCTTTCATATATTTCTCCAATATCCCATAGGAAATACATCTTGTCCTCATGGTCTAGTAGGGCTTCTAATTCTCCGGTTTCTAGATTCCCATTCTATGAAACAAATTGAAAAAAAAGAGAAAAAAAATGACACTTCTTTTCCTTTCATAAAATCGACTTTATTAAGATATACATTTCATGAAATAAAATACAGCTATTTAAAATTTTATGTTGATTAATTTTGGCATATGTGTATGTTTGTATAAACACCATCGCAATCAAAATTTTGAACACTTCCATTATTTTTAATACAAGTAAGTACTGATTGGATATTATCAGTATAAAATAGTATTGCTTATTCTAGAATTTCATACAAATGGGTTCATACAGTATATATAATTTTGTATCTGACTTCTTTCTCACAGAATGGTTTTGAGATTTATCGCTTTTTCTTCTGTATTGGTAGTTTGTACAGTTTTATTGATGAGTACCACTTTATTTATTAGTTGTTCCAGTTAGAGTTCTAGTAATTGTTCATCATCTGGTCTTGTAGTGTATCAGCCTACAAATGTGATGTTTAATATTCAGCCAATCACTCAAGGAAATCATGCAGATTTCTAGTATTCTCTTTCTATATATCCCACTCCTTTCCAGAACTATGTCCTACAAATTCCAGATGGCCAATAATGTCTGTTTCTTGAGCTCAAAGAGGTAGCTGGTCTTCGAATTTTCCCTTTGTGCACTAATATCTAGAAAGCACTCCCAGGTAGAAAGTTGGGGCAGTTGTTGAGTTTATCTCATTTGTTTCCATTCTCTCTGGGATCATAATTCTGTATTGTCTCTTGCCTAATGTCTCAAATGGGTGATTAGTTACTTAATTCGGTTATCTAGTTGTCTATATTGGGAGACCTAGTTTGTTACCAATTAGTCCATACTGACTACAAACCAAGAGAGAGTAGTAAGTAGATATGTAAGTATACACTTTGGAGGTTCAGTTATATCTCATTGGCCAGAACTAAAGTCATGGCTACATTTAACTTACAAAAGGAGACTTGAACATACAAATATAGGTAGGTGACAATATGCTCAGCTTAAATATAGTTCTTTTACTAAAGAAGTAGAGAACAGTAGAAATTGGAAAGCAACTAGAAGTCACAATTACAGGAAACCTTCAAGATTCTTTTATGATTTCATATTATATACAGAGATAGTATGAGGGGGAAAACGTAAACCTTTTGGGAAAATGTAGAAACAAATCACATAAGAGCCAATAAAAATTATGATGCAAAAAGTTCTACTATCTAGTAATCAAAGAAATTGAAATTAAAACCACAATTCTAAGCAAGTAAAAATTGAAAAGATTGGCAAGATATCAGATAGGATATTAAACATGTAAACTCTAATAAACTACTAGTTGAAGTTAAAATTAGTACTATCACTTGGATGTGTAATTTAAAAATATCTAGTATAGAAAAAGTTATGCCTAAGTCTAGCTATTCCTTTTGTAGGAATTTGTCTTGAAGAAACTTTTTCACAAGAACACGAGGAAACCTGTTGCTGTTTAGTCACTAAATAGTGTCTGACCCCATAGGCTGCCACACACCAGGCTCCTCTCTCCTCCACTGTCTCCTGGAGTTTACTCAGATTCATGTCTTTTGAGTCAGTGATGCTATTTAACCATCTCATTCTCTTCCACCACTTTGTTTTTTGCCTTCAATCTTGCCCAGCATCAGGGTCTTTTCCAATTAGTCGGCTGTTTGTATCAGGTGACCAAATATTCCAACGAATATTCAGGGTTGATTTCCTTTAGGACTGGCTGGTTTGATTTCCTTGCAGGTCAAGGGACTCTCAAATGTCTTCTCCAGCACCACAATTCAAAAGTATCAATTCTTAGATACTCAGCCTTCTTTATGGTCCAACTCTCACATCTGTACACGACTACTGGGAAAACGATATAGCTTTGACTATACAGACCTTTGTTGGCAAAGTGATGTCTCTGCTTTTTTCTTTTTAATTTCAAACTTTACACTTTTTATTTTGTATTAGGGTATAGCCAATTAACGATGTTCAATATTGTGGTAGTTTCAGGTGAACAGTAAACGGACTGAGCCATACGTGTACATGTGTTCCTTCTCTCCCAGATTCCCCTCCCATATAGGCTGGAACATAACAGTCAGCAGAGCTCCATGTGCTATACAATAGGCCCTTGCTGATCATCCATTTTAAATATAGCAGTGTATACATGACCTTCTCAAATTCCCTAACTATTCCTCATGGCTGCAGTCACTGTCTGTACTGATTTTGGAAGCCAAGAAAAGAAAACCTGTCACTACTTCCACTTTACCCTTTTCTGTTTGTCATGAAACTATGGGACCAGACGCCATGATCTGTTCTTTTTTTTTTTTTTTTTAATGCTGAATTTCAAGCCAGCTTTTTCACTCTCCTCTTTCACTTTCATCCAGAGATTCTTTAGTTCCTCCTCTCTTTCTGCCATTAGAGTGGTATCATCTGCATATCTGAGGTTGTTGATATTTCTCCCAGTGATCTTGATTCTACCTTGCAATTCATTCGGCCCAGAATTTCACATGATGTACACTGCATAGAAGTTATAGAAGCAGGATGACAATATACAGCCTATCATATTCCTTTTTCCAATCTGGAAACAATCAGTTGTTCCATGTCCAGTTCTACCCCTGTTGCATCTTGACCCACATACAGAATTCTCAGGAGACAGGTAAGGTGGTCTGGTATTCACATCTCTAAGAATTTCCCACAGTTTGTTGTGGGCCACATAGTCAAAGGCTTTAGAGTAGTCAATAAAGCAGAAGTAGGTGTTTTTCTGGAACTCCCTTGCTTTCTCCATGATCCAACTCATGTTAGCTATTTGATCTCTGGTTCCTCTGCCTCTTCAAAACCCAGCCTGTACATCAGCAAGTTCTCAGTTCACATACTGCTGAAGCCTAGTTTGAATGATTTTGAGCATAACCTTTCTAGAATATGAAATGAGTGTGATTATATGGTAGTTTGAATAATCTTTGTCATTGCTCTTCTTTGGAATTGGGATGAAAACTGACCTCTTCCAATCCTGTGGCCACTGCAGAGTTTTCCAAATTTGTTGACATTGAGTGCAGCACTTTAACACCATCATGGCCCATAACTTCATTAAGTTACACAAGCCCCTTTGCAGGACAAGGCTGTGATCCATGAAGAGGAAGGACACCCATAGGAGGATGTTAATGACAACAACAACAAAAGAAACAGAAAATAGACAAATAAATTGTGGCATACAGGTGTATTTCATATAATGAAATACTTTATAGCAGTGAAAATTAACCGAGAGCTTCCACAGAAAGTAGATTTCTCTGCCAACCTATTAGTAACTGTGACCTTTCAACATGTCAGTCAAGCTGTGGCTATCTCTTGGCTTGTGTTGGATTGAGAAATAGTAAAAAATGGGATAAGTTTCTTCTCTAGGGATCTAAGGGAGATTAGTTTAAGAAGTAGTGTTGAGGCTACTCTACTCTCAGGAAGAAATATGTAGATTATTCTCAGCCAGGTACTATGCTTCTTCCCCAATATTTCCATCTTTTCTAAAAGCTAGCCTTCACAAACCACAAGAGTAAGTATCCACCCATGATCCAAATAGATTTTCACACAGATTATCTCACTCTCTTTCTACCACTCAACATACGTAAATACAATGTGTCTATCTATAATCTTTGCCTCAGATTTCACTGGTAGTACAAGACTTTTTTTTTTAAGTATCTGGAGCTTTTCTATGTTCTATCTATCAAGATCTTGATTAAGGACACCCTACTTTAAAGGTCTGAGCTATATGCAATATAGCTATATTTGATAAATGATGCCGTATACTTGAGGCTCTGACAGTGAGCCACGGTTCAATGAACAGCAGAGACAGAGTACCAGGTTCTTGTTGGGGCTCTCATCTTCCCACAGTTTACAAATTTATAACTCTTATTTTGCTTTCCAATCTATAGAGTGTATCAAAAATAAATTGTCACAGTATCCTAAAACATCAGGGATAGCATTTAGATTCTTACCAAGTGTTAGGAGGACTTGTTAATTTAAAAGCATTGATAGTACTAAAGACCCAGGCCCTCCTAAAAACCTGTTGTACTGATAACATATCCACATTTTTTTTTCTTGCTGTACATTCTCAGTCATGGCCATTACCAAGAGACACTGAAGTCCCTCTTTGCCCAAGCACTCCCTCCCACCCCTCCTTTTTGGCTGCACCACATCAAACCCTGGTGCTTAGCAATGGAAGCACTAAATTCTAATCCCTTGGACTGCCAAGGAATTCCCTGCTCAAGCACTTTCATAGGCAGTCTTCAATGAACATCTAATGATTGCAGCTTTCTCAGTTTCATCCATCCTATTAAAAACTGGAAAGATTTTGTTTCAAAGTCAATAACAGACATATATTTTCACCAACAGTTGAGTTTTTCACTCAATTCACTACATTCTTTTTGCCTCCAATATAGATTTTCCTCAACAAAATAAGTCAAAGCAAAACTTCTGAAAGTAAAAGTAATCATCTTATTTAATTTAAAAAATATATACAGCAAGAGTTTACACTACCTACCTATTGAAGATTACCAAGAAACAAGTGAAAAATAATCTGGTTTGTCCATTAATGAATAGTATTGGAGTTGTTTAAAAAAATGTCAAAACATTTTTTGAAAAGGGATATCCATTGGCATTAGCTAACCTGAATCTACCATTGAAATTTCAAATCAAGCAAGTAAAAATAATAATCCAGATGAGCTGGCAATGAAAATTAGACAGTATATCTGCTTTTAACATTGACAGCTCCCAATATTTCCAATTTTCTAAATAGTTTATATTACAAATGTGTTAAGAAGTAAAAAAAAAGAAAAACACAGAAACAAAGCCATATATGTGGAAAAAATAGATTTATGAAAAAGTGTATTTTGTTCACCATATTTGGAACAATACTTGAGTCCAATAAACCTAAAATACTCCATTCTGAACTTCTGTTTTCTTTTAGAGATCTCTGAAGAGTTAGGTTTTAGACTTTCCCATTTTTAACCTGCAATTATTATAAAATAGCAAAATATATTGATATGGAAGAAGCATTATTTAAATACAATGGTTTCCAGACTTCGTTTCACAGTAGTATCAACTGCAGAGATTATTAAAATCCCATGCCCATGCCAACCTCTTACTAATTAAATCATGTGTGGGAGGGAATGCAGGTATCGGTTTCTGAAGAGTCCCCAAGGGATTCTAATATGCAGTATGCTTTGAGAATCACTGCTTTAATGTCTCTATAATGTAAGAGTTCAAATAAGTGGCATTTTAATTTATTTTAAGGACACATTGTTACTCCAGCTTAAGATTTCAAAATTTTCTGAATGAATTGTTTTAAGGCAAAGCCCAGATATCAGCATTACTTCACAGTTTCCCAGCTTAGTCTTATTTTCAAAACTGTGTTTGAGGCACTTTCCTGGTGGTTCGGTGGCTAAGACTCTGCACTTCCGCTGCAGCGGTCACAGGTTCATCCCGGGGGAGGGGACTATGATCCCACCTGCTTCACGGTCAACACAACAACAAAACTGCCTTTGAGAACTTCCGCATGAGGTGCCAAGGTGCTAATACCATTCAAATCTACTCCAATGGCCAGAGGCAAAGAAATGATCAGATCGCAGCTAAATGACCAGATAAACATATTTGCCATTTAAACTTTATTTTCATAAAACTGTATATACTATTTTCAAGTATGTGTTTCCTCAGAAATGTCTCTTGCAATTATATTAATATTATGAAAATGTTTCAGTGTTAGAACAAGGGTGAACTTAAAAGCAATACAACAGAAATGATCACAAATTAAAATGAAGTTAGTTCAGTTCAGTTCAGTCGCTCAGTTGTGTCCGACTCCTTGCGACCCCATGAATCGCAGCACGCCAGGCCTCCCTGTCCATCACCAACTCCCGGAGTTCACCCAAACTAATGTCCATTGAGTCCGTGATGCCATCCAGCCATCTCATCCTCTGTCGTCCCCTTCTCCTCCTGTCCCCAATCCCTCCCAGCATCAGAGACTTTTCCAATGAGTCAACTCTTCGCATGAGGTGGTCAAAGTAATGGAGCTTCAGCTTCAGCATCAGTCCTTCCAATGAATACCCAGGACTGATCTCCTCCAGAATGGACTGGTTGGATCTCCTTTCAGTCCAAGTGACTCGCAAGAGTCTTCTCCAACACCACAGTTCAAAAGCATCAATTCTTCAGTGCTCAGTTTTCTTCACAGTCCAACTCTCACATCCATACATGACCACTGGAAAAACCATAGCCTTGACTAGACAGACCTTTGTTGGCAAAGTAATGTCTCTGCTTTTTAATATGCTGTCTAGGTTGGTCACAACTCTCCTTCCAAGGAGTAAGCGTCTTTTAATTTCACAGCTGCAATCACCATCTGCAGTGATTTTGGAGCCCCAAAACATAAAGTCTGACACTGTTTCCACTGTTTCCCCATCTCTTTCCCATGAAGTGATGGGACCGGATGCCATGATCTTCGTTTTCTGAATGTTGAGCTTTAAGCCAACTTTTTCACTCTCCACTTTCACTTTCATCAAGAGGCTTTTTAGTTCCTCTTCATTTTTCTGCCATAAGGGTGGTGACATCTGCATATTGGAGGTGATTGATATTTCTGCCGGCAATCTTGATTCCAGCTTGTGCTTCTTCCAGCCCTGTGTCTCATGATGTACTCTGCATAGAAGTTAAATAAGCAGGGTGACAATATACAGCCTTGACGTACTCCTTTTCCTATTTGGAACCAGTCTGTTCTTCCATGTCCAGTTCTAACTGTTGCTTCCTGACCTGTATATAGGTTTCTCACGAGGTAGGTCAGGTAGTCTGGTATTCCCATCTCTTTAAGAATTTTCCACAGTTTATTGTGATCCACACAGTCAAAGGCTTTGGCATAGTCGATAAAGCAGAAGTAGATGTTTTTCTGGAACTCTCTTGCTTTTTCGATGATCCAGTGGATGTTGGCAATTTGATCTGTGATTCCTCTGCCTTTTTTAAAACCAGCTTGAACACCTGAAAGTTCACTGTTCATGTATTGCTGAAGCCTGGCTTGGAGAATTTTGAGCATTACTTTACCAGAGTGTGAGATGAGTGCAATTGTGTGGTAGTTTGAGTATTCTTTGACATTGCCTTTCTTTGGGATTGCAATGAAAATTGATTTTTCCAGTCCTGTGGCCACTGTTGTGTTTTCCAAATGTGCTGGCATATTAAGTGCAGCACCTTCACAGCATCATCGTTTAGGATTTGAAATAGCTCAACTGGAATTCCGTCACCTCCACAAGCTTTGTTCATAGTGATGCTTCCTAAGGCTCACTTGACTTCACATTCCAGGATGTCTGGCTCTAGGTGAGTGAAATGAAGTTAAGATTCCATTAAAAGATGAAGAGAAATTCTCTATATACTGCTTAATATATCTTTAATAATTCCATTACCTCTTTCTGCCTTGTAGAATTGAAAAGTTAATATCTAAACAGTAAGAAAAAAGTAAGACCTGCTAATCTCCAGTGAGCATGGAATTTAACAGATATGAGTTTAAAGTTAGTTAAAGTTCTGAGATATCAACCCATACCTAAAAATCCCTCTAGAATGATGGCCTTAAAAGAGAATTAAAGATAAATATTCCCTTTTTCATAATGAAATAACATCTCTATTTCCAATCAAGCAGTTAAAAAGCCACATGAATAATTACAGATAAGTAATTTGAAAGCCTAAGTTTTGTAAGAAAAGAAGCAGAAGTTCAAAGACCAGATTGATCTGAGAATACAAAATCTGTTAGCAGCAAAGCTGGGTCTGAGACTTTGATTTTTCTGATTCCTCACATGAAAGTGCTTTCATAGGCCATAAATTGGTAGACTAAAACAAAGCACAAGAAGATTGAAAATGATGTCTTGCAAATGATACATAATATCTTTAGAATGAAAACAGCCTGAGAATGTATCTGAAAGAAGCAGAAGTAAACAACAGATCACCAAATTATGGCTTTATACTCTGGTGTCAAAAAATAAGAACTCTGTAGTCTTCAAGAGACATTGCTGCTGCTGCTGCTGCTGCTGCTGAGTCACTTCAGTCGTGTCTGACCCTGTGCGACCCCATAGATGGCAGCACACCAGGCTCCCCGGTCCCTGGGATTCTCCAGGCAAGAACACTGGAGTGGGTTGCCATTTCCTTCTCCAATGCATGAAAGTGAAAAGCGAAAGTGAAGTCGTTCAGTCGTGCCTGACTCTTAGCGACCCCATGGACTGCAGCCTACCAGGCTTCTCCATCCATGGGATTTTCCAGGCAAGAGTGCTGGAGTGGGGTGCCAAGACATTAGGGGGTGTATTTTGTTGTCCATGTGCTTCTAAGCACCCAAATCACAAAGTAGGGTGTCCCCTTCAGAACAGGGGTAATATGCAACCAAACACACCTGGTCAACTATGTTAGCTTGTGTTCTGGTTAGCTGTGGCATCCTGGGGACTAGTTAAAAATTCAGGGTGACTGGTTGGTGTTCTTGCCTTATCACTTATTAAATATTTTGTTTCCATGTCCTGGCTATTATAAACAGTGCTGCGATGAACATTGGGATACATGTTTCTCCTTCTATTCTGGTTTCCTTGGTGTGTATGCCTAGATGTCCATCAGCAGATGAATGGATAAGAAAGCTGTGGTACATATACACAATGGAGTATTACTTAGCCATTAAAAAGAATACATTTGAATCAGTTCTAATGAGGTGGATGAAACTGGAGCCGATTATACAGAGTGAAGTAAGCCAGAAAGAAAAACACCAATACAGTATACTAACACATATATATGGAATTTAGAAAGATGGTAATGATGACTCTGTATGTGAGACAGCAAAAGAGACACAGATGTGTAGAGCAGACTTTTGGACTCTGAGGGAGAGGGAGAGGGTGAGATGATTTGGGAGAATGACATTGAAACATGTATACTTTCATGTAAGAAACGAATCGCTGGTCTATGTTTGATGCAGGATACAGGATGCTTGGGGCTGGTGCACGGGGATGATCCAGAGGGATGGTGTGGGGTGGGAGGTGGGAGGAGGGTTCACGTTTGGGAACTCATGTACACCCGTGGTGGGTTCGTGTCGATGTATGGCAAAACCAATACAGTATTGTAAAGTAAAATAAATAAATAAATAAATAAATAAATATTTTGTGTCTCATTCCTGCTTATGAAGCTGTTAAAAAGCAATTTTAAAATTGCACAATTACTACAATGCTCTATGAAGCATTACCACATTAAGACAAAACAATAAAGACTAAAGGTTGATCCTATGGAAATTTTATTATTAAGTTATGAGAACTGGAAGGCTTTGTTGAAACCAATATACTGTAGCAGTTTTATAGATTAAAGAGGTAGGCTTTGAAACATGTGTGAAATATTTTAAGGGAAAAGGAAATTACAAGCTGATTGCATTATTTTTATGATGAGGTCAAATAGTAATTCCATTTGAATACACACAATGTTAGGATGCATTCAACTGTATGGAAGTCAAAATGCATTCTTAATGGTTTCCAAAGATTCTTAAGACATAATAAACTGCTTTGACCCTGAGAAATTACACTTGCAAATAGGCTATATAAATGAAACATGCGTGTGCTTAGAATACATTTTGTTTTATTATAAAGCTAGCTCACTTTGTACATGATTTAGAAATTTATTTCTACTTTGCAGTCCTAAATATCTGATTGATTGCTTAATGGATGGCTGATGAACATTTATAAAGTCAACAGAATTTAAAATCATAAATTAGATTTCTAAACCAGGCCCAAAGCTAACCAGGAATACTTGATTGAGTCCTCTAACTTATTTCTGTAATACCACAATATCACATTATGATATAATTATGCAGATATTAGTATGGCACTTAGAACAGTGTGAGATGCCACAGTATGACAAAAATCTGCAAATGTTCAAGATTAAAGAAGCAACCTTGTAACCAAAATTGATAAGATATTTTGAACTGCAGTGGCCTTATTTGTTTCACAACTTAAATTTTTACCATGTATCCTTTTGTTCTGAGGTCAAGCAGTGTCTTATGAGCACTAAGTAAAACCAGACACAAAGCGCTGCTTCCAATACTCAATGGACTTTACAGTAACATGTGGTAAATATGCATCCACTGGAACACTTCTTGATTCTAATAGTCTGGTGTCTTAAGTGCCTCCAGGCATCTGGTCTTCTATTCACTGTTCATTCGATGGCTCATTCTTAATGCAGACATTGAAGAAGTTCAATTTGTTCAGTTAAACTAAAATGAAAATGAAATGATACCCATGCTAAGAATGCAGTTCATAAATACAGAGCTGAGGACGATGAGTGGAAAGATTAAACACGGATTGTCTCCACGTTCCAATGGGAATCATAAATATTTTCTGGAACTACTCACAGTGTTAGATTTTCCAGAAGCTGAAATGGAATATTTCAGCAAGTTTGTGATTTTACCTGCTAATCAACCCAGCAAGATAATAGAGATGGGATGATGTGCTAGCCACAAATTTTGTTTAAAATAAAACAGTATGTTCCCATTAGATTATACTTCTAGTGAATCCTTCTTTCAGATGAAAATGTGTCATTTTTAAAATGAGAAAACTCAGACTGAACTATCATGTTGGCAAACTAGAAAGTGAACCCTTGTTGCCAACCTGAAATACAGGAATTCAAAAACTCAAAATTTCTCCAAGTGATGTGTTTCCCAAATTCTCAAACATCACCTCACACTTCAAGATCCATGGTAGCATTTCAAGCAAGGTCAAGGTAGGATATTAACTGGAAGAGAAAAGAGAAGAGATTATATCCCTTACTGAAGAAATAACACAAACAAAACTTGAAGCAAAGTGGAAAATACCTTTGGAAAATGGAGCACAATTCAGTGTGTCCAAAGGGTAGAGTTCATCTGGTGTTGGAAATAAAAATGGGAAAGAAGTTTTCGTACTGATAGTCAAAGCCTCACATGTGAGGCTAAGAAATTTTGAGTTTATTTTGTGGGAGAGAGATAAACACTGTTTTGAATGGAGTAAGGAAACAACTTGAACCAAGTTGAATGTGCCTGAAAGATCCAAGGAGAAATCTTATATTTCAGTCTTGTCAAAACTTAGGTAAAGTTTTGAAGCACTGAAAGTAAGAGCATTATCCACAAATGGGAGTACACGGCTCATCTTGACTCGGTTTCAGTTTCACTTCAGTCACTCATTGGTGTCCAGCTCTTTGTGAACCCACCGACTGCAGCACGCCAGGCTTCTCTGTCCATCACCAACTCGCAAAGCTTGCTCAAACTCATGTCCATTGGGTCGGTGATGTCATCTAATCATCTCATCTTCTGTCATCTCCCTTCCCAATGAGCCGGCTCTTCTCATTGGGTGGCCAAAGTATTGAGCTTCAGCTACAGCATCAGTCCTTCCAATGAATATTCAGGACTGATTTCCTTTAGAATGGACTTGTTGGATCTTGCAGTCCAAGGGACTTTCAAGAGTCTTCTCCAACACCATAGTTCAAAAACATCAATTCTTCAGCGCTCAGCTTTCTTCACAGTCCAACTCACATCCATACGTGACCACTGGGAAAACCATATCCTTGACTAGACAGACCTTTGTTGGCAAAGTAATGTCTCTGCTTTATAATATGCTGTTTAGGTTTGCCATAGCTTTCCTTCCAGAGAGCAAACATGTTTTAATTTCATGGCTGTAGTCACCGTCTTTCCCCCACAGCCAGTCTCTGCCATCAGGAAGCTTCCACAAACCTCTTATCCTTATCCATTGAGGGCAGACAGAATGAAAACAATAATCTCAGAAAACTAAACAAACTGATCACGTGGATCACAGCCTAATGTAACTCAAAGAAACTGAGTCATGCCGTGTAGGGCCACCCAAGATAGATGGTCATAGTGAAGAGTTTTGAGAAAACATGGTACAGTGGAGAAAGGAATGGCAAATCACTTCACTATTCTGCTTTGAGAACCCCATGAACAGTATGAAAAGGCAAAAAGATAAGACACTGAAGGATGAACTCCCCAGGCTGGAAGGTGCCAAATAAGCTGGTGTAGAAGACTGGAGAAATAACTCCAGAAAGACTGAAGAGACAGAGCCAAAGAGAAAACAATGCCCAGTTGGGGATGTGGGTGTTGTAAAGTCTGATGCTGTAAAGAACAATATTGCATAGGAACCTGGAATGTTAAGTCCATGAATCAAGGTAAATTGGAAGTGGTTAAACAGGAAATGGCAAGAGTGAACTTTGACATTTTAGGAATCAGTGAACTAAAATAGAATGGAATGGGTGACTTTAACTAAGATGACCATTATATCTACTACTGTGGATAAGAATCTCTTAGAAGAAATGGAGTAGCCATCATAGTCAATGAAAGAGTCTAAAATGCAGAACTTGGCAATATCACAAATGACAGAATGATCTCAGTTTGTTTCCAAGGCAAATCATTCAATATCAGAATAATCCAAGTCTATGTCCCAACCACTAATACTGAAGAAGTTGAAGTTGAATGGTTCTATGATGACCTACAAGACCTTCTAGAACTAACAGCAAAAAAGAGACGTCATTTTCATCATAGGGGACTGGAATGCAGAAGTAGGAAGTCAAGAAGCACCTGGAGTAAGAGGCAAGTTTGGCCTTGAAGTACAAAATGAAGCAAGGCAAAGGCTAACAGAGTTTTGCCAAGAGAATACACTGGTCATAGCAAAGACCATCTTCCAACAACATAAGAGATGACTCTACACATGGACATCACCAGATGGTCAATACTGATATCACATTGATTATATTCTTTGCAGCCAAAGAAGGAGAAGGTCTATACAGTCAGCAAAAATAAGACCAGGAGTTGACTCTGGCTCAGATCATGAATGCCTTACTGCCGAATTCAGACTTAAATAGAATAAAGTAGGGAAAATCACTAGATGATTCAGGTATGACTTAAATTATACAGTAGAAGTGACAAGTAGATTCAAGGGATTAGATTTGATAGACGAGTGCCTGAAGAACTATGGACGGAGGTTTGTGACATTGTACAGGAGACAGTAATCAAGACCATCCCCAAGAAAAAGAAATGCAAAATGGTTGTCTGAGGAGGCCTTACAAACAGATCAGGAAAGAAGCGAAGTGAAAGGGAAAGGAGAAAAACAAAGACATAATCACTGAATGCAGAATTACAAAGAATAGTAAGGAGAGATAAGAAAGCCTTCCTCAGTGATCAATGCAAAGAAATAGAGGAAAACAATAGAATGGGAAAGACTAGAGATCTCTTTAAGAAAATTAGTGATACGAAGGGAACATTTCATGCAAAGATGTGCACAATAAAGGACAGAAACAGTTTGGACCTAACAGAAGCAGAGACATTAAGAAGAGGTGGCAAGAATACACAGAAGAACTCTACAAAAATGATCTTAATGACTCAGATAACCACAGTGGTGTGATCACTCACCTAGAGCCAGACATCCTGGAATGTGAAGTCAAGTGGGCCTTAGGAAACATCACCACAAACAAAGCTGAGGAGGTGATGTAATTCCAGTTGAGGTATTTCAAATTCTAAAAGATAATGCTGCTAAAATGCTCCATTCAATATGCCAGCAAATTTGGAAAACTCAGCAGTGACCACAGGACTGGAAAAGATCAGCTTTCATTCCAACTGAAGGAAAGGCAATGCCAAAGAAAGTTCAAATGACTGCCAATTGCACTCATCTCACACGTTAGCAAAATAATGCTCAAAATTCTCCAAGTGAGGCTTCAACAGCACATGAACTGAGAACTGGATTTATAAAAGGCGTAGGAAATTGAAAACATCCGTTGGATCATCAAAAAAGCAAGAGAGTTCCAGAAAAACATCTACTTCTTTATTGACTACACCAAAGCCTTTGACTGTTTGGATCACAACAAACTGCAGAAAATTCTTAAAGAGATTGGAATACCAGACCTCCTTTCCTGCTTCCTGAGTAATCTGTATGCAGGTCAAGAAGCAACAGTTAAAACCAGACATGAAACAACAGACTAGTTTCAAATTGGGAAAGGAGTATGTCAAGGTTGTATATTGTCACCTTGCTTCTTTAACGTATATATGGAGTACATCATGAGAAATGCCAGGCTGGATGAAGCAGAAGCTGGAATCACGATTGGCGGGAGAAATATTAGTAACTTCAGATATGCAGATGACACCATCCTTATGGCAGAAAGCAAAGAAGAACTAAAGTTTCTCATGATGAAAATGAAAGAGAAGAGGGAAAAAGCTGGCTTAAAACTCAACATTCAAAAAATGAAGATCATGGCATCTGGTCCCATCACTTCATGGAAAATAGATGGGGAAACAATGGAAACAGTGACAGACTTTAGTTTCTTGGGTTCCAAAATTACTGAAGATGGTGACTGAAGCCATATGATTAAAAGATGCTTACTCCTTGTAAGAACCTAGGAGCATATTAAACCTATGACCAACCTAGGTAGTATACTAAAAAGCATAGACATTACTTTGCCAACAAAGGCCCATCTAGTCAAAGCTATGGTTTTTTCAGTAGTCATATATGGATGTGAATGTTGGACTATAAAGAAAGCTGAGAGCTGAAGAATTGATACTTTTGG
This sequence comes from Oryx dammah, assembly GCF_014754425.2. Lineage (NCBI taxonomy): Eukaryota > Metazoa > Chordata > Mammalia > Artiodactyla > Bovidae > Oryx > Oryx dammah. The sequence goes on from NW_024070188.1 coordinate 8,325,689, forward strand.
ACTGTGGTGTTAGAGAAGACTCTTGAGAGTCCTTTGTTCTGCAAGGAGATCCAACCAGTCAATCATAAAGTAAATAAGTCTTGAATTTTCATCTGAAGAACTGATGCTGAAGCTGAAGCTCCAGTATTTTGGCCACCTGATGAGATGAACTGACTCATTGGAAAAGCCCCTGACACTGGGTAAGATTGAAGGCGTGAGGAGAAGGGGCCAATAGAGGATGAGATGGTTGGATGGCATCACTAACTTGGTGGCCATGAGTTTTAGCAAGCTCTGGGAGCTGTTGATGGACAGGGATGACTGGTGTGCTGCAGTCCATGGGGTCACAAAGAGTTGGACATGACTGAGCAACTGAACTGAACTGAATTGGTATAGGCTTAAGCCTTAACAGTAGATAATATTTTTGTGATTTTTAATTAATTGATTAATCAAGAAGAAAGCCTAAAACAGAAATATATGCTAAGTCTGTGGTAAGCAAATATGGTGATATTGGCTCCATTTCAAATAGTGAGCACTCAAGAGAAGTGAAGTCTCAGCAATTAATGGCACCTCACAGGATTTGGAGTCCTTAGGCTTGAAATTTATATCTCCACATTCATTAGCCAGTGTTGCTTTCTTGCTCAAAAGAGAGTTAATACAGTAACTTCCCAATAATCTGTTAAAAGGATCAAATACATTATCTAATATGAAAGTGCTATTTCATCTAATATACTCTTTGATTATAATTTAATAATATTCAATAAGAATATTTTAAAAAGAAAATCAATTATTGCTCATAGACATAAAATGTATGTATACATAAAAGCCATCATGTGTTTAATGTCTGTTTTATGTCAATATGAGCTAAGCAAATAATATCATTTATAATCTTCAAATTAATATTATCAGTTTGCTTTTATTATCTCCACATATTTTACAAATAAAGACCAAGAAATTCACAGAATGTAAGTAGCAATAGATTATGCAATAGATTACTAGGTTCTAGTTTCAATTCAATGGAGAAGAAAATAGCAACCCACTCCAGTATTCTTGCCTAGAGAATCCCGTGGACAGAGGAGCCTGGTGGGCTGCTGTCCATAGGGTTGCACAGAGTTGGACACGACTGAAGTGACTTAGCAGCAGCAGCAGTTTCAATTCAATGTCATTGCTTCCTTCTGCTAGGTAGAGGTCTTTACTTATTCCTGCAAAGAAGGTGTAATGTCTTTGTTCTCATTTTCAGCAATTATGTACATTTTTAGGGTAATAGTTTACTAAATGTGGAAAAAACCTTCTTGCACTAGCAGTAGAATATGCACAGTTCCAGCCAGATTGTAGAATGGAAAGATAATAATTTGGTTTATATACTTGATATACATAAACTACATTATTATAGATTAAATGACTAAATCATCTATATAACATAAAGCTTAATTTTAAAAAATGGATTGAAATACATTTATGTAGGATTTTAGGTAAGTAACATAACTTTCATGCAAAGATGGGCTCGATAAAGGACAGAAATGGTATGGACCTAACAGAAGCAGAAGATATTAAGAAGAAATGGCAAGAATACACGGAAGAACTGTACAAAAAAGATCTTCATGACCCAGATAATCATGATGATGTGATCACTAATCTAGAGCCAGACATCCTGGAATGTGAAGTCAAGTGGGCCTTAGAAAGCATCACTACGAACAAAGCTAGGGGAAGTGATGGAATTCCAGTGGAGCTGTTCTAATCCTGAAAGATGATGCTGTGAAAGTGCTACACTCAATATGCCAGCACATTTGGAAAACTCAGCAGTGGCCACAGGACTGGAAAAGGTCAGTTTTCATTCCAATCCCAAAGAAAGGCAATGCCAAAGAATGCTCAAACTACCACACAATTGCACTCATCTCACATGCTAGTTAAGTAATGCTCAAAATTCTCTAAGCCAGGCTTCAGCAACACATGAATCGTGAACTCCCTGATGTTCAAGCTGGTTTTAGAAAAGGCAGAGGAACCAGAGATCAAATTGCCAACATCCGCTGGACCATGGATAAAGGAAGAGAGTTCCAGAAAAATATCTATTTCTGTTTTATTGACTATGCCAAAGCCTTTGACTGTGTGGATCACAATAAACTGTGGAAAATTCTTAAAGAGATGGGAATACCAGACCACCTAACCTGCCTCTTGAGAAATCTGTATGCAGGTCAGGAAGCAACAGTTAGAACTGGACATGGAAGAACAGACTGGTTCCAAATAGGAAAAGGAGTACATCAAGGCTGTATATTGTCACCCTGCTTATTTAACTTCTATGCAGAGTACATCATGAGAAATGCTGGACTGGAAGAAACACAAGCTGGAATCAAGATTGCTGGCAGAAATATCAATAACCTCAGATATGCAGATGACACCACCCTTATGGCAGAAAGTGAAGAGGAACTAAAAAGCCTCTTGATGAAAGTGAAAGTGGAGAGTGAAAAAGTTGGCTTAAAGCTCAACATTCAGAAAACGAAGACCATGGCATCCTGTCCCATCACTTCATGGGAAATAGATGGGCAAACAGTGGAAACAGTGTCAGACTTTATTTTGAGGGGCTCCAAAATCGCTGCAGATGGTGACTGCAGCCATGAAATTAAAAGACGCTTACTCCTTGGAAGAAAAATTATGACCAACCTAGATGGTATATTCAAAAGCAGAGACATTACTTTGCCAACTAAGGTCCATCTAGTCAAGGCTATGGTTTTTCCTGTGGTCATGTATGGATGTGAGAGTTGGACTGTGAAGAAGGCTGAGCACCGAAGAATTGATGCTTTTGAAGTGTGGTGTTGGAGATGACTCTTGAGAGTCCCTTGGACTGCAAGGAAATCCAACCAGTCCAGTCCATTCTGAAGGAGATCAACCCTGGGATTTCTTTGGAAGGAATGATGCTAAAGCTGAAACCCCAGTACTTTGGCCACCTCATGCAAAGAGTTGACTCATTGGAAAAGACTCTGATGCTGGGAGGGATTGGGGGCAGTAAGAGAAGGGCACGACCAAGGATGAGATGGCTGGATGACATTACGGACTCGATGGACATGAGTCTGAGTGAACTCTGGGAGATGGTGATGGACAGGGAGGCCTGGCATGCTACGATTCATGGGGTCACAAAGAGTCGGACATGACTTAGCATCTGAACTGAACTGAACATAACAACCTACAACCCAGTTCCCATTTGCGTTGTAAAAAAATTAATTATTATAATGATTTTAAAAGTGCCTTTTGAGAATTCTGCAACTAATCTTTATTGAGCTTTTGTTATATCAAACCCTTTTCTATGTTATTTAACATCCATGAATTAGTTTATATTCAATTCTTAAAGAAAATTCAATTATACTAAAAAATAACTTGATTGCAATTGTGCACACAGAAGGAACCAGGCCACTCACCATTCTGTTTGACCACCTCCTGGAAATTCTTGCCATTATGTCTTCTCTTTCTAGTTTCTGAATCCTTGGAGAAATCTAACATGGCAGAAGAATTATGAGGGGAAAAATGAGCCTACTTGTTGCAGGGAAAAGAGTGAAGATTTTCAAATGTTAAGGATAATAGTCTCCTTTTTTCTTGTACTTTTTCCTCAACAAATTTCCTCTAATAGTTCAGATTTGAAGAATGGAAAAGCTTTTCCAATTTCTTTTTCTTTTTCCTCCCCCTCATTACACCTTTAGTCATCAAAGCTCATACTATTTTTACTATTTTACTTTACTTACAGTTGAAAGAAAAAGAATTACTTTGGGTACAAATCACAGTTAAGTGGTGATGTTTACTAAAATTTAAATGAAAATCACATAGCAAGTGCCTTATTAATCATCTGAAGTTAGTAAATTTTGGACAAATGATAATCATTATTTTAATGATATGAAATCTGTGTGTGTGCATGCAAACACAATCTGTTAAAGAAAAAAAATTTAGAAGCATCTGTTGGTATCTTGTAGTTATGCATGAGATATGAAAAACGATGCTTTACCAAGGAAACATATAATATAAAGAAAATTGACCCCTCAGATCAGTAGCAGTTGGTGGTCATTTTAAGCCTAAAGCAAGAAGTATTTAAAATGAATCCCCTCTGCTTCAGTCAGTCAGTTCAGTTGCTCAGTCGTGTCCGACTCTTTGCGACCCCATGAATCGCAGCACGCCAGGCCTCCCTGTCCATCACCAACTCCTGGAGTTCACTCAGACTCATATCCATCAAGTCAGTGATGCCATCCAGCCATCTCATCCTCTGTCATCCCCTTCTCCTGTCCCCAATCCCTCCCAGCATCAGAGTCTTTTCCAATGAGTCAACTCTTCGCATGAGGTGGCCAAAGTACTGGAGTTTCAGCTTTAGCATCATTCCTTCCAAAGAAATCCCAGGGCTGACCTGGGATCAGCTTACTGACACTCTAATAATGCATTGTAGAATTAGGCATTTATGTAATTTCTGAGCTGCCATATTAAGTTATGTGCTTTCAAAATCAGGTGGCATTAGAGCTCATGTAACAAGAACCTTATGAAACTAAAAGTAATTGCTCTATTTAGAAGACAGTACGCAGTCTTGCATCTTCCATTTCTATTGCATTTGGACCAGGGTTTTAGCAACCTTCTATAATTTAAATTAATTACTGAAATTTTCATAGCATGAGATAAGTCTTTTGCATCTTTGAAAGCCTTGATATGAAGCAGTTTATGTTCAAAGATTTTCCTTCAATGACATTGTAGTTCGTATAATATTCAGCCCGGAAAGTGGAAGCTTCTGTTGCTACTGAACTCTTATTGAGCAGCTAATATTGTCCATGTCTGGGGTATATTCAATATAACGACAGCTAAGTAAGACTACCTAATAACATTTTCAGTTTTCTAGTTTAAAACTCTATTCTTTCTAACCACTATAAGTTGCTCTAAGAAGTAGTAGCCAGGTGTTTAAAATGTCCCATACTCTTCTGAGTAAAGGCTTTTAAAATATAAAGCACAGGATCAAAAACATAGATAGAATTGATAATTCAAGTAAAGGTACTTTAAGAAAGTATTCTTTTAAGTATAAACATTTATTAATTGATTTTATAATAAATTAGAAACAAGGTTCACTAACACATTTTGAAAACAAAATTTGGGCCATCAAAGTAATTCAGAATAAGAACAACTGCTACTACTATCAGTGAGTACTATATATATATATTTGACTATTTTAATATAAAATTAGAAATATCTATGAATTTGTTAAAACTACTAGCTTATAAAAACTATGGACAGGAAGGAATAAAGTAATTATTGAGCAACTTATTTCTAGGAGTGAAATACTGTTTAATTATATACTTAAACATGAATATTTAAATTATATTTAAACGTTGCATATGTATATATTTGAGCTGAAATCTATTCATTGCCTAATTCACTACTTTCTTAATTTTTTAATGTTTTTGTTTGTGTCTTCAAATTTTTATAGATGGTAGAGAGTAGTTTTATATTTAATAAAACATAAAATTTTATTCTAAAGATATTAAAATATATCTTTTTCTATTTATATCCTGATTACTACCAGAATAAATTATGAAACTAGGTACTCTTATTTACCATCTTTTCTGAGTCTTCTGTGCTAGATAAGTATCAGATCCTTAGCAAAAAAACAGTGTACATCCCCAAAAGACATTGTTTCTTTTGGGAAAAAAAAAAAGGCGGGGGATGAGGTCAAAGAAAATGTTGGAACTGAAATGTCAGATCTTATAGGTTTAGACAGTTTCACACTAAACAAATTATATCCTTCTTTGTTATGCATTGCACCCCATTAAATAAAGTCAAAGAAACACTACCTAGATGAAATATTTGAGTTGATATTATGCTCTTTGGGAGTCATAAAGAGTTTTCAACCTATTTCCAAGTCCCATATGTGGAACACAATATAGAGGTTATCACTGAAATACAGGATGATTAAAATATTGGAAGAGAGGGGACATAATTTATTGATACAATTTTGGATCTCATTATAGGCATCAATCAGGTTTTTTCTATGTTTTTTAGTTTACTTTTATATAAAATGGTCAAATTTTTTTAAGACAGCAGAAAGTATTTAATAATTCCCACCCTTTCCAGTAGTTGAGAAAAGCAGTTGGTACTTAGTTTTGGAATCTGAGCTAAAGTGAGATAAAATATAGGGAAAAAAACATGTTGTGATGCTCCCGCAAATGTTGGTTATTATGGCCAAACTGTAGTGACAAAGCACTTATTTTATTAATATTCCATTTCTAGGAGCTTTCCTTATAACTATCAAGGAAGTATTTCAGTCATGTGTTGACTCAGTGATAGGAATTTGGTATTATATTTAGCTTGACACAATCAAGGGATCCATGAAATGATGCTCTATTTAGAGAATACAGTTTAAAGTTGAGGTTAGTCATGTATTCATATTTACTAAACATGAAATCGATGCTGCCTCTTTGATAATTCCTTTCTGAGTAGGCAGAGCACAGCACACATGTTATGTTACATGAGACCAATGTCCTGCCACTTTAGCTGTGTCTGACTCTTTCAACCCTATGGACTGTAGCCCACCAGGCTCCCCAGTCCATGGGATTCTCCAGGCAAGAATCCTGGAGTGGGTTGCCATTCCCTCCTCCAGAAGATCTTCCCAACCCAGGGATCAAACCCATGTCTCCTGTGTCTCCTAAAATGCAGGCAGATTCTTTATCCACTGAGTCTCCTGGGAAGCATCAAAGGGAATGTTGCCTCCCCTTCAGAGAATCCAACCCTGGTCTCCTGTGTGAGAGTAGGGGATACTCATCATTATTTTTGTTGTTGTTATTGTTGTTTAACTTATTTTTTTTCATATTTTATTTATTATTATTATTATTTTTTACTTTACAATACAGACTGGATTTATTCCCTCAGGGGGTTAAAGCCATGTTGGGCTGTTGAGATGGACCACAGCTCATTGCCCCTCACCTGCTCTTTATTTAGGCTAGCAGTACAGAACCAAGGACAATCAGTGCACTGAGTGTGATAGGAAAAGCACAAAGTATTGGCAGAATTAGTATCAGAGTTTGGTTTTTCTTAGAGCCTTTGATTCAGTTGCCAACTCATCTCCTGCAGCGTTGACCTTTGTCTTTCCTTCAGAGCATTCTGTAGTTGACTTTCCTCATGAAGGCTACATTTCTGCCAGGAACAGGGTGGTCCTCTACGGTTTGCTGTGCAGACAGGTATAGGGAAACACAAAAGGCCATTTATCTAGAATATAACTACGGTCTGTCTCTGAGAGTTTTAATAATAGGTAGAAGTAACTTTCTGGACTAATACTGGTTCACTGGTGCCTTCTCCAAAACCTACTATTTCTATTTTACTCAGCTTATCTGTTAGCAACACATTTTTTTTTATTAAAACAAGGAATCAAAATCCTATAACTTAAACTTTGAAGCATGATTAATCTAAGTCCTTTGTATTTGTTTGCATGGCTAAGTTGAAGTAGGAAAGAAATGAATAAATTAACTTTTGTTGAATAACTATTGTCTCATGTTTACAAAATGTTTATTTAATTCATGGGAGAAGTTCTTGAGGAGAAGATCAGAAAATTAATTATAACTCACTCCATATTTATCCCTAAGTGATGAAATGGAATAGAAAATAATTTTGACCAAGTAAAATACATGCTATAATGGAAAATATGCAAAACATTGTGTTATTTATTTTAAAATATTTAATAATGATCTAAATAATAATTTGCCTATCAGGCATATAGGAAACTGCAATTTGTGGAAATCCCTTCATTTGCCTCTGCACAAGTCAAAGTCCATAAGATATATGTATATATACATCTTCATTTCCATTTACCTAAACATCATAGTAAAATGAAGAGAGCACTTTGCTGACAAAGGTCCGTATAGTCAAAGTTATATGGCTTTTCCAGTAGTCATGCATGGATATGAGAGTTGGATCATAAAGAAGGCTGAGTACTGAAAAATTGATGCTTTCAAATTGTGCTGCTGGAGAAGACTTAAGAATCCCTTGGACAGCAAGGAGAGCAAACCAGTCAATCCTAAAGGCAATCAGTCCTGAATATTCATTGGAAGGACTGATGCTGAAGCTGAAGCTCCACTACTTTGGCCACCTGATGCAAAGAACTGACTCATTGGAAAAGACCCTGATGCTGAGAAAAAATGAGGGCAGGAGGAGAAGGGAATGACAGAGGATGAGATGATTGGATGGCATCACTGACTCGATGGTCATGAGTTTGAACAAGCTCTGGGTGTTGGTGATGGACAGGGAAGTCTGGTGTGCTGCAGTCCATGGGTTTGCAAGTAGTCAGACATGACTGAGCGACTGGACAACAACCTATATATGTATATACATCTTCCTTCCCATTTGCTTCCAGAACAGATTAAAATACACAAATTTACAGGTGTTTTTTTTTTTTTTTCTTTATCATTTTGGTGGTGGCTCAGTGGTAAAGCATCTGCCTATGAAGGAAATGCGGGAGAAGCAGGTTTGATCACGGGGTCAGGAAGATCCTCTGGAGGTGGAAACGGCAACCCATTGCAGTATTTCTGCCTGGAAAATCCCATGGATAGAGGAGCCTGGCAAGCTCCAGTCCATGGGGTAGCGAAGAGTAGGACATGACTTAGTACACACACATACACGTTCAGTATAATTTAGATCAACTCCATCCTCAAGCTATTAAGGAGGTATGATATACTCACCAGTAAGTTGTCTCTCAATGAATTTCCGGATGAGTTATGCAGGAATTTTTATTATAAACAAATTAACCTATTTCAGGTTTACGGATATGTGTTTTAGAGTATATCTCAATTTTCTAAGTTTCTTTCTGAAATCTAAATGTTTAAATTACTTTGCGCTTTAAATCTTAGGATTCGTTTTATTTTTGTTCTTGCAAATGAGGCTTCTACCAACTAATGGTAACAATTCTCTAATAATTCAGTTAAGTGAAGAAACAACTATAAAAGGATAAACAATCTGAACATAAGAAGATCAAATCTTCACTTTTAATATGGTCTTGTATACTTACCAATTCTGTTTTGTCTAGCAAACTTAAATGAATAAAATCATGTGCTGCTGCTGTGTGTGTCTAATTGTGTCTGACTCTTGCAACCCCATAGACTATCAGTTCTCACAGACTGCCTGCCAGGCTCCTCTGTCGATGGGATTCTCCAGGCAAGAATACTGGGGTGGGTTGCCATTTCCTTCTGCAGGGGATCTTCCTGACCCAGGGATCAAACCAAGGTCTCCTGCATTGCAGGCAGACCCTTTACTGACAGAGCTATGAAGGAAGCCCAGGAAAATCATAGCAAATATATTTTACATGAATCTGAGAGACACTGCATGATAAATTGTTTGGCTTGAAAATAACAACATGACAGGGAAGACTTAATTTTCAAAGATTTTTTTTTCAGATCTTGAAACAAAATTCAAATCAGAAATTTTTTCCATAACACTTTGAATGTCTTTTTTCCCAATATATACAGACAAATATTCAGAGTTGAGAGATGTTTTAGTACCATGCTCACTCATTATTCTTCCATTTTCATATTGATAGTTCTTTTTTTTGAAGTAAGTTGATTCACAATATTGTAATTTCAGGTGTACTGTACATTTGACTCTATATTTTTATGAATTATATTCTATTAAAATTATTATAAAATATTGACTGTAATGTTCTGTGCTGTAAAACATATCATTGTTGTTTATCTGTTTTATACATAATAGTTTGTATCTCTCAGTCCCATACCTCTGTTTTGCTCCTTCCCTCCTCCTGCTCTACACTGGTACCTAGTTTATTTTCTGTTCCTGTGAGTATGTTGTTTTGTCTTTCTCTGTCTGACTTATTTTGTTAGCATGATTGTCTCTAGATCCATCCATCCGTATCACTACAAACTGCACAATTTCATTTATGTTTAATGGCAGAGTAACCACCCTTATGGCAGAAAGTGAAGAAGGACTAAAGAGCCTCTTGATAAAAGTGAAAGAGGAGAGTGAAAAAGTTGGCTTAAAGCTCAACATTCAGAAAACCAAGATCATGGCATCCTGTCCCATCACTTCATGGGAAATAGATGGGGAAACAGTGGAAACAGTGGCTGACTTTATTTTTCTGGGCTCCAAAATCACTGCAGATTATGATTGCAGCCATGAAACTAAAAGATGCTTACTCTTTGGAAGGAAAGTTATGACCAACATAGATAGCATATTCAAAAGCAGAGACATTACTTTGCCAACAATGGTCCATCTAGTCAAGGCTATGGTTTTTCCAGTAGTCAAGTATGGATGTAAGAGTTGGACTATAAAGAAAGCTGAGTGCCGAAGAATTGATGCTTTTGAACTATGGTGTTGGAGAAGACTCTTGAGAGTCCCTTGGATTGCAGGGAGATCCAACCAGTCAATCCTAAAGGAGATTGGACCTTGGTATTCATTGGTAGGATGGATTTTGAAGCTGAAACTCCAATACTTTGGCCATCTGATACAAAGAGCTGACTCATTGGAAAAAACCCTGATGCTGGGAAAGATTGAAGGCAGGAGGAGAAGGGGATGACAGAGGATGAGATGGTTGGATGGCATCACTATTGGACGTGGGTTTGGGTGGACTCCGGGAGTTGATGATAGACAGGGAGGCCTGGCGTGCTGCAATTCATGCGGTCGCAGAGTCGGACATGAACGACCGACTGAACTGAACTGAACTGAACATATACACACATATGTATAATGAAACATTCAGTATCAGTTCAGTCGCTCTGTTGTGTCCATCGAGTCAGTGATGCCATCCAGCCATATCATCCTCTGTCGTCCCCTTCTCCTCCTGCCCTCAATCCCTCCCAGCATCAGAGACTTTTCCAATGAGTCAACTCTTCGCATGAGGTGGCCAAAGTACTGGAGTTTCAGCTTTAGCATCATTCCTTCCAAAGAACACCTAGGACTGATCTCCTTTAGAATCGACTAGTTGGATCTCCTTGCAGTCCAAGGGACTCTCAAGAGTCTTCTCCAACACCACAGTTCAAAAGCATCAATTCTTCGGCGCTCAGCTTTCTTCACAGTCCAACTCTCACATCCATACATGACCACTGGAAAAATCATAGCCTTGACTAGACGGACCTTTGTTGGCAAAGTAATGTCTCTGCTTTTTAATATGCTATCTAGGTGGGTCGTAACTTTCCTTCCAAGGAGTAAGCATCTTTTAATTTCATGGCTATAATCACCATCTGCAGTGATTTTGGAGCCCCCCAAAATAAAGTCTGACACTGTTTCCACTGTTTCCCCATCTATTTCCCATGAAGTGATGGGACGGGATGCCATGATGTTAGTTTTCTGAATGTTGAACTTTAAGCCAACTTTTTCACTCTCCTCTTTCACTTTATAAAACACATCTTCTTTATCCATTCATCAGTTGACGGACACTTGGGTTATTTTCCATATATTGGAAATTGAAAATAGTGCTGCTATGAGTATTGGGGTTCATGTATCTTTCTGAATTAGTGATTTTGTTTTTTCTGCATATATCCAGGAGTGGAATTGCTGGATCATATGATAGATGTTCAAGCTGGTTTTAGAAAAGGCAGAGGAACCAGAGATCAAATTGCCAACATTCACTGTATCATCAAAAAAGCAAAAGAGTTCCAGAAAACATTTACTTCTGCTTTATTGACTATGCCAAAGCCTTTGACTGTGTGCATCACAATAAACTTTGGAAATTCTGAAAGAAATGGGAATACCAGACCACCTGAACTGTCTCTTGAGAAACCTATATGAAGATCAGGAAGCAACAGTTAGAACTGGACATGGAACAACAGACTGGTTCCAAATAGGAAAAGGAGTAGGTCAAGGCTGTATATTGTCACCCTGCTTATTTAACTTCTATGCAGAGTACATCATGAGAAACGCTGGGCTAGAAGAAGCACAAGCTGGAATCAAGATTGCTGGCAGAAATATCAATAACCTCAGATATGCAGATGACACCACCCTTATGGCAGAAAGTGAAGAGGAACTAAAGAGCCTCTTGATGAAAGTGAAAGAGGAGAGTGAAAAAGTTGGCTTAAAGCTCAACATTCAGAAAACGAAGATCATGGCCTCCCGTCTCATCACTTCATGGGAAATAGATGGGGAAACAGTGGAAACAGTGTCAGACTTTATTTTGGGGGTCTCCAAAATCACTGCAGATGGTGATTGCAGCCATGAAATTAAAAGACGTTACTCCTTGGAAGAAAAGTTATGACCAACCTAGACAGCATATTGAGAAGCAGAGACATTACTTTGTCAACAAATATCCATCTAGTCAAGGCTATGGTTTTTCCAGTAGTCATGTATGGATGTGAGATTTGGACTATAAAGAAAGCTGAGCACCGAAGAATTGATGCATTTGAACTGTGGTGTTGGAGAAGACTCTTGAGAGTCCCTTGGACTGCAAGGAGATCCAAGCAGTCCATTCTAAAGGAGATCAGTCCTGGGCGTTCTTTGGAAGGAATGATGCTAAAGCTGAAACTCCAGTGCTTTGGTCACCTCATGCTAAGAGTTGACTCATTGGAAAAGACTCTGATGCTGGGAGGGATTGCGGGCAGGAGGGGAGAGGGAGGACAGAGGATGGTATGGCTTGATGGCATCACCGAATCAATGAACATGAGTTTGAGTGAACTCCAGGAGTTGGTGATGGACAGGGAGGCCTGGCATGCTGCAATTCATGAGGTCTCAAAGAGTCGGACACGACTGAGCGAGTGAACTGAACTGAACTGATGATAGTTCTATTTTAGTTTTTTGAGGAGGCTCTATAATTGTTTCCATAGTGACTGTACCCCTTTACATTCCCACTACCAGTGCAGAAGAGTTTCCTTTTTTCCACATCCTTTTCAACTGCTGTTATTTGTAGACTTTTGATGATAGCTGTTCTGACAAATGTGAGGTGATAATGTTGTTTTTATTTGCATTTCTTTAATGATTAGCAATATGGAGCATCTTTTCATGCGCCTCTTGGTTATCTGTATATATTCTATTGGACATCTCTATTTAGGTTCTCTTCTCTTTTTTTGATTGGAATGTTTGAGTTGCTTTATTTAGTTGAATTAAACTGCTTACCTATTTTGGATTTAACACCTTGCTGGTCACCTCATTTGCAAATATTTCTCCCCATTCAGTAGATTTTTTTTATGTTCAGTATATGGTTTCCTTTGCTGTGAAGCAAAGTCTCTCAGTCGTGTCCTACTCTTTGTGACCCCATGGACTGTAGCCTATCAGGCTCCTCCATCCATGGGATTTTCCAGGTAAGAGTGCTGGAGTGGATTGTCATTTCCTTCTCCAGGGGATCGAACCTGGGTCTCCCACATTGCAGGCAGACACTTTACTGTCTGAGCCACGAGGGAAGTCTCCTTTGCTGTGCAAAAACTTTTAAATTTAATTAGGTTTTATTTATTTATTTTTGCTTTTCTTTGCCTTAGGTGACAGATTAAAAAAAAACTGATATAATTTATATCAGAGTGTTCTATGTTCTTGTCTATAAGTTTTATGATTTCAGATCTTTCATTTAGGTCTTTAATCAATTTTGAGTTTACTTTTGTAGATAGTATAAAAAAAAGTTTTAATCTTGTTCTTTTACATGTAGCTATTGCTGCACAACTTATTAGAGAAACTGTATTTTATTCATTGCATATTCTTCAATTATTGGCCATATGCTGCTGCTGCTGCTAAGTTACTTCAGTTGTATCCAACTCAGTGTGACCCCATAGATGGTAGCCCACCAGGCTCCCCCATCCCTGGGATTCTCCAGGCAAGAACACTGGAGTGGATTGCCATTTCCTTCTCCAATGCATGAAAGTGAAAAGTGAAAGTGAAGTCACTTGGTCGTCATGTCCGACTCCTAGTGACCCCATGGACTGCAGTGCACCAGGCTCCTCCATCCATGCGATTTTCCAGGCAAGAATACTAGAGTGGGGTGCCATTGCCTTCTCCGACTGGCCATATGGGCATGGGTTTATTACTGGGCTCTCTACTCTGTTCCATTGATCTATGCATCCGTTTCTGTGTCAATACCATGCTATTTTGATACAGTAGCTTTGCAGTATAGATGAAATCTACGAGAGTGATACTTCCAGACTTGTTATTTTTTTCTCAAGATTTCTTTGGCAACTGTGTGTCTTTTGTGCTTCAATACAAATTTTAAGATAATTTATTCTAATTCTGTTGAAAATGTCATGGGTATTTTGAAAGGGGTTATGTTAAATTTATAGATTGCTCTTGGTAGTATGGCCATTTAAAAAATATTAATTATTCCAATCCAAGAACATGGGATATTGTTCCATTTCTTTTTACGATTTTCAGTTCCTTCATCAGTGTCTTATAGTTTTAAGAGTTTAGTTCTTTCACTTCCTTAGCTAAGCTTATTCCTAGGTGTTTATTCTTTTTGATGTGTTCTGTTTTGATATTTTTTGCTCTTTCTTACTGATGATAGTTCATTTTTAGTATATAGAAAAGCAATAGATCCCTGTACATCTTACATCTTTCAATTTTGCTAATACAAAACGAAGTTCTATTATATATGACTCTGCTTTCCTCCTGCTACTTTAAAAACTCTTTAACTTTCACCACTTTAACTGTGATTTGTCTTGGCAAGGATGTGTGTGGAATAATTCTTGAGGGGGAGGACTTCTGTGCTTTCTCTGCCTGTGTATCAGTTTTCTTTGGGTTTGGGAATTTTCAGCCGTAATTTCATCAAATACATTTTTATCCCCTTCTCTCTTTCTCCTTCTGTGCATGTGTGCTGAGTCACTTCAGTTGTGTCCAACTCTGTGACCCTACAGATTGTAGCCCGCTTGTCCTTGGGATTCTCCAGGCAAGAGTACTGGAGTGGGTTGCCATTCCCTTCTCCAGGGAATCCTCCCAACCCAGGGCTTGAATGCATGTGTCTTACATCACTGGCATTAGCAGGCAGGTTCTTTACCATTAACACCACCTCGGAAGCCCATTTTTCTCTTTCTGAGACCCCTATAATGTGAATGTTGGTACACTTAAAATTATCCCAGTGATCTAAAAACTGCTCTCATTTTTTAAAATTTGATTTTCCTTTTGTTGCTCTGATTGTCTGAGTTTCCCATTCTCTAGATCACTTATGCTTTTTTTCTATATCACTTAGTCTGTAATCACTTTTTCTAGTTATTTTTTAACCGTATTTCAGCTATTAAATTCTTCACATCTGATTGTTTTTTTTTCTAGTTCTTTGTTAAAAATCTCAGTGTTCATTTATTCTTTTCCTAATTCAGTTAACATTCTTATCACCAATGAATTATTCATCTGATAAAATGTTTATGTCTGTTCCATTATTCTTTTTTTTTCATTTTTTAAATCTTCCTTTTCAAATTGAGATCTGTTCCATCACCTTTTAATTTTGTTTGATTTTCTCTGCTGCTACGAACTTATGTGAAACAGTCACCTATTTCAGTCCCAAAGGGGTGTTCTTAAGTGGGAACATCCCTATAAACACTGCATGTGCCCAGTATCTTTGGTGGGAGGGCTTGATTGGATGTGGATACAAGTCATGCCTTTCTTCATGGTGTGCTGAGAGCTGTCTCCTTGGTAGAGGTGGGGCTGGTGGTGGAAGAGTTAGAGCTGGAGCCAAGTGTGAGACAAGATTCCCCCTTTGTCCAGTGACTACCACTGTCCCATCAAGGGTGGGGTTTGATCCCAAGTCGCTTACTCCTTGGGAGAAAAGTTATGACCCACCTAGAAAGCATAATAAAAAGCAGAGACATTACTTTGCCAACAAAGCTCCATCTAGTCAAGGTTATGGTTTTTCCAGTGGTCATGTATGGCTGTGAGAGGCAGACTACAAAGAAAGCTGAGCACCAAAGAACTGATGCTTTTGAACTGTGGTATTGGAGAAGACTCTTGAGAGTCCCTTGGAGATCCAACCAGTCTATCCTAAAGTAAATCAGTCCTGAATATTCATTTGAAGGACTGATGCTGAAGCTGAAACACCAATACTTTGGCCCCCTGATGTGAAGAACTGACTCATTTGAAAAGACGCTGATGCTGGGAAAGATTGAAGTCAGGAGGAGAGGGGGACGACAGAGGATGAGATGGCTGGATGGCATCACCAACCCCATGGACAGAAGTTTGAGTAAAGTTCAGGAGTTGGTGATGGATAAGGAGGCCTGGCGTGCTGCAGTCCATGGGGTCACAAAGAGTCGAACACGACTGAGCGACTGAACTGAACTGAACTGAATTTGATCCCAATTTGCTGAAGGAAAAGCCCTGGGGGCCAGGCCTGAGTGGTTCTGTTCCCTTTGTCTGGGTTTTCTCCTCTCCCAGCCCTGAGACCTTCATCCCAGAGGAGGGAAGTACAGAAGCAAGGAGGAACCTGTGTTGGACTCTCAGTTTGTGTCTGCTGCAAACAGAGGCCTGGGTTGTCTCCATCATGCTGCCTGTGCAGACACCAGCAGTTGTTTCGCTTGCTCTGCTCAGATGCAGCCTCAGGTCCAAGTCCCCTTGTCCTTCACAGTGATCACGGCTCCAGCCTCCACAGCCCCTGCCCCGTTGTGGAGCCCAGGGCAGGTGGGGCACATGCAAAATCTTGGTAACTGTTGTCAGAGTACAGTTCAGTTCAGTTAGGTTGCACAGTCGTGTCCAACTCTTTGTGACCCCATGAATCGCAGCAGGCCAGGCCTCCCTGTCCATCACCATCTCCCGGAGTTCACTCAGACTCACGTCCATCGAGTCTGTGATGTCATCCAGCCATCTCATCCTTGGTCGTCCCCTTCTCCTCCTGCCCCCAATCCCTCCCAGCATCAAAGTCTTCTCCAATGAGTCAACTCTTCGCATGAGGTGGCCAAAGTACTGGAGTTTCAGCTTTAGCATCATTCCTTCCAAAGAACACCCAGGGCTGATCTCCTTCAGAATGGACTGGTTGGATCTCCTTGCAGTCCAAAGGACTCTCAAGAGTCTTCTCCAACACCACAGTTCAAATGCATCAATTCTTCGGCGTTCAGCCTTCTTCACAGTCCAACTCTCACATCCATACATGACCACAGGAAAAACCATAGCCTTGACTAGATGGACCTTAGTTGGCAAAGTACTGTCTCTGCTTTTGAATATGCTATCTAGATTGGTCATAACTTTTCTTCCAAGGAGTAAGTGTCTTTTAATTTCATGGCTGCAATCACCATCTGCCATGATTTTGGAGACCCCAAAATAAAGTCTGACACTGTTTCTACTGTTTCCCCATCTATTTCCCATGAAGTGATGGGACCAGATGCCATGATCTTCATTTTCTGAATGTTCAGCTTTAAGCCAACTTTTTCACTCTCCTCTTTCACTTTCATCAAGAGGCTTTTTAGTTCCTCTTCACTGTCTGCCATAAGGGTGGTGTCATCTGCATATCTGAGGTGATTTATATTTCTCCCGGCAATCTTGATTCCAGCTTGTGTTTCTTCCAGTCCAGCGTTTCTCATGATGTACTCTGCATATCAGTTAAATAAGCAGGGTGACAATATACAGCCTTGATGTACTCCTTTTCCTATTTGGAACCAGTCTGTTCTTCCATGTCCAGTTCTAACTGTTGCTTCCTGACCTGCATACAGATTTCTCAAGAGGCAGGTCAGGTGGTCTGGTATTCCCATCTCTTTAAGAATTTTCCACAGTTTATTGTTATCCACACAGTCAAAGACTTTGGCATAGTCAATAAAGCAGAAATAGATGTTTTTCTGGAACTCTCTTGCTTTTTCGATGATCCAGCAGATGTTGGCAATTTGATCTCTGGTTCCTCTGCCTTTTCTAGAACCAGCTTGAACATCAGGGAGTTCATGGTTCATGTATTGCTGAAGCCTGGCTTGGAGAATTTTGAGCATTACTTTACTAGCATGTGAGATGAGTGCAATTGTGAGGTAGTTTGAGCATTCTTTGGCATTGCCTTTCTTTGGGATTGGAATGAAAACTGCACTTTTCCAGTCCTGTGGCCACTGCTGAGTTTTCCAAATGTGCTGGCATATTGAGTGTAGCACTTTCACAGCATCATCTTTCAGGATTTGAAATAACTCAACTAGAATTCCATCACCTCCACTAGCTTTGTTCGTAGTGATGCTTTCTAAGGCCCACTTGACTTCACATTCCAAGATGTCTGGCTCTAGATTAGTGATCACATCATCATGATTATCTGGGTCGTGAAGATCTTTTTTGTACAGTTCTTCCTTGTATTCTTGCCACCTCTTCTTAATATCTTCTGCTTCTGTTAGGTCCAGACCATTTCTGTCCTTTATTGAGCCCATCTTTACATGAAATGTTCCCTTGGTATCTCTAATTTTTTTGAAGAGATCTCTAGTCTTTCCCATTCTGTTGTTTTCCTCTATTTTCTGCATTGATCGCTGAAGAAGGCTTTCTTATCTCTTCTTGCTATTCAGATGCTTATATCTTTCCTTTTCTCCTTTGATTTTCGCCTCTCTTCTTTTCACAGCTATTTGTAAGGCCTCCCCAGACAGCCATTTTGCTTTTTTGCATTTCTTTTCCATGAGGATGGTCTTGATCTCTGTCTCCTGTACAATGTCATGAACCTCATTCCATAGTTCATCAGGTACTCTACCTATCAGATCTAGGCCCTTAAATCTATTTGTCACTTCCACTGTATAATCATAAGGGGTTTGATTTAGGTCATACCTGAATGGTCCTGTGGTTTTCCCTACTTTCTTCAATTTAAGTCTGAATTTGGCAATAAGGAGTTCATGATCTGGGCCACAGTCAGCTCCTGGTCTTGTCTCCACTTAGCTTTCAGTGAAAATCGTGCCACATGTAGATGTATTTTTGATGTGTCCACTGGGGGAAGTGAGTTCTGCGTCCTACTCTGCCATCTTGATCTGCTCTCTTGATATATATTTTTGATAAAGCTCACTATTTCTTAGAAAATGTTACCATTTGATATGAATTGGAGTTCTCAGCACATTACATGTTTCAACACTGTAATACTATCAGGGCTCCCCAAGTTTCATTTCTCATTCTGCTCCCCACAATATCTTAACTTCTCAAGTATCTTCAATTATCAAGTATATATGGATGATGCACAGAATTTTATTTTCTGCTTAGTAATCTCTCCTAAGTTCTAGACTACAGCTTCTTAGTGGAAATCTTCACATGGATGTCTTCCAAATACATTAAATGTGACTGTCCAAACCTCTTCTGTATTCCTCTTTTCAGTGAATTATGTATCATGTTTCACCCAGCCTTAAAACCAGGAACCCGAGGGCTAGTTTTGAGTTCTCCTTCTACCCACCTCCCATACTTAATTGATCATGGAGCCATGGCTGTAAAAGTGTTATTTGTGGTGCTGAACATGTTATAAAAATTCCATAGACACGAAGCATGTGTTATTTGTTATGCAATACACAAATAGGAAAATATATGATTGGGAGATAAACTGTAACATGTGTATCAAATTTATTAGTACTAAAGTTGGGAAAAGCAGATAAAACTGTGATCCAGAGATAAAAGTTAATATACAGATTCATGTAGGAGCCAATGTCAACAGCGTGTTGTGAGCTCAAGAACATGATCAATTTGGTCATATGTACTAGGCTCTTAATTTAATGAAAAATATTTACAAAACCTATTTTTTAACAAATTTTTTTTACTACATCTTAGGAAACTGCTTTTATTCTTATTATTTACTAAAAGTTTCTGATAGAAATTAAAGCAAATTACTGTATTTGGGGAAAGTTAGGTATAAAGATTTAATGCAATCAATCCAAACTAAAAGCATTATTTATATCAAGCCAAGCCCTAGTTTGGGGCTTCCCTGGTAGCTCAGATGGTAAAAGAATCTGTCTAGCTTCCCTGGTGACTCAGAGAGTAAAGAATCTGCCCACAATGTAGGAGACTCCAGTTTGATCCCTGGGTCGGGAAGATCCTCTGGAGAGGGAAATGGCAACCCACTCCAGTATACTTGCCTGGAGAATTCCATGGACAGAGGAGCCTGGGCAGCTACAGTCCGTGGGGTTCGAAAGAGTCAGACTGACTGAGCGACTAAGCACAAGCACTAGATTATCTATGTAGTATTTTCAAGTGTCACTTGCTGAGTAATATACTCATGATGAAAACATTAACTATTTTCCTATTAAACAATTTTTAATAATATTTACAATTATTAAGAATTGAAAGTTTCAATTACAGAAAGCTAATTGGAATGTACTAAATAATAAAGTTTCAAAATATAAAGAGCAAAAGTCTACATAAATCTTAGAAAAATTTTACAAATATCCATTAGAGTGAGAGATTTTAATACACATTTCACAATTATTGATAGTTGAAATACAATTAATACAGTTTTAAAAAGACCTGAGATTTGTAATTAAAAGCTTGATTTATTGGAAATTATATTTTTATTAAAATATCACTTACCAAAACTGACTCAAGAAAAATAAGAACATGGCACCTACAAATAAATGTAAAAAACATGTATATGGGAAAAAGTACAAAATTTTATTAAAAATCATTATAAATAGTGCCTTCATAGGTAAGAAAATGCTGAATCCTAAAGATGACATCATCTCTAAATTGATTAATAAACTTAATGTCATTCCAATGGGATTTTGAGGACTCTGAGTTTATACAGATAAACTGAAAGGAAAAATAATAAGTTATAAAGCTAACTGAGGCCATGTGGCATTGACTCAGAAATAAGTAAGTACCCGTGTAATGAGACAGATATTTGACTCACAAAATTACCACCAGGAGCACTTGGGAGTGAATAGACCAGTGAGTACATATAGTTTATTTATTGTGGATCTTTAAAAAATAAATGAAATGGGCTACCTCCTGCATATCCAACATCAAAATTGTTTGTTCATAGATGAAAAGCTCTGATGCTTATGTTAAAATGGAAAAAAATTTAAAGGGAGGCAATTATGTGAAACAGTATTTCATAAAAGAGCCAGCAGAAATGAGCCATACACATATGAGAGATATTAAACTTCATTAGGAATCAGTAAGACTGTAAAGATCATTTTATTATACTAGTTGGGCAAAATGTAAGTCTGGTAATTTCCAAAATTGGATTAATAAAGACTCTTACACATTTCTGATGGGAGTATAACTTGGCACAGAAATTGATTGCATCTTGAAAACATGGATCTTTCAATAATCTATAGCAATTTCACTATGTTGTTGTTCAGTCACCCAGTCATGTCCAACTCTTTGTGACCTCATGGACTGCAGCACACCAGGCTTCTCTGTCCCTTCCTATCTGCCAAGGTTTGCTCAAGTTCATGTCCATTGCATCGGTGATGCCATTCAGCCATCTCATCCTCTGATGCCCTCTTCTCCTTCTGCCCTCCATCTTTCCCAGCATCAGCAAATTTTCCAATGAGCTGGATATTCACATCAGATGACCAAAATACTGGAATTACAGCTTCAGCATCAGTCTTTCCAACAAATATTCAGGGTTAATTTCCCTTAAGATTGACTGGTTTGATCGCCTTACTATCCAAGGGACTTTCAAGAGTCTTCTTCAGCACCACAGTTCTAAGGCATCAGTTCTTTGGTGGCCTGCCTTCTTTATGGTCCAGCTCTCACAACCATACCTAACCACTGGGAAGACTATAGCCTTGACTATATGGACTTTTCTTGGCAGAATAATGTCTCTGCTTTTTAGCACAGTAAGTTTGTCACAGCTTTCCTGCCAAGAAGCAATTGTCTTCTGATTTCATGGCTGCAGCCAACATCCACAGTGATTTTAGAGCCAAAGAAGAGGAAATCTGTTACTGCTTCCACCATTTTCCCTTCTATCTGCTGTGAAGTGATGATGGGACCAGATGCCATGATCTTAGATTTTTAATCTTTAGTTTTAAGCCAGCTCTTTCACTCTCCTCCCTCACCCCCTTTAAGAGGCTGTTTAGTTCCTCTTCACTTTCTGCCATTAAAGTGGTATCATCCACAAAGCTGAGGTTGTTATTTCTCCCGCCTATCTTGATTCCAGCTTGTAACTTATCCAGCCCGGCATTTCTCATGAAGTACTCAGCGTATAGGTTAAATAAATACAAGACAGCCCTGTTGTACTCCTTTCTCAATACTAAAACAATCAGTTATTCCATGTCCAGTGCTAACTGTTGCTTTTTGACCCACATACAGGTTTCTCAGGAGATGGGTAAGATAGTTGGTATTATCTCTTTAAGAGCTTTCCACAGTTTGTTATGATCCACAGAGTTGAAAGCTTTAGCATAGTCATTGAAACAGAGGTAGATGTTTTTCTGGAATTCTGTAGCATTCTCTATGATCCAGAAAATGTTGGCAATTTGATCTCTGGTTCCTCTGCCTTTTTTAAACCCAGCTGGGATATCTGGAAATCCTTGGTTCACATAATGCTGATGCCTAGCATGCAAGATTTTAAGCATGACCTTACTAGCATGGGAGATAAGTGTAATTTTCTGATGGTTAACACATTCTTTAGCACTACCCTTCTTGGGAATTGGGATGGGGATTGACCATTTCCAGTCCTGTGGCCACTGCTGGGTATTCCAGGTTTGCTGACATATTGAGTGCAACACCTTGATGGCATCATCCTTTAGGGTTTTGAATAGTTCTACCAGAACTCCTTTGCATCTACTAGCTTTATTAACAACAGTGCTCCCCAAGGCTCACTTGACTTCACTCTCCAGAATGTCTGGCTCTGGGTGGCTGACCACACCATCATGATTATCTGGTTCATTAAGACCTTTTTTGTACAGTTCTTCTGTGTATCTTTCCATCTCTTTTTGATCTCTTGAGCATCTACTAGATCTCTACTGTTTCTGCCTTTATTGTGCCCATCTTTGGGTGAAATGTTCCCTCGTTCCCTGATATCTCCAATGTTCCTGAAGAGATCACTAGTCTTTCCCCATCTGTTGTTTTCTTCTAGGTTTATGCACTGTTCATTGAAGAAGGCCTTCTTGCTTCTCTGTGCTGTTCTTTGGAGCTCTGTCTTTAGTTGGATTTACCTTTCCCTTTCTCCCTTGCTTTTCACTGCTCTTCTTTCTTCAGCCTATAACGCCTTCTCAGATAACCACTTTGCCTTCTTGCTTTTCTTTTTCTTTGGGGTGGTTTTGTTTGCTGCTTCTGGTACAATATTACAGACCTCTGTCCATCGTTCTTCAGGCACACTGTTAACTAGATCTAATCCCTTGAATCTATTTGTTACTTCTACTGCATATGCATAGGAGATTTGATTTAAGTTGTACCTGGCTGGCCTAGTGGTTTTCCTGGTTTTCTTTAGTTTAAGCCTGAATTTTGCTATGAGAAGCTGATGATCTGAGTCACAGACAGCTCCACATCTTGTTTTTGCTGACTGTATACAGCTTCTCCAACTTTGGCTACAAAGAATGTAATCAATTTGATTTGAGTATTGACCATTTGGTGCTGTCCATGTGTAAAGTTGTCTCTTGTGTTGTTGAAAAAGAGTGTTTTCTATGACCAATGCTTTCCTTTAGAAGAATTCAGTTAGCCTTTGCCCTACTTCAAATTTGCTTGTTACTCCAGGTATCTCTTGACTTCCTACTTTTGCATTCTAATCCCAACTAATGAATAGAACATTTTGTGTGTGTGTGTCTGTGTTAGTTCTAGGAGGTCTTCTAGGTCCTCATAAAACTGATCAACATCAGCTTCTTCGGCATTGGTGGTAGGGGCATAGACTTGAATTACTGTGATGTTGAATGGCTTGCTTTGGAAATGAACCGAGATCATTCTGTCATTTTTGAGGTTGCATCCCAGTAGTTCATTTCGGACTCTTTTGCTGACTGTGAGCGCTACTCCATTTCTTCTAAGAAATTCTTGCCTACAGTGGTAGATATAATAGTTATCTGAATTGAATCTATCCATTCCTGTCCATTTTAGTTCACTGATGGCTAAGAGGTCAATGTTTACTCTTATCATCTCCTGTTTGACTATGTCCAGTTTACCTTGACTCATGGACCTAAGATTCCAGGTTCTTATGCAAAACTGTTCTTTGCAGCATTAGATTTTACTTTCATCATCAGACACATCCACAGCTGAGGGTCATTTCTGCTTTGGCCCAGTAGCTTCATTCTTTCTGGGGCTATTAGTTCTTGTCCTCCACTCTTCCCCAGTAGCATATTAGATACTTTCAGACCCAGGGAACTCATCTTTCAGTGTCATATCTTTTTGTCCTCTATACAGTTCATGAGGTTTTCATGGCAAGGATACTGGAGTGGTTAGCCATTCCTTTCTCCAGTGGATCACGTTTTGTCAGAACTCTCTGCTATGATCCATCCATACTGGGTGGCCCTACATGGCATGGTTCATAGCTTCACTGAGTTATGCAAGCCCCTTCACCACAATAAGGCAGTGATCTGCGGAGGAGCAATTTCACGATATCATGTGTATAAAATCTGAAAATAGCCCAGAGTTTCCTCACAAAGAAATGGATAAATAAATTTGTGATTTTTTTTGAAGGATAAAATAGTATAGAATTTTGAAAATAGACATAGGTTATAATAATGTTAAAACTCTTAAACAAAGGGGAGGAGATGAACAATGAAATCAGGGAAAAAGAAAGGAAATGAAAAGGACACATTCAAATAGCTGTTATCTCTTTTTTTAAAAATTAATTAATTTATTTATTTATTTTAATTTTTACTTTACAATTCTGTATTGGTTTTGGCATAGATTGACATGAATCCACCACAGGTGTACACGTTTAAAGGGATGAGATAGAGAATAAGCACATAGATTTTGACAAGTTTGATGGTGTTCCAGTTCTTGGGTTGGGTGGTTGGGTTCATAGGTTTTCACCTTGTTGTGAACTTCATAGCTTTTACATGTATACTGAACACTTTCCTTTGTATAAATTGAATGCAATTATGCAATATAAACAATCTAAACATAATGTAAAATGCATTTCACTTGCATATTTCTAACCCATTAACATTACCAATACACAATAGAACTTTCATACATATTTAATAAATCAAAGGATGAGAAATTAAAACACATTTTGAATATTCATAGTAGAAGAGAAAGACTTCAAAATGCCCATGAAAAGGAGGGCAAGATAGTGTGGAACAATCAAGTATTTTGATATACAGCACAAAGCCCAAGTTAAATGTAAAAGAAAGTTTATGACTGAGAGGCATTTCTTAGACCACTGAACCCACTCAGCCAGATGTCATTTCACTTTCAGGTAAAAAGAGCTGTGCAGTTCTTTGTATTTATAGTCTTCAAATCTACTTTTTAGAGCCAGAAGACCAAGGCCAAACAGAAATAAATATCATCAAAATCTAAGAGGTAGAATCTATTTGTAAAACACAAAACAGGAAATTCAGTTCATAAAACTACACTTTCAGGCAGAGGTCATTAGAATTTTAAGATTATTGACAATTATCAAAACTCTTCCAAGTTACTAAAGTGCTAACTTGCTCTTCAGTTCAGTTCAGTTCAGTTCATTTCAATTCAGTTCAGTTCAGTTGCTCAATCATGTCCGACTCTTTGCAACCCTATGAATTGCAGCATGCCAGGCCTCCCTGTCCATCACCAACTCCTGGAGTTCACCCAAACTCAAGTCCATCTAAGTAGAGTGAAATTCTCCATACCTGAATATCAATTACCCCACTTTTATTTTAGATTGACAAAGGGAAATTAAAACTAATTACTGTATTTGTGTGGGTGCTACAATTTGTGGAAGACTTGTAAAGGAATAATGTTAAACTGGTAATTCAGAGAGAAAGCCTTTATCAAATGGATATATTTCTTTTGGGTGGTTTAGCAAAAATGTGATTGTTTTACATAAAACTCTTGGCTAAACCAGAGAAAGAGCTATATTACAGTCTAAAAATACACTTCTCAAATGAATCACCTAACATGGCAAGATTTTTCTCATCACCACCAAGCAAGACTTAATTACATAATTTAGTGGTTTAGAATCCTTCTCCAGAGCCAGGCTACCTTGGTTCAAATCTTGGCTCTAGAACAACTACATGTATGTTTTGGGGAAAGTTTCTTAATTCTTTTGTGCCTTAGTCTCTTCACTTGAAAATGGGAAATAATATAGCAGTTAACTCAAAAAATTATTATTAGAATTGATGTCCAACATGATGAAAACTCAATAAACAATTATTTCTTAAATATTTTCCTGGTATTATAGTAAATAAGATAATTTTATAATAAAATAAGACCCTGATGCTGGGAAAGACCAAAGGCAGATGAAGAAGAGGGTGACAGAGGATGAGATGGACGGCACCACCAATTCAATGGACAAGAACTTGGGGGCAAACTCTAGGAGATGGTGAGGGACAGGGAAGCCTGGTGTGCTGCAGTCCATGGGGTTGCAGAGTTGGACATGACTTAGTGACCAAAAAACAACAAGTGATAATAAAAAGAGGTAATATGTAAAATAGCATCAGTTATCCTTGAGTCTTTATTTATATTCCCAGATACAGTGCTTGGCATATGGTGGACACTTGAATAAACATATTTGGGGATGTCGTTCCTCAATTTTTCAGTGAAATCGTTTTTGACAACCTATTTATACTGACTGAAGAAAGAGAGCACTGAGAAATGGCTGGGGCTAGGTGTAAGGCCAAAGTCACATAACACTCATCAAGAAGCCTCTGGGGCTTCCCCAGTGGCTTAGCCCTAAAGAATCTGCCTGCAGTGCAGGAGACTCAGGAGATGTGAGTTCAATCCCTGGGTCGGGAAGATCCTCTGGAGAAGAAAATGGCAATTCATGCCAGTATTCTTGCTTGGAAAATCCCATGGCCAGAGGAGCCTGGTGGGCTAGAGTCCATGGGGTCACAAAAAAGTTGGACACAACTGAGCATGTATACACAGACACCAGTCACTGTACTGGGCTCAGTAAATAAAAAGTCCAGTTCTGGTGATGGTGTTGTAGACACAGGTGAGAAAGCATAAGGATATTATTTAAGAGAATTTGCAATCATCAAGGTTTTATTTTAAAATAATTTTCCAGAAATTTTGAAAAATATTAGTTCACTGACAGTAGGAAAAGAGTTGCACATTTTCTCCTCTATCATCTGCTCTCTGGGCTGGAAAACAAATTACCTTTTTCCAGATTTATTTGTGACATAGTCACGTAAGAGATGAGTCAAAAGGAAAACCCTTTCCTGCGGAGCTCTGCACAGTTGTCTCTAGAAGGGAAAACAGTTGCTTTCATTGCTAGCATTTAGAATTATTCCGGCCAACGATTTAATTCTTTTTATCTTTCTTTTTTTTTTTTTTTTTTTAACCTTTTAAAGAATTTATTATAAATGCAAATTCTTAAAATATAAAATAACTCTACTAAATTGGAAGTTCTGAAGATTGAGCCCAGCAACCTATATTTTTTTTTTTAATTTATTTATTTATTTTTAATTTTTACTTTACAATTCTGTATTGGTTTTGGCATAGATTGACATGAATCCACCACAGGTGTACATGCGTTCCCTAACATGAACCCCCCTCCCACCCCCCTCCCCACAACATCTCTCTGGGTCATCCCCGCGCGTCAGCCCCAAGCGTGTCATATCCTGCATCAGACATAGACTGGTATTTCGATTCTTACATGTTATTATACATGTTTCAATGCCATTCTCCCAAATCATCACACCCTCTCCCTCTCCCTCTGAGTCCAAAAGTCCGCTATACACATCTGTGTCTCTTTTGCTGTCCTGCATACAGGGTCATCATTGCCATCTTCCTAAATTCCATATATATGTGTTAGTATACTGTATTGGTGTTTTTCTTTCTGGCTCACTTCACTCTGTATAATCGGCTCCAGTTTCATCCATCTCATCAGAACTGATTCAAATGTATTCTTTTTAATGGCTGAGTAATACTCCATTGTGTATATGTACCACAGCTTTCTTATCCATTCATCTACTGATGGACATCTAGGTTGTTTCCATGTCCTAGCTATTATAAACAGTGCTGCGATGAACATTGGGGTACATGTGTTTCTTTCAATTCTGGTTTCCTCTGTGTGTATGCCCAACAGTGGGATTGCTGGGTCATAAGGCATTTCTATTTGCAATTTTTTAAGGAATCTCCACACTGTTCTCCATAGTGGCTGTACTAGTTTGCACTCCCACCAACAGTGTAGGAGGGTTCCCTTCTCTCCACACCCTCTCCAGCATTTATTGCTTGCAGATTTTTGGATCGCAGACATTCTGACTGGTGTGAAGTGGTACCTCATTGTGGTTTTGATTTGCATTTCTCTTATAATGAGTGATGTTGAGCATCTTTTCATGTGTTTGTTAGCCATCCGTATGTCTTCTTTGGAGAAATGTCTATTTAGTTCTTTGGCCCATTTTTTTATTGGGTCGTTTATTTTTCTGGAATTGAGATGCAGAAGTTGCTTGTATATTTTTGAGATTAGTTGTTTGTCAGTTGCTTCATTTGCTATTATTTTCTCCCATTCGGAAGGCTGTCTTTTCACTTTGCTTATGTTTTCCTTTGTTGTGCAGAAGCTTTTAATTTTAATTAGATCCCATTTGTTTATTTTTGCTTTTATTTCCAGAATTCTGGGAGGTGGATCATAGAGGATCCTGCTGTGGTTTATGTCAGAGAGTGTTTTGCCTATGTTCTCCTCTAAGAGTTTTATAGTTTCTGGTCTTACATTTAGATCTTTAATCCATTTTGAGTTTATCTTTGTGTGTGGTGTTAGAAAGTGATCTAGCTTCATTCTTTTACAAGTGGTTGACCAGTTTTCCCAGCACCACTTGTTAAAGAGATTGTCTTTACTCCATTGTATATTCTTGCCTCCTTTGTCAAAGATAAGGTGTCCATATGTATGTGGATTTATCTCTGGGCTTTCTATTTTGTTCCATTGATCTATATGTCTGTCTTTGTGCCAATACCATACTGTCTTGATGACTGTGGCTTTGTAGTAGAGCCTGAAGTCAGGCAAATTGATTCCTCCAGTTCCATCCTTCTTTCTCAAGATTGCTTTGGCTATTCGTGGTTTTTTGTATTTCCATACAAATCTTGAAATTATTTGTTCTAGTTCTGTGAAAAATATCGCCGGTATCTTGATAGGGATTGCATTGAATTTGTAGATTGCTTTGGGTAATATACTCATTTTCACTATATTGATTCTTCCGATCCATGAGCATGGTATATTTCTCCATCTATTAGTGTCCTCTTTGATTTCTTTCATCAGTGTTTTAAAGTTTTCTGTATATAGGTCTTTAGTTTCTTTAGGTAGATATATTCCTAAGTATTTTATTCTTTTTGTTGCAATGGTGAATGGAATTGTTTTCTTAATTTCTTCTTCTACTTTCTCATTATTAGTGTATACGAATGCAAGGGATTTCTGTGTGTTGATTTTATATCCTGCAACTTTACTATATTCATTAATTAGCTCTAGTAATTTTCTGGTAGAGTCTTTAGTGTTTTCTATGTAGAGGATCATGTCATCTGCAAACAGTGAGAGTTTTACTTCTTCTTTTCCAATTTGGATTCCTTTTATTTCTTTTTCTGCTCTGATTGCTGTGGCTAAAACTTCCAGAACTATGTTGAATAGTAGTGGTGAAAGTGGGCACCCTTGTCTTGTTCCTGACTTTAGGGGAAATGCTTTCAATTTTTCACCATTGAGGATAATGTTTGCTGTGGGTTTGTCATATATAGCTTTTATTATGTTGAGGTATGTTCCTTCTATTCCTGCTTTCTGGAGAGTTTTTATCATAAATGGATGTTGAATTTTGTCAAAGGCCTTCTCTGCATCTATTGAGATAATCATATGGTTTTTATTTTTCAATTTGTTAATGTGGTGAATTACATTGATTGATTTGCGGATGTTGAAGAATCCTTGCATCCCTGGGATAAAGCCCACTTGGTCATGGTGTATGATCTTTTTAATGTGTTGTTGGATTCTGATTGCTAGAATTTTGTTGAGGATTTTTGCATCTATGTTCATCAGTGATATTGGCCTGTAGTTTTCCTTTTTTGTAGTATCTTTGTCAGGTTTTGGTATTAGGGTGATGGTGGCCTCATAGAATGAGTTTGGAAGTTTCCCTTCCTCTGCAATTTTCTGGAAGAGTTTGAGTAGGATAGGTGTTAACTCTTCTCGAAATTTTTGGTAGAATTCAGCTGTGAAGCCGTCTGGACCTGGGCTTTTGTTTGCTGGAAGATTTCTGATTACAGTTTCAATTTCCGTGCTTGTGATGGGTCTGTTAAGATTGTCTATTTCTTCCTGGTTTAGTTTTGGAAAATTGTATTTTTCTAAGAATTTGTCCATTTCTTCCAGGTTGTCCATTTTATTGGCATATAATTGCTCATAGTAGTCTCTTATGATCCTTTGTATTTCTGTGTTGTCTGTTGTGATCTCTCCATTTTCATTTCTAATTTTATTGATTTTATTTTTCTCTCTTTGCTTCTTGATGAGTCTGGCTAATGGTCTGTCAATTTTATTTATCCTTTCAAAGAACCAGCTTTTGGCTTTGTTGATTTTTGCTATGGTCTCTTTTGTTTCTTTTGCATTTATTTCTGCCCTAATTTTTAAGATTTCTTTCCTTCTGCTAACTCTGGGGTTCTCTAATTCTTCCTTTTCTAGTTGCTTTAGGTGTAGAGTTAGGTTATTTATTTGACTTTTTTCTTGTTTCTTGAGGTATGCCTGTATTGCTATGAACTTTCCTCTAAGCACTGCTTTTATAGTGTCCCACAGGTTTTGGGTTGTTGTGTTTTCATTTTCATTAGTTTCTATGCATATTTTGATTTCTTTTTTGATTTCTTCTGTGATTTGTTGGTTATTCAGAAGCGTGTTGTTCAGCCTCCATATGTTGGAATTTTTAATAGGTTTCCTCCTGTAATTGAGATCTAATCTTAGTGCATTATGGTCAGAAAAGATGCTTGGAATGATTTCGATTTTTTTGAATTTATCAAGGTTATATTTATGGCCCAGGATGTGATCTATCCTGGAGAAGGTTCCATGAGCACTTGAGAAAAAGGTGAAATTCATTGTTTTGGGGTGAAATGTCCTATAGATATCAATTAGGTCTAACTGGTCTAATGTATCATTTAAAGTTTGCGTTTCTTTGTTAATTTTCTGTTTAGTTGATCTGTCCATATGTGTGAGTGGGGTATTAAAGTCTCCCACTATTATTGTGTTGTTGTTAATTTCCCCTTTCATACTTGTTAGCATTTGTCCTACATATTGCGGTGCTCCTATATTGGGTGCATATATATTTATAATTGTTATATCTTCTTCTTGGATTGATCCTTTGATCATTATGTAGTGGCCTTCTTTGTCTCTTTTCACAGCCTTTGTTTTAAAGTCTATTTTATCGGATATGAGTATTGCCACTCCTGCTTTCTTTTGGTCTCTATTTGCATGGAATATCTTTTTCCAACCCTTCACTTTCAGTCTGTATGTGTCCCTTGTTTTGAGGTGGGTCTCTTGTAAGCAGCATATAGAGGGTTCTTGTTTTTGTATCCAATCAGCCAGTCTTTGCCTTTTGGTTGGGGCATTCAATCCATTTACGTTTAAGGTGATTATTGATAAGTATGATCCCGTTGCCATTTGTTTTATTATTTTGGGTTCGGGTTTATACTCCCTTTTTGTGTTTCCTGTCTAGAGAATATCCTTTAGAATTTGTTGGAGAGCTGGTTTGGTGGTGCTGAATTCTCTCAGCTTTTGCTTGTCTGTAAAGCTTTTGATTTCTCCTTCATATTTGAATGAGATCCTTGCTGGGTATAGTAATCTGGGCTGTAGGTTATTTTCTTTCATCACTTTAAGTATGTCTTGCCATTCCCTCCTGGCCTGAAGAGTTTCTATTGAGAGATCAGCTGTTATCCTTATGGGAATCCCCTTGTGTGTTATTTGTTGTTTTTCCCTTGCTGCTTTTAATAGTTGTTCTTTGTGTTTGATCTTTGTTAATTTGATTAATATGTGTCTTGGGGTGTTTCGCCTTGGGTTTATCCTATTTGGGACTCTCTGGGTTTCTTGGACTTGGGTGATTATTTCCTTCCCCATTTTAGGGAAGTTTTCAACTATTATCTCCTCAAGGATTTTCTCATGGTCTTTCTTTTTGTCTTCTTCTTCTGGGACTCCTATAATTCGAATGTTGGAGCGTTTCATATTGTCCTGGAGGTCTCTGAGATTGTCCTCATTTCTTTTAATTTGTTTTTCTTTTTTCCTCTCTGATTCATTTATTTCTACCATTCTGTCTTCTATTTCACTAATCCTATCTTCTGCCTCCGTTATTCTATTATTTGTTGCCTCCAGAGTTTTTCTGATCTCATTTATTGCATTATTCATTGTATATTGACTCTTTTTTATTTCTTCTAGGTCCTTGTTGAACCTTTCTTGCATCTTCTCAATCCTTGTCTCTAGGGTATTTATCTGTGATTCCATTTTGACTTCAAGATTTTGGATCATTTTCACTATCAATATTCGGAATTCTTTCTCAGGTAGATTCCCTATCTCTTCCTCTTTTGTCTGGTTTGGTGGGCATTTCTCCTGCTCCTTTACCTGTTGGGTATTCCTCTGTCTCTTCATCTTGGTTATATTGCTGCGTTTGGAATGGCCTTTTTATATTCTGGTAATTTGTGGAGTTCTCTTTATTGTGGAGCTTCCTCACTGTGGGTGGGGTTGTATCAGTGGCTTGTCAAGGTTTCCTGGTTAGGGAGGCTTGTGTTGGAGGTCTGGTGGGTGGAGCTGGGCTTCTTCTCTCTGGAGTGCAGTGGAGTGACCAGTAATGGGTTATGAGACGTCTAAAGTTTTGGAGTAACTTTGAACTGCCTGTATATTGAGGCTCAGGGGTGTGTTCCTGTGTTGCTGGAGAATTTGTGTGATATGTCTTGCTCTGGAACTTGTTGGCCCTTGGGTGGAGCTTTGTTTCAGTGTAGGTTTGGAGGCATTTGATGAGCTCCTATTGCTTAATGTTCCCTGAATTCAGGAGTTCTCTGATGTTCTCAAGCTTTGGACTTAAGCCTCCTGCTTCTGGTTTTCGGTTTTATTTTTACAGTGGTCTCTAGACTTCTCCATCTATACAGCACCAATGATATAGTATCTAGGCTAAAGATGAAAGGTTTCTCCACATTGAGGGGCACCCAGAGAGGTTCACTGGGTTACATGGAGAAGAGAAGAGGGAGGGGGTAGTTAGAGGTGACTGGAATGAGATGCGGTGAGAACAAAAGAGGAGAGAGCAAGCTAGTCAATAGTCACTTCCTTATGTGCGCTCCTTAGTCTGGACCTCTCAGCGGTATTTACGGAGTTATACAGGGGAGAGGAGAGAGAGGAAGTAGACAGAGGTGGCCAGGAGGGTAAGAGAGAGGAATGAAAAGGAGAGAGACAGGTCCAGCCAGTAATCAGTTCCTTAGGTGCTCTCCACCATCTAGAACACACAGAGAATCACAGAGTTGGATATAGAAGAGATGGGGGGGGGGGGGGGGAGAGACAGAGGCCACCTGGTGGAGAAAAAGGAGAGTCCAAAAGGAGGAGAGAGTGGTCAAGCCAGTAATCTCACTGTCAGGTAAGATTGGGTTATGAAATGTACAAGATTGACAACAAAAACCGAAAAGCAAAGATTAAAAACCTAGAGTAGAGGTTAGATTTTCAGAAATACAATGTTAAAGAGACGAAGCAGAAGGAAGAAAGAAAAAAAAGAGTAAAGATTAAAAAATAATAATAATATTAAGAAAAAGAAATAGGGAAAAAATATATATATAAGAAAAAATAAAAATTAAAAAAAAAAAACAAAAAACCCGAGATTAAAAAAGAAATACCAACAACAACCACGCGAAGGCTATATATGGTGTTTGCTTTAAAAAAGTAGAGTCTTTTTTTTTTTTTTGAAAAGTAATAGTTATAGAAATATAAAGTAGAGAAATAGGAGACTTAACAGTTAAAAAAAAGTTTGAGAGAAAAAAAAAAGAAAGCAAAAAACAAAAAAAAAAAAAAAAAAGGAATGATTGTAAAAATTGTGAAGATATATCTGGGCCTTCTCTGATGTTGTGGGCCGTGTTGGTCACTTCCAAGGCGTTTCCCTCTGTTTAGCTTCTGTTTGCTGGTCTCTTCAGGGTCTGAATTCCGTCCTGACACATGGGGGCGGTGGTGGACCCTTTTTTTTTTTTTTTTTTTTTTATTAGGCTCACTAGTTCAGTCGCGCAGTGGGGAGGGGGGGATGCTGCAAACAAATAGCACTGTCGTGGGCACACAGCGTCTCAACCCCGCTGGACCTGTCTCCCCCCACGACGCACAAACCGCTCCGGCTCCACGGAGCTCAGCCAGGAACCATCCGAGGCCGGCCCCAGGCTTCGCGCACCTCCCCGGTCCAAGCCGCTCGGTTTTGGCGCCCAGGTAACCCTCAGAGGCACAAACTTGTTTGGGACTGCGCTCTGCGCCGCTCCCGGGTCCGAGCAGCTCGGGAGCTTGGCGAGCGCGGGAGCTTGGCGGCGCGGTCGCCGGGACTTGTCCCCTTCTCTGTTTCTACTGCTCAGTTTTCTGGGTGTACTGCTGGCGCTCCTTGTGAGGCGGGTGGTGACTGTCCTGCATCCCCTGAAGTCTCAGCAAAGAAGACTGCCTCCCGCTTTTTAGGTAGTCTCTCCGGGGCTGCGATTGCCCCTTTCCAGCCCTTACAGCTCTGGCTGCCTGTCCCCGGCGGGGGATGGTCTGCAGCCGGCTATTTCCGTTCAGTCCTTTGTTCTATGTGCGGTCCTGGCGGGGTCTTATGTTCGCGCTTTTCGCGTGGTAGCTATCCCCCAGCCTGGTTTGCTCGCCCAAGTTCGTTCGCTCTGGTTACGCGTGGGGCGTTTCTGCCCGCTTCTTACCGAGCGCGGCAGCCCGCGGCTCCCGCGCTTCCCTGCCCTGCCCCCACTTGCTAGCGGCGGCTGCAGGCGTCTGCGCGGCTTTTCCGCTGGGGGAGTTACTGTTGGGCTCGTAATCTGTTGGTTTTAATTATTTATTCGTTTTTCCTTCCTGTTATGTTGCCCTCTGTGTTTCCAAGGCTCGCCTTAGACTCGGCAGGGAGAGTGTTTCCTTGTGTTTGGAAACCTCTCTTCTTAGAATTCCCTTCCCGGGACGGGCTTCCCTTCCCGGGACGGAGCTCCCTCCCCACCTCCTTTGTCTCTTTTCTCGTCTTTTATATTTTTTCCTACCTGGTTTTGAAGACAATGATCTGCTTTTTTGGTTGCCTGATGTCCTCTGCCTGCATTCAGAGGTTGTTTTGTGGAGTTTGCTCCGCGTTGAAATGATCTTTTGAGGAATTTGTGAGGGAGAAAGTGGTCTTCCCTTCCTATTCCTCCGCCATCTTAGGACCGCCCCCCCTTTTTATCTTTCTTCCCGCCTTTTTTTTTTTTTTCTAATTAGAAGTTATTCTCAATTGCTAGCAGCAGAGACACTAATTTTATAGAGCTTTAGAGTGTTAATGGAAAAATGACATCTAATAAACTATTAAAAAGATTAATTTATGGAGGGAAACTTAGTGAGAATTTGCAATTACATAAACTCAATTTTTCTTCCACTTAGCACTTTCTGTATAGAACATGTGTAAAGGTTGAACTTACGTGGTATTAAAAGTGAGTATGTGTGTACCTGTCCACACTGTATGGCTATTCATGGTATTCACTTTAATGGTATGCTCGGCTGGATTAAATTTTAGTACAAAGTGAATTTAATATCTGGGATTGCTTATACTATTTCTTGAGGTTAAGCTAGTTCCTCTTAAAAAAAAGTCTGGTCATGCAGATATTGAATTCAATGTTTGTTCACTTTTAATCGAGGTTTTATGACTGCTTGGTCTTTAAAAAGCTATTCCACATGAAAATAGCATCCCCTTCTCCCTTCCTCCTCTACAGCCACCAACCCGGGAAAAGAGGGATTTGAAATTGTTTCAAAATATTATGATATGGCACGGGCTGGCTTTCACATCTTACAAGTTGAAACAGGCCTTTGCTAACTTGCAGGAGGCCGTGAAATAATTATGCTGTGTGCTAAATGGCACTTTTCAGTTTTCATTTGTGCTTCAGCACTCAGTTTTCAGTAGATCATTTAGGGAGGATCAGCATATTCTTTGGAAATGAAAAACACACCCCAGGTCAGGGCAGCACTGCCTGATGGGAAAAGAATGCAGCCCACAAAGGTGGTCTTTGTGAGACGTGTCGACGAGGTGGGGTCTGTACCAGAACTGGCAGGCTCACAGCTTCCCCTAGTGACTGCCCCTGAAATACTAAACGCATCTGTGTTGGAAGGTGTAGATTCAAGGAAACAAGTAGGCTTTTAAGACACCTGCCCCCTCCTCCAGAAGAAGGATTAATTTCACACATTTAGATGAACTCCTTCAGCAAAGGAATTTGATGTTGTGCAATGGATTTGGATGAAGGACCATACAGCTTGTTGACTTCTTTTCTTAATGAGACTAGAACCCCTCAAGTTCAAAGTGATCATTGGAATTATAGGAACATTGACAACTTCTAGAAATGAACTGAGGACCCCAATCAGATTATTCTCTGTTGTGAGTCTTGGGTTGTTTTATCAAAAGAGACAGCTACTGCATTTCAGACTTGGTATTCACTTCTTCAGGCCTGTTTTGAAAATGAGATACTTTGAAGTTCTATAACTTCAATGAAAAATGACATTACTAGTATTTGAGAATATTTTTTCCTTGAAAAAAATCTTAGGGATTTACACCTTATCTAAGTACCATGTTGAATTCCTTTTCCACTTTTACCTCACAGAATAGGCAGCCCGCCAAGGGCAGCAAGGAGCTGAATGACCTAAACTGTCACATTTGATTTCAAATCAGGGTCAAATTCTTATTTCTAGTTTTTTTCTTTTTGATTCCAATTCTTATGGCATCATTTAAATTCTTTCTGTCATTTAAAAATATGCTTCTCTCTATTTATAATTACCACCCTTCCAACCACACAGGAATCTGCAGGAATATTCTGCATTAGATTTATGAGGCAGCAAACATCTTTAGCACCTCATTTTTGAGGGAATTCAAAATATTTTAAGGCATTGAGTTATTATGTCATTGCTGTACTGTGGGAAAGAGAAGTGCTAAATAGCATTCTTATTTACAGAGGAGGAAAGAAGGAATGAATCTTTTCTATCACTGGTGAATTGGAGCTAATGGATATCACTCTGCTCTACAATTCCACAGAACAATTTGGCATTTTGTGAAAAAGATCTGTTATTTTCTTCTTTTCTCTCTTGTTTAGCATTACATCTAGATTTTTCTTAATTTTGAAAGGATGCATGCACCCCAGTGTTCATGGCAGCACTATTTACATTAGCCAAGACATGGTATCACCCTACATGTCTATTGACAAATGAATGGATAAAGAAAATGTGGTACATATATACAATGGAATATTATTCAGCCATAAAAAGAGGAAATAATGTCATTTGCAAGCAACATGGATAGATCTGAAGATTATCATACTAAGTGAAGTAAGCCAAATAGAGAAAGACAAATATCATATGATATCACTTGTACAAGGAATCCTAGTTGTTGTTAAAATACATTGATATATTATTGACTCACTCTATTTTCTTTAAGTTTCTGTAATAATGATGTACTATATAGTCAGTAGGTTTAAGGACTTTACATTTTGCAAGTACTCTCAAATCCATTGTGCTGCCACTTTTGCCCCTTACTATCCCCAGAGGTGGTAACTAATATCCAGTATCAGGGCACTTCTCTACAGCAAAAGGGAGACACAGAGTTCCAGAACTCTGATTTTAAAATCTTTCCCCTTTCCTCTCTTTACAGCTTCCTTTTGTGTTCAGTAACAAGGTATTCAGTTCAGTTCAATTCAGTCGCTCAGTCATGTCCACTCTTTGCAACCCCATGAATTGCAGCACGCCAGGCCTCCCTGTCCATCGCCATCTCCCAGAGTTCACTCAGACTCACGTCCATCGAGTCCGTGATGCCATCCAGCCATCTCAAATCTGCCGTCCCCTTCTCCTCCTGGCCCCAATCCCTCCCAGCATCAGAGTCTTTTCCAATGAGTCAACTCTTTGCATGAGGTGGCCAAAGTACTGGAGCTTCAGCTTTAGTATCATTACTTCCAAAGAAATCCCAGGGTTGATATCCTTCAGAATGGACTGGTTAGATCTCCTTGCAGTCCAAGGGACTCTCAAGAGTCTTCTCCAACACCACAGTTCAAAAGCATCAATTCTTCAGTGCTCATCCTTCTTCACAGTCCAACTCTCACATCCATACATGACCACAGGAAAAACCATAGCCTTGACTAGACGGACCTTAGTTGGCAAAGTAATGTCTCTGCTTTTGAATATGCTATCTAGGTTGCTCATAACTTTTCTACCAAGGAGTAAGCGTCTTTTAATTTCATGGCTGCAGTCACCATCTGCAGTGATTTTGGAGCCCCCAAAAATAAAGTCTGACACTGTTTCCACTGTTTCCCCATCTATTTCCCATGAAGTGATGGGACCAGATGCCATGATCTTCATTTTCTGAATGTTGAGCTTTAAGCCAACTTTTTCGCTCTCCTCTTTTACCTTCATCAAGAGGCTTTTGAGTTCCTCTTCACTTTCTGCCATAAAGGTGGTGTATTACTTCTGGGCAATTCCCTGGTGGTCCTGTGGGCAGGACTTTCCTGCCTGGGGATGGATTCAGTCCCTAATGGAGAACTAGGATTCCCCAAAGCCAAGCCAAAAAAAAAAAAAAAGCACAGCCCAAAAAAGTGCTACAAAGTTTTATTTGTCACGTGTACATTTTTCCATCTTTAAGAATGTAGAGCCAGTTACTACTAGGTATTAGCTGAAAGGATGTATAAAATGTCCTGACCTGGGGGACATATTTGCCTACAAAGAACAAACTTTGCTGCTCTTCTTAGCCAGAGACTGTCCAATTAATTGTAAACAGAAGTATATTAACCCTTTTAGATATATTTTCAGGTGGAATGAGTTAAACAGAGCTCATTTAAATGTGAACCTCATCTAATGACTTAAGGTCTAAAAACTTTAACAGTGATTAATTTTTTTCAAAAATCACTTACTGATTGCTAGTACTAATGTTGTATAGCTTTAAATGAGTAGGTTATATTCCATTTTTTCTCTGTGAATTTCTTCTCTTGTTTATGGCAATGATCGACAGAGTTACATAAAAAGTGATAAATAAATGAAAAATATTTCAACCGCTCGTTCACTGTTCTACTGTCCTAAACCTATTTCTATATTTCTAAACTACTATCCATACACTATTGCTGTTGTTGTTTTTTAGTACCTAAGTGCTATCTCACTCTTTTGCGAACCCATGGACTCTACCCCACTAAGCTCCTCTGTCCATTGGATTCTCCAGGCAAGAATACTGGAGTGGATTGCCATTTCCTTCTCCAGGGGATCTTCCTGACCCAGGGATCGAGCTCACATCTCCTGCGTTGGTAGATGGATTCTTTACCACTGAGCTACCTGGGAAGCCCCACAATGTACTCTATACTCCACAATTATATATATATGCTTAAATTTTTGAAAACTTTATTCATTGTATTTGTCATCCTACCATTACCACTTATTATTATATAGGAAAGATTATTCTGGTTAATAGAAAATGGTTACATTTAAATTAATCTTCTGATGGTGTGTTCAATCATTTATTTTTCACCAGTATTTTCCATTTATTGTTTGCTATACAGATACATTAAGAGCAAAACCTCAGTGATTTAGTAGCTGGCAGTCCACTGTTGTTTTTATAGAATTGCACTCTGGTTATCTTCCTGTTTTATTTCAACTGGTTTGAGGATGAAAAGGTACTGCTCATCTATGAGAGTTGTGGGTAGCAGGTAGTGGGACCATATAATTTATTCTCCACATAGGAATACTTTTGATACTGAAGGGGTAGAAGAAATTAATTCTGGGCTATATATTAAAATATTATTTTCTTGGAAGAACTGAGATCTATGGTTTCTCTTAATTTTAAAGGAGTCCATAATATTCTGTTCTTTTAAAAACCATTCTTGAAATCAAAGTTCCTAGAAATTCTCTGTCTACATATATCGACTGCATAAAGCCACACCATCAGCATTCTTAGAGCAGAGGTACAGACCATTTGGTGAGAAATTTGCCAGGCTTGGTCTTATTGAATAGATATCAGCCTAAAGGAATGCAGAAAACAAAGTCTTGTGTAAGATTTTTCAATTCTCTTTTTTAAGATAACAATTAAAGCAAGAACATAATAGATGTAGCGTTTCATCCATTCCTTGGTTTTCATAACAGAGACCCTAAGGTCTTTCTGTTCATTAACTGGGTGTCAAGATCCCAGAGAATCTCATAGGATTAATCCACTTGCTTGGATATGGCTAAAAGGATAAGTGAATCCTGCAACAGCCGACTTTTAAGGAAGACCTGTCTTTTTCAAATACCAAGGTACATTCCTAGGATGCATCACATGCACAAAATATTCTGAAAATGGTAGAGTTAGTTTTTTCTATAATAACATACCACCAGCACCATTTACACCATTTAAGATATCTGTTCCATTCCCTCCCAAATCTCCTCCTATGCTGGGGTGTCACTACAAGGAGCTGGCCCTTTCACAGGACAGAGGCTGGGAACCAGACATGCTGTATCTTCCTGGCAATGGTAGTGCATGAGCTGGAGAGGGCAATTTAAAACTTTTTTTTTTTTTCCTGAAAGAGTTCTGCATTTGTTAGAAATGTGAGTGCAAAATAGGGCATAAATTTAGGGAGTGCAGAGGTGGAAATTGAAGAAGAAGGAATGGAGAAAAGAGCACAAAGCTCTGAAAAAAAAAAAAATAGAGAAAGTGAGCTCCAGAAAGTTTGAAATTGATTCAAAACAACATAGAAGATTCAGCCTAAGACTACATGGATTTATTGTAAGCAATCCTAGGAATGGCTAAGAGCTATTTATTAAAGCCAGAATGCATGACTATGACAAAATGGTTAAAAGAAATGAAATCATTCTGTGGGTTGAGAAATTCATATACTTTGTTTATATAAAAAAGTATAAATCATCACCTTTTAAATACTAAATTAAAATTAGTAATTAATTACTAATTGCTAAAAGTGTAATTCAGATATGATCTGACAGCTCTCCCTCATCAGTGTGTTGCTGGTTGCTTTTGGTCAGTCTAGAAAAATAACTGGAAGCCTCTTTCTTGAAAGCCTTTACTTTGACAAACCATTATTCTCGGCCTACCAATTTGGTTTGCCAAAGTGATTTTTAAGAATAACCCCTGAAAACCAGTATGATCGAAGGCTTTGCTGCCATCAAGGAGCCCTGTAGCTTTCCATCCACAGCTCTGTAGGCCACATCTGTAACCCTCGCTTTGTCACCATAAACAGCAGAGTCCAAAGGCAGCAATCGACCTATGTCTCTTGAACTCCTTAAACTGTTTTTTTGCCTTTCTGGCTCACTCTACCACAGTTTTGTTACAGTTTTGTTGCAATTTCAGGAACACATAATTCTCCAAAAGCTCTTTGGTAATCTGTGATAGTTTAGAGATTTCTCAATTCTGTTTTGTCATTCCAATATCTTCTTCTCTTTATCTTCCAGAAAGTTCTCAAAAAATTCATTATTGATAGTACCACTACATTCTTTGCCTAGTATTATTATTGATCTTGTTTTTGTATTTAAAAATGACCTCTCCTTTCAAGCAACTTTCAGGTACAAAATGATATCAAGTTGTGGACTTTACTGGCTAACATGACTTGGAGTTCCTAGGGGGCACAGTGGTAAAGAATCTGCTTTACTACAAAAGCAAGAGAGGAAGATTTGATCCCTGGGTCTGGAAGATCCCCTGGAGAAGGAAATGGAAATCTATTCTAATATTCTTGCCTGGAAAATTCCATGGACAGAGGAACCTGGCAGGCTACAGTCCATGGGGTCACGAAGAATTGGACACAACTGAGCACACACACACACACACACACACGTGCATGAGTGTGACATGGAAATTTTAAAATATGACACATTCTGATCCTTGATAGTTTAAAATATTTTTCCTGTAAAGTCATTTAGTTGTGGTGTTTTATTTGAAGGAAATTTGACAGTTCTAATACTTAACATTTCCATTGATTCTCAGCTTCCAATTATCAAGGCAAACCATAATTTATATTCTTAATTTATAGCCTCCTCAAATATAGGAGAAAGCAATGGCATCCCACTCCAATACTCTTGCCTGGAAAATCCCATGGACAGAGGAGCCTGGTAGGCTGCAGTCCATGAGGTCGCTAAGAGTCAGACACAACTGAACGACTTCACTTTCACTTTTTACTTTCATGCATTGGAGAAGGAAATGGCAACCCACTCCAGTGTTCTTGCTTGGAGAATCCCAGGGATGGGGGAGCCTGGTGGGCTGCCATCTATGGAGTCACAGAGAATTGGACACGACTGAAGCGATATAGCAGCAGTAGCAGCAGCAGCAAAATATATCCATTTTAAAGGAATTGACATAAAGTTGTATATTGTACTCTTTTACAGTTATTAATATTTTATTTACAGTCATACTTACTTGTCACTGTTATTTTGATCTTTATTATGGACAATGTTAAACATACAAAAACTGAGAGTCTAATCAGCTCTCCACATGCTTGTCAATTAGCATCAACAATTATTGACTCAGCAAACTTAATTCATCTCTACTTAATTTCACTCTCTGTGGAGTGACATTAAGAGCCAAGTTGTGACAGCACTTTGTAAGTATTTCAGCATGTAACTTCAAAAGATGACAAATTTAAAAACCACTGTCCACTAACATTATCACATCTGAAAAGATTGTTAACAGCATCACATATCTCATAATTGTAGAATCTGCCAAAATAGCTGTATTATTAGTTGCATGTGCTGATTATACTATTCAATCAATAAATTTCCCTGTCTTTTGTTTCAGTTTTTCTGATTGTAACCCCATGAAATGAGCATGTCATTGCCTTTGTCCCTTGTTACAGAGTGAATAGTGATACTCCCAAAATCCATATGTTAAAACCCTAACCTCCAAGAAGACTGCATTTGGAGGCAGGACCTAAAAAGGGAAGCTATAAGGTTAGGTCCTTAATCTGACAGGACAGAGTCTTTGTAAGAAGAAGAGACAAAACAAAAATAAAAATTAATAGTTATTCATATCATCTCCTTGTTTGCTGATGCAAAGCCACTTTTTATAGCTGTCTCCCTAAAGCCCAGCGGGCATGCTGGTACATCACTAATCTGTGATGAAACAAATATTATGATAATAGAATGAATTATCCTTACAGATGAGTTTATTTAAGTGTCCTGTCCTTTATTCTCTGCTTAGTTTTCATTTTGAAATTACTCTTGCTATTTCTATGTTAAAATATTTTTTTCTTTTATTCACTGATAGTGGATTATTATTTCATTGATTTTTCTTATTTTTTAAAAATCTATGTCCAAACCTAGAAAACAATGTACTGATAGTTTATTGATCCTAATTAAATAATTTTTAATGCTAAAAAAATAAAATACCACACACACACACACACACACACACACACACACACACACACACACACAAAACAAGAGGGAAAGATACCAGAGAACTCTGTCTCATTTCACACACAGAAAAAAGGTCAGTGCAGACACAGGGAGGAGGCGGCTGTCTTTAAGTCAAGAAGAGCTTCAGGAGACACCAACCCTGATGACACCTTGACCTTGAACTTCCAGTCTCCAGAACCTAGGAAAACAAATATCCATCGTTTTGGCCACTTGGTAGGTGGCATTTTGTTAATGCAACCTGAGCTAACTAAAACACCCTTTGGATTCCCTGTATTTCAATGTATGAGGAGTGAGAGCTAGAAGTTCACCAATTAGTCTATTGCCCCTCACTTCCCAGTCCAACTTTATTGCCTAACTTTTGATCCTGGAACATATTTTCTTTGGCAAGTGAGAATGATGTCAAACTTTATCAGTAGCAGGTGCCAAAGGAACCCTAAAAGAGAAAGGAGCTCTGCCTCCTGGTCCTAGGGTGATCTTTGGCCATCTGCTGCAGTGCAAGGTGGAGACCAGTAGCACACGGAACCACCCTGGGGTGACCTTGCTGGCACCCTCTGGGCAGTTTTGCAGGCAGTTCTGGGACACAGCCCTTGGACAGTTTCTCAATCACCCCAGAGAGTGGTTTCCCAGTGAGTTCCCCTGACTGAGTCTCCTCTTTGACAACATCCTCTGAGATCCCATAAGAAAGATTCTCCACCAGTTCCTTAACATGAAGGATCTTAGTGACTCAGACATGCAGTGTGCCTGGACATATTCTCTTCAATGAGATCTAGATCTCATCACTGATTGGGAGTCTTTTCCAGATTTGTTCCTTTTTTGAGTTTTCTGTTTTAATCCCCATAGGAAGCAGCTTCTCCCTGTCTCTGCTACCTGCTGCTAAGTCACTTCAGTCGTGTCCGACTCTGTGCGACCCCTTAGACAGCAGCCCACCAGGCTCCCCGTCCCTGGGATTCTCCATGCAAGAACACTGGAGTGGGTTGCCATC
Source organism: Oryx dammah (assembly GCF_014754425.2). NCBI lineage: Eukaryota > Metazoa > Chordata > Mammalia > Artiodactyla > Bovidae > Oryx > Oryx dammah. The sequence goes on from NW_024070188.1 coordinate 8,370,016, forward strand.
TCCTTCTCCAATGCATGAAAGTGAAAAGTGAAAGTGAAGTCGCTCAGTCATGTCCGACCCTCAGCGACCCCATGGACTGCAGCCTACCAGGCTCCTCCATCTATGGGATTTTCCAGGCAAGAGTTCTTACTCTATTATTTAGGATTCTCTGTACCCCATAGTCTCTAATCTCTCATCACAGCAGTCTTGAGGTATAGCCTATAATTCTTTATGTTAAATACTTCCTACCCAAATCACTACATGGTTTCTCTCAATGGTACTCAGACTGATGTGAAAGACTTCAGTTCAGTTCAGTTGCTCAGTCGTGTACGACTCTTTGCGACCCCATGAATTGCAGCACACCAGGCCTCCCTGTCCATCACCAAATCCCAAGTTCACCCAGACTCATGTCCATAGAGTCAGTGATGCCATCCAGCCATCTCATCATCCTCTGTCATCCCCTTCTCTTCCTGCCCCCAATCCCTCCCAGCATCAGAGTCTTTTCCAGTTGAGTCAACTCTTTGCATGAAGTGGCCAAAGTACTGGAGTTTCAGCTTTAGCATCATTCCCTCCAAAGAAATCCCAGGACTGATCTCCTTCAGAATGGACTGGTTGGATCTCCTTGCAGTCCAAGGGACTCTCAAGAGTCTTCTCCAACACCACAGTTCAAAAGCATCAATGTTTCAGCACTCAGCTTTCTTCACAGTCCAACTCTCACATCCATACATAACCACAGGAAAAACCATAGCCTTGACTAGACGGACCTTAATTGGCAAAGAATGTCTCTGCTTTTCAATATGCTATCTAGATTGGTCATAACTTTTCTTCCAAGGAGTAAGTGTCTTTTAATTTCATCGCTGCAGTCACCATCTGCAGTGATTTTGGAGCCCCCCAAAATAAAGTCTGACACTGTTTCTACTGTTTCCCCATCTATTTCCCGTGAAATGATGGGACCAGATTCCATGATCTTCGTTTTCTGAATGTTGAGCTTTAAGCCACTTTCACTTTCATCAGGAGGTTTTTTAGTTCCTCTTCACTTTCTGCCATAAGGGTGGTGTCGTCTGCATGTCTGAGGTAATTGATATTTCTCCCGGCAATTTTGATTCCAGCTTGTGTTTCTTCCAGTTCAGCGTTTCTCATGATGTGCTCTGCATAGAAGTTAAATAAGCAGGGTGACAATATACAGCCTTGACGTACTCCTTTTCCTATTTGAAACCAGTCTGTTGTTCCATGTCCAGTTCTAACTGTTGCTTCCTGACCTGCATACAGATTTCTCAAGGGGCAGGTCAGGTGGTCTGGTATTCCCATCTCTTTCAGAATTTTCCACAGTTTATTGTGATCCACACAGTCAAAGGCTGACTTAATCCTATGCAAATTCAGTTTTTGTTTCTTTGTTGTATTTTTTTGTTTGTTTGATTTGCACATGCATCATTATATACATGGTGTCTGGATTTCTCTTTCTCTGTGATATTTGCAGTCATTTATCATTGCCCTTTCATAAACTTATTGCGGTTTACAAAAGGTTTGAAAACTGACTTTCTTTCATTTCCCAGTTTTATTGAGGTACAATTAACAAATAAAATTGTGAGATGTTTAAGATGTATAACATGATGATTTGATATAATATAAATTTTGAAAGAATTCCCCCATCATGTTAATAAATATATCCATCACCTCAATTTACAATTTGCATATTTATTTGAGAACTCTTAAGTTATCCTCTTTCAGCAAAATTTAATTATACACTACAGTGTTATTAAGATATTCTAATTTTATTATTCCTTTTTGTAATAAGTAACTGGAAAACTTTTATAAAATAGAAACATCCCTTCATCAACTATTTAATTATTCTGAAATTCAGATGATACAAAAATAAAAGGTATAATAAATGCATAATTGCATCTTATGTTTCCTTCTCCCTTGATTAACTTGTAAAACCATATTTTATTTCATTTTCAAAATAATAATGAAATTATTATTATTTTTCTTTCATTAGCATTCCTCAAATCATCTGTTTGTTTTGTATCATTGTGAATTCATGGAAATAAATGTATTTGATATGTCCTAGTGTCCTTACTCGGACATGACTGAGCGACTTCACTTTGACTTTTCACTTTCATGCATTGGAGAAGGAAATGGCAACCCACTCCACTGTTCTTGCCTGGAGAATCCCAGGGATGGGGGAGCCTGGTGGGCTGCCGTCTATGGGGTCGCATAGAGTCGGACATGACTGAAGCATTCTAGCAGCAGCAGCAGCAGCAGCAGCAGCGCCCTTATTAATGTTCTAACAGTCCCAACTTTGTTCTCTTGTTAATTTGGCCTTTTTAAAAGTTGCTTCAGAGTCCTTATTTTCTGCTATGACAAGATATTCCATATTTATTTTGTATGTTTTCTCCTGTAAATCTAGAATCCATGATTTATCTAAAAGACATTGTTATCTTCAGTAGGGAGTGATACTGAGACTCCCAAATCTAGGTCCTTATGGTGCTTATTACTCTGAGTTTAGTCTAGATATTTTCAGTCTTCAAACTAGGAAATAGGTATTTAAGAGAAAACCTATCTTGACTTTATACTGCTATTTCCACTTTAACTTCAGAATTTTTACTTTTTTTTGATGTTATTGCATATTTATTTGACACTAAAGTCTTAAATCCTAGAGGATATTAGCAAGATTATTCTATATTTTGAAGCATTCTCCCCATTCATCTCTCATCTTTTATGGTTATACTTTATCTTAGGACTTCCCTGGTGGCTCAGACGGTAAAGTGTCTGTCTACTATGTGAGAGATCTGGGTTTGATCCCTGGGTTGGGAAGATTCCCTGGAGAAGGAAATGGCAACCCACTCCAGTACTCTTGCCTGGAAAATCCCATGGATGGAGGAGCTTGGTGCAGGCTACTATCCAAGGGGTCGCAAAGAGTCAGGCACGACTGAGCAACTTCACTTCACTTCACTTCACTTCACTTTATCTATCTTGCCAGGACATTGAACAGTTTCTATTTTCTGGAGAGCTTTTATTAGTAGTGAGTATTGAATTTTGGCCAAGTTTTTTCTGCATCTATGGAGACATATTTGTAATTTGTCTTCTTAGATTGATTATCATTGTGTATTATATGGAAAGACTTCCTAATATTGAACTAATTGTGAATTCTTTAAATGTCTGATTTATTACTTTGTTCCTGTACTGTTGGATTCTGTTTACTATTATTTTATTTAGTAATGTTGCATTGATATTCACAAGTAGCATTGGTTTTTAATAGTTTTTGTACTGCTCTTATTGATTTATATATTTATAAATGTTACATTTGCTTTGTAAAAAAAAATTAGAGAGTTTTCCTTTATTTTCTATGCTTTGGAAAATGTTACATAACATTGGGGCCTTTGAAGTTTTGTTAGAATTCTACTATGAAACCATCTGGGCCTAGTTCTTTTTAGAGGGTCAGTTAGGGTGGTGTGCTGAAGCTTGTCCAAAGGCAGCTTTCAAGAGCTGATTGTTCAATTTCCAGGAATTTTATGAGCTTGTTGTTGAATACAGGCTCTATTAAATAATGTAAATTCAAACAAAATGTTTCACTCTCTGCAACTGTGCAAACAGATAAAAGAAGTTAGCAAGAATGCAGTCAGGGGTGAACATATCCGTTAACTTTAACGTTTCTTCCTTTTTTAAAATAATTTTTTGGCCACACAGAATGGCATGCAAGATCTTCATTACCCAGCCAGGGATGGAACTCATGCCCCTTGCAGTGGAAGTGAAGTCTCTCAGTTGTGTCCTACTCTTTGCGACCCCATGGACTGTAGCCTACCAGGCTCCTCTGTCCATGGGATTTTCCAGGCAATAGTCCTGGAGTGGATTGCCATTTCCTTCTCCAGGGGATCTTCCCAACCCAGGGATCGAACCCGGGTCTCCCGCATTGTAGACAGACACTTTACTGTCTGAGCCACCAAGGAAGTCTGCAGTGGAAGTGCAATCTTAATCACTGACCCACCAGGGAGCCTCTTATCCTTCTGACTCCCAATCTCCAGACATCTTTGAGAGTATAATTATTTTATTCTTATTATAATTATTTTGAGACTTCCCCATGTGGTGGCATAATAACTGGTAATGGTTCATTGTTATTTATTTCTGAGTCATTCACCATATAGATATGCTACTGTGCATTTATCTGTTATCTTTTGATAAGCATTTGAATTGTATCCAATTTGGGGCTATTGCCAAATATCTTCCCATGAGCTTACTTGCCATCTGTATGTCTTCTTTTTCAAAGTGTCTATTCAAATTGTCAGCCTATTTTTTCTTGGGTTCTTTGCTTTTTGATTATGGAGTCTGAGAACTTGTATATATTCTGGATGCACATCCAATACAATATTGTAAAGTAATTAACCTCCAATTAAAACAAATAAATTTATATTTAAAAAAATAAAAATTCAACAATTAAAACAAAAGACCTATGCTTCACAAAATTGTATTTCTGTGCCTTATCTTTTCTTTTTTGTAACACTGTAGTTTAAACAGCAGAAACTTTTAATTTTGATGAAGTGTAATGTACCAATTTTTTGTGGCATGTGTTTTCTAGCATCATAATTAAGAAATTTTGCCCAAACCAAGGTCATAAAGATTTTATCATCTGTTTTTTCTTGATTTTATGCTTTTAATATTTTTAATTTCATATTTAGATCTATGTCTTGAGTTCATAGTTCATTTTCCTTCATGTGGATATCCATTTTTCTAGCATTATTTGTTAAAAATGCTCTCTTTTCTCCACTGAATCGCCTTTGCACCACTGTCAAGAGTCATATATTTCCAAATATATTTCTGTGCCTTTTATTGATCTATTTATCCATATTTATGCCAGAACTACACTGTCTTGATTACTTTTGGCTTTTCTTTCTTTTTTTTTTTTTTAAATTACTTTAGCTATTCTAGGTCCTTTGGATTTCCATATGAATTTTATACACAGTATATCAATTAGTACAAAAATACTTGGATTTTGATTACAATTGTTTTGAATCCATAAATCAGTTTGGGAAGAATTTACATTTTAACAACACAAATTTTCCAACTCATAACAAGGTATTTCTCTCCATTTATTTTGTCTTCTTAATTTTTTCTCAATATTCTGAGGTTTTCAATGTATTTAATATGTACTTTTTCTGCCAGATTTTACTCTAAGGACTTTATATTTTTGATATAATTGAGAATGACATTGTTCTATTTATTTCAATTACTGATTGCTAGTTGTGACATAGAAATACACTTGATATTTGTAACATATATTTTTAAATTCTACTATTTAGAAAATTTTTCTTAGTAGTTCTTTTTTAAATTTTTATTTTTATTTTTTTGCTGGAGATTTTATTTTTTATTTTTTTACTTTACAATACTGTATTGGTTTTGCCATACATTGACATTAATCCGTCACAGGTGTACATGAGTCCCCAACCCTGAACCCTCCTCTCACAATCCTCCCCATATCATCTCTCTGGGTCATCCTAGTGTCTTTTTGTAGATTGCATCAGATGGTGTACATAGGTGAGCATGTTGTCTATGAATATAAATATTTCTTTTTCAAAAAAATATAGATACTTTTAATTTTTCTTTTTTTTAACCTCTTGGACCATGTTGCATATAAATGGCCAGAGCAGATATGCTTGCCTTTGTTGCCTTTAGGAGAAAAAAAAAGTTCATTTTCTCATCATGAAGTATGAGATAGCTCTAGGTCTTTCACAGCTGCCTATTATCAGTTTTACCAGGCTGAGGAAAATTTCTTTTATCTGAGAAAAAAATTTTTTATCCATAATTTGCTGGGAATTTGATTAAAAAAATGTATGTTAGGTTTGTCAAATGTTTGTTCTTTAACTTTGAACTTCTTGTATAGTTTTTCTTACTTTATTTGTTAATATGGTGTAATACACTTATTGATTTTTCAAATGCTAAAGAGCACTCTGCCTTCTTGGAATAAACCCTTATCCTTTTTAAGTATTTTTGGAGTTAATTTGTTTAGAATTTTTGCATCTTTGTTCATGAGGGAGGCTGATCTGTTGTTCTCTTTTCTTGCATACAATCTTTGTATGGTTTGTGCTCCAGAGTAATCCTGATATCACTAAATGAGTTAGAAAGTGTTTCCTCCTTTTGAAATTTCTGAAAGACTTTCTATAGAATTGGTAATAATTATTGCTTAGATGTTTGCTACAATTTAACATATTTTATTATGGGAAGCTTTTAATTACAAAGTCAATGTCTTAAATAAATATGGAGACATTCACATTATTTCTTCTTGACTTTGATTTTGTACATATCAAGGAACTGGTCCATTTCAAGTCATTTTAAAAAATGGTATTTTTATATTTGTTCTGACATTACATCTTCTCTTTGGCAATTGCTATTCTGTGAGTATATTTTTTAAATTGATCTCTTCCTCGCCCTCTTCCTACTCCCTTCTCATCTATCTACTTCTTCTTCCTTTTCTCCTTCTTCTTTTCATCCTTATAATATTTTTCTTAGTATATATTTACTCTTAACACTTACTCTAGTTGAGTTTTCATTTCTGAAATATTTTTTTCAGAACTCCAGAACAGGGTTTTTTTCTTTTCAACTTTTCCCTGAGATCTATGAGCCCATTTTCAAATCTATATTTAGTCCAAGTGTCTCATTTCTAATTTTTCTGTTACTGATGTATGGTATTCTTTCATATCTTATATAATCATCTTAAACATCTTCTGGCCCCTCTTAAAATGAGATTACAGTTTTCCTTTGATTTGTGGGCATGTTTTTTTCTTACAGCTTTCTTTTTCTGTGAAGACAATTAAAAAATTATAATAGTACTTTTTATTACAACAGCTTCATGTGCAATATAAATTTTAACCCTAAGTTACTTATATCTAAGATTTTTGTGTGTGTTCCAGGGAAAGGAAATAGGCAGGAATAGCTTTTCCAGGAGTGGGTTGTCTGGAACATAGGTTGTCTTTTCTGTTGGTTAGATCTACTTCTCTGAATTTTAATTTTATTATTCCCTTCTTTCATCTCCTTCTCTTGTCTGTAGTGCCTCTTAAAGCTCAATTTGGATTTTATTCCTAGCAGTTTCCCCTCAGTGAAACTCTGTTCTGAAAAAGACTGTATCAGTAAGGGTTTTCCCAGATAAATAGAATTAATAAGGGATCTATCTATTTAATATGTTTATTATAAATATTTGGCTCACACTGTCATGGAAGCTGACTAGTCCCAAGATCTTTAGGGTGAACTGGCAAGCCATGACCCAACAGAGTTGATGGTGTAGTTTTAGTCTGAAGCCTGGCAGACTGGAGACCCAGGAAGAGGCATTGCTTCAGTTCAAGTCCAAAAGTAAGAAAAAGTTGATGTCCCAGTTTGAAGATAGTCAAGCAGGGGGAACATCCTCTTCTTTATGGAAAAGTCAGTCTTTTTGTTCTGTTCTGGCCATTGAGTGTTCCAGTGAGGTCCACGTCCATAAGGAAGAACAATTAGCTTTGCTCAGTCTACTGACTAGATGTTACTCTCATCTAAAAACAGCCTCACAGAAATGTTCAGAGTAATATTTGACCAAATATTGGGCACCCCATAGCCCAGGCAAAATACACATAAAATTGACCATCATAGGGGATTTAATTATTTTCTGGCCTTCATTTGGCTCAGAACAACCTAGCTTTCCAGACGTGTCCTTGTACCTTCACACCAGAGCCTGCAATGCCCACGCCTGGTTTGGGATGCTATTCTCCCATTGGCCCACCAGACTTTGCACACAGAGTGAGCAGTCTTCCCATTTGCAACCAAGTATCTGTTGGCAATTTCTGGGTTCTCTGGCTTTTAGGACTGCAGAAGTCTCTTTTCCTTCCCTCTGCTTTTTTTTTTTTCCCCTACAGTTGTTGATATATCACACATCTATGACAGCATATGGCTGCTTAAATTTTGAAGTTTGCAGGGGGATCACCTTTTAACCTACATATGTTATTTGGTGTTTGTGTGTTAATGTTTAGCTATCTTAGTTGCCATGTTGTTCTGTGGATTGACACAGGGAAATTCAAAGGTTATGCCATTGCTGCTGCCCTATTTTTCCTCCTCCCTGTGAATATGCTAAGAACCAGCTTTTTGCTGGTCTTGGTGCTGAGACAGTAGCAAAAAAAGACAAAGACTCTCCTCGTGGGACCCATGGACTTGTGGGAGGAAAGGGTAAATTGGTAGAAAATTAAATGAATAATAGTATTTCAGGTAGCACTATCCCTGGGCTGGGTAGGTCCCCTGGAAAGGGAACAACTACCCATTCCAGTATTCTTACCTGGATTCCAGTATTCTTACCTGGAGAGCCCCATAGGCAGAGGAGCCCGGTGTGCACAGTCCATGGCGTCACAAAGTGTCAGACATGACTGAGAGATTAACCCTTCAACACTTCAAGAACTATGTGAAAAGGTAAAGTAAGTTAGAACAGAGAAATCCACAGAGAAGTTACCCTGGACGGTGTAGTCAAAGAGGGCTTCTCTGGGACAACTGATGCTTCTGCTGAGAGCCAATGAAGCAGAGATCTGATGACAACATTTCAGACATAGGAAGGATCTAGTTTAAAAGATGTGAGGGGGGATTATACTTGGCAGGAAGATATTCAAGTTGCTTAGAGCACAGAGAAGGAGACCAAATACAGTCCATAACTCTCTTATGAATTGGACTTACATGAACTGGTTCTGGAGAGAATGATTATCTCAGACTGTATTTACAATATTGAGTTTCTAACAATGTCTTAAGTAGAAAACCAGACCTTAATGGTTATTTCAGTTAAAGTATTAACCCTACAAGACCCTGACTAAGTAGCCAGCCAAACATCTGTAAACACATTCCTCTTCTGAGTCCATTTCAGAAACCCTGACTTAAAACCAACGGTCATGTTTTTGTGGATTCTAAACTATACATAGACATGTATGCCATAAAACATTAAGACTGCTGTCTCCTGGAAGTGACTTGGAAAGAAATATTGGCTCTCTATAGTGAAGAAAGCCTGAAGCCAAAATTAAACAAGACTATTTTCTTTATAGATTATAACTTGGCTCTTATTTCATGTGATAAAATGCTTGATCCTCAGAGTGAAAAATTGTTAGACATCTTAAACTTACTCTCCAACCACCCAAGAATCAGTGCTAATTCAAACCAAGTTTCCAAATTCAGAACAGGGTAAAAAAAAAAAAATCAGTGATTTGGATAAAATTACATTTGAAAGCTAATTTTCTATATTTTCCACTATTTTGATAACATACCCTCACTTCCTTTCACACATATCTTTGTGGCTCTTCCATATAGTCTTTCTCTGAGAAAGATATTATCAGGTTTCCAAAAACTAAGTGATATAAGTGAACAATTCTTTTCTAGTTCATCGATGAAAGAAGAAAAATACATTGTTAGAACTGGCAAATATCTTTGGCTTATCATTCATGAACTGTATCCCTTGAAGTATGATGACAGAGAGAATTAAAAACATTGACTCAATGGAAATCTTACTTTAGATGCCAGTTTAAGATTGCCCGTGATAATCAAGATAGTTTGATGTACTAAACTAAATATGCTACATTTCTGTGTCAATTTAACCCATTATATTTATGCGTGTTTTTGAAATTTTAATTTCTGCATGAAACACTTAAAACAGAAAAATAACTTATATTAATTCTGCCAAGACAAGTTTATTTTATCAGCCTATAAAAGCTGAAGAGATTAAGATGGGAATAGAAGGCAATTTGAGAACTTCAGGAGTAAAGGAGAATTTTGATTGCCTGACCAAAAAAAAAAAATCAAGAAAATCTTTGCTTTGCCAAAAGGAGTGTAATAAATAAACTTGATTTACAGTTTGTTGAGTGTCCCATGGTGATTGAGCACTTTGGATATATATACACTCATTTTTTTTTAATATGCCCCACTCCCCTCCCTGACTATTGATTGTAACATGCAACTTACAGAGGGTTTAAAAGTTGGAAGAAGTTCAGAGCCACTTGTTTCAAATGCCCATGCTAAAAGAATTTATATTTTAATTAGGTTATTTATGAATGCGACCACTGCTTTCATAAAAGTAAATCAGAATGGGCTCAGAACTCCTCTGTTTCCAGCCCTTAATAATCTAACACTTGAACGTGGAATAGAATTTAGTTTTGAAAATTGATTAAGAGGAAGTTGTTAAAGAACTGAAAATTCAGTTATCTGTGGGGTAATCCAGGTCAATAAATATCTTTACATATAGGTGAGCTTGCTGTTATTCTGCTCAGAATAGTTTAATTATACATCAAAATTATATTTGTCATCCTTAAACCTAAGAAAATTGCACAAGTCCCATGCTTCCCTTCATTTTCAATCCTTTCCTCCTGTCTATTTGTACTTTTAGAAGAACTTCTTGTTCCCATCAAATGAGTCAGACCAGATGGAAACACTAATTTATTTTTAATGAATGTGTGTTAATCCAAAACTGAAGGGGTTCTGTCATTCTGGAGAGCATAGATCCCAGCCAGCTTAATGTTTTGGCAGGAAGGCCTCTGTCTTCAGATGCATCTACTACCTGGTTTCTGATTTATTAATTTATTAAGGAACAATGTCTTTCAATCCATGATTGGAAATAAAGTCTAAAATCCATGTCTTCCTGGAACTATTAGCAAGTTTAAATTGTCAACATAAGTAACTAAAATAACCACAGTTGATGCCTTCCTTCAGCTCAGATTTTTAAAATATGAGAGAAGGACATTCAAAATTTAACAGAGACCTTCAAGATGCTAAATAAACATGATGTTTTCCTTTTAGATGTACTTGGAATTGGCTTAAGCCTGGCAGTTTGGGCATGAAATAAGTGAATTTTCACTTCTTGTGGGCCCTAAATAAAGGCAGTCCATGAGGTCCCATCCAAGGTCCATGTTGATGAAGTTATATGGAGGGAAAAAAAGCAAGGAGGCAGAAAGTCTGTGTTTCAGACACAGTGCTCCGTTTCCCTTACCTGAACACCATTGATGGGCACTTAATATTTTGATGTTTCTTACCTACAGAATGAGTTCTGATTCCAATCTTCAGGTATGTAAACAGTGAACCAAAAGAGGGTCAAGCTTCAGTTAACATTTGAAATTGTAGGTAGCTTGCTATCTTTCAAAGACAATTTCAGGAAACTACTTAGTTATAGAATGTCACACAGATCAGATACCTGCATCCAGATTTGAGGAAGAAAATGTTTGAGATCTATTCACTTTTGTTTAGGGGTGAATAAGAAAATACTAAGATTTTTATATCTTAATTGAGAAAAATGAAGCATAGTTGAGAAAATCTTTTGTCCTGTTTTCCTGCAATTGCTCCTGTATGTTTCTTATGGAAAATATATTCTTCTGATTGACTGTTCCTATCTTCAACAAGAATGAGTTGAATTCAGGCACAATTCTATCCCTGTATGTGCTAAATCAATATCCACCAGATATAGATATGAGGCTAGAAGGAAGTTTGATGGAGTAATCATTGTTAATGAAATCGTTTAGGTATTTTAAATGCTCAAGAGGGGTTGGAAAATTTTTCCCTTGGAAGGATTCCATGAGACTGAGAGGTTAAACTTGGATTCATCTTGAAAATCTGAATCCAGACTTAGTACTGTGTACAGGATATAAGAAAGCCCATCTGGTCACACTGAGGGAAAAAAATGAAGCAGTCTGGAAGGGAGGGAGGAAGAAGCCGGACCTCGGGCTCCATCATACTTTGGAAAGACAGGGTCTTGACCTTGGGTGCCTCAGCCTGCCAAGCAGTAAAATGAGGAAGAGTGGTAGGCTTACTTAGACATGCTTAAGTGGGAGAAAACTTGACCTACTGTTTGTATTAAAGCAAAGAAAAGCTGAGGGTCATTCTAAACTGTTCAGTCTGGGTACAGTTTTCAAAGATTATTTACATATGTGTTATTGAAGTTAAATATATGAAGACTGATTAGGATGGAATTTAAATATAAGGAAACCTCATTCTGGGAAGAACATGACAGGGAAATATATGTCATCTTCAAGATAGGTGACATTTGTGAGGGTAGAGATGAACCATAATTGAGTCTATTGTCTAGTAGATTGTCAGGGGTTCTTTACTTCATGTGTTTTTAGTGGGGTTATTTGAATATGTACCCCACTGATTCATAGAAGGGGAAAAAAGAATCAAAATAACATGACTGCCTCTGGAGAAATGTGGTTTTGAGTGCTTGGGAAAGGAGTGTATATTTTCCTAACTATAAAAAGAGAAAAAAAAAAGTGGGGAGGGGGACTGTATTGACTCTAATGCCTACTACTTTCAACAATCCCCTTCATGCATACTTATGCTTTATTAACAATCAAATTTTGTATCATGTAAGTAGGTATGGCATCAGTCTCAGACATAGTCAGCCGCAGGCAGGACAGGGAATGCTAGGGAATACAGAAGGGTCCAGCGTGAGACCTTTACCCAAAGAGCATGCTCTGTTTTGACTGAAGGCCAGTCAAGCCAATCAGAGCACCTATTACAAGATATATCACCAGTTAACAAATAGAGACAAATGGTTCTGATTCACACAAGCCTCCAGATGCAGGAAAATCAACAAGCAGACTGTATTAGGAACTAGAAGCTGGAAGGCAGCAAGAATAATGGGTAAAGAGAAATGATGAAGCAGAGGAGAGAACAGGAAGCTGTCAGCTGCAGAAGTAGTATTCTGCTAAAATATATGAAATATCCTTTTTATGGGTCAAATGCAGTAAAAGAGCAATTATTTTATATGATTTAATCTTGGAAAACTACTTTTAAGCAGAAAGTGGTTGAATTCATGTAATGGTTGAAATTATTGGGAGGATCGCTTCTAAAGTGGCCAAGGTATCACCAGAACTGCTACTGGGTTGTTTCTGGTATTTTAATCCAAGACAGAGCAAAAGATGGCTTACTAACCCCCCATTTGACACAGCAGTGAGAACCTCTATTCTACAAGATCTAGAAGTGAAGTGAAATGAAGTCGCTCAGTTGTGTTCAACTCTTTGTGACCCCATGGACTGTAACCTACCAGGCTCCTCCATCCATGGGATTCTCCTGGCAAGAGTAGTGGAGTGGGTTGCCATTTCCTTCTCCAGAGTATCTTCCCCATCCAGGGATCGAACCCGGATCTCCCATGTTGTAAGCAGACGCTTTACTGTCTGAGCCACCAGGGAAGTCTAGAAGATGGTAGTTAATATAGAATCAGTTATGTTGGTATGAGCCAGACTTGCCTGTTAGTGTCCAGGAGTCTTTGGCAGAGGCATGGGTCAACAGTGGCCTGCTGCAGGGTCAGGGGCACTGAATACAACAGTACCTGCACAAGTCCTTTGGAAGGAGGTCTCCATCACCCGTCTTTACCCCTACCATAGTTTGGCCTTAGACCAAACAACAGGGAGGGAACACAGCCCAGCCCATCAACAGAAAATTGGATTAAAGATTTACTGAGCAAGGCCCTGCCCATCAGAACAAGACCCAGTTTTTCCCACAGTCAGTCTCTCCCATCAGGAAGCTTCCATAATCCTCTTATCCTTCTCTATCAGAGAGCAGACAGAATGAAAACCACAATCACAGAAAACTAACCAAATGGATCACATAAATCACAGCCTTGTCTAACTCAATGAAACTATGAGCTATGCCCTGTTAAGGTCACCCAAAATGAACAAGTCATGGTGAAGAGTTCTCACAAAATATGGTCCACGGGAGAAGGGAATGGCAAACCACTTCAGTATTCTTCCCTTGAGAATCCCATGAACAGTATGGAAAGATAAAAGCTTTAACACTAAAAGATGAACTCCCCAGGTCGGTAGATGCCCCATATTCTACTGGAGAGGAGTGGAGAAATAACTCCAGAAAGAACGAAGAATCTGAGGCAAAGTGAAAACAATGCCTCGTTGTGGATGTGACTGGAGATGGAAGTAAAGTCCGATGCCGTAAATAATAATATTGCATAGGAACCTGGAAAGTTAGGTCCATAAATCAAGGTAAATTGGAAGTGGTCAAACAGGAGATGGCAAGAGTAAATATCGACATTTTAGGAATCAGTAAACTAAAATGGACTGGAATGGGTGAATTTAATTCAGGTGACCATTCTATCTACTACTGTGGGCAAGAATCTCTTAGAAGAAATGGAATAGCCCTCACCGTCAACAAAAGAGTCCAAAATGCAGAACTTGGGTGCAATATCAAAAATAACAGAGTGATCTCAGTTTGTTTCCAAGGCAAATCATTCAATATCAGAGCAATCCAAGTCTATGCCCCAACCACTAATGTCAAAGAAGCTGAAGCTGAATGGTTCTATGAGGACCTGCAAGAACAAGGACCTGTTATGCCTCCTAGAACTAACACCAAAAAAGATGCCCTTTTCATCATAGGGAACTGGAATGCAAAAGTAGGAAGGTAAGAGAAACCTGGAGTTTGGGTATCTAAGTTTGGCCTTTGGGGTACAGAATAAAGCAGGGCAAAGGCTAACAGAGTTTTGCCAAGGGAATACACTGATCATAGAAAACACCCTCTTCCAACAACACAAAAGATGACTCTACACATGGATATCACCAGATGGTCAATATCAAAATCAGATTGATTATATTTTTTGCAGTCGAAGATGGAGAAATTCTATACAGTCAGCAAAAACAAGACCGGGAGTTGACTATGACTCAGATAATGAACACCTTATTGCCAAATTCAGATTTAAATTGAAGAAAGTGGGGAAAACCACTAGACCATTCAGGTATGACACAAATAAAGTCCCTTACAATTATACAATGGAAGTGACAAATAAATTCAAGGGATTAGAGCTGATAGAGTGCCTGAAGAACTATGGACGGAGGTTTGTAACATTGTACTGGAGGCAGTGATCAAACCATCCCCAAGAAGAAGAAATACAAAAAGGCAAAAGCTTGTCTGAGGAGGCCTTACAAATACCTGAGAAAAGAAGAGAAGTGAAAGGGAAAGGAAGGATATGCCCATTTGAATGCAGAGTTCCAAAGAATAGCAAGGAGAGATAAGAAAGCCTTCCTCAGTGATGAATGCAAAGAAATAGAGGCAAACAATAGAATGGGAAAGATTAGAGATCTCTTCAAGAAAATTAGAGACACCAAGGGAACATTTCATGCAAAGATGGGCACAACAAAGGACAGAAACAGTATGGACCTAACAGAAGCTGAAGATCTTAAGAAGAGGTGGCAAGAATACACAGAAGAACTATACAAAAAAGACCTTCATGACCCAGATAACCAGTTGGACTATAAAGAAAGCTGAGCCCTGAAGAATTTTTACTTTTGAACTGTGGTGTTGGAGAAGACTCTTGAGAGTCCCTTGAACTTCAAGGAGATTAAACCAGTCAATTCTAAAAGAAATCAGTCCTGAATATTCATTGGAAGGACTGATGCTGAAGCTCCAATATTTTGGCCACCTGATCTGAAGAACTGACTCGTTGGAAAAAAACTATGATGCTGGGAAAGATTGAAAGCAGGAGGAGAAGGGGACAACAGAGGACATGATGGTTGGATGGCATCACTGACTCCATGGACATAAGTTTGAGCAACTCTGGGAATTGGTGATGGACAGGGAAGCCTGGTGTGCTGCAGTCCATGGGATCTCAATTCACTGGACATGACTGAGTGACTGAACTGAACTGATGTTGGTATGCTCCTGACACAATCAACAGAAAGTAATCACCTACAGAAAAACAAAAACAAACAAAAAAAAAAAAACACATGCCACTCTCTAAGATATACTATAGCCCTCTATGTCTTAAGAGTGGCATAGGTAGTATCCAAGAAACAAGATTTTAAGAATCCAAATATAATCCAAAAATGGTCCTGCAGCCATGAAATTAAAAGATGCTTGCTCCTTGGAAGAAAAGGTATGACAAACCTAGGCAGCATATTAAAAATCAGAGACATCTCTTTGCTGACAAAGGTCCAGATAGTCAAAGCTATGGTTTTTCCAGTAGTCATATACATATGTGAGTGCTGGACCATAAAGAAGGCTGAGTGCCCAACTATTTATGCTTTCAAAGTGTGGTGCTGGATAAGACTCGAGAGTCCCCTGGGCAGCCAGAAGATCAAGTCAGTAAATGCTAAAGGCAATCAACACTGAATATTCATTTGAAGCACTGATCCTGAAGCTCCAGTATTTTGGCCACCTAATGTTAAGAGCTGACTCATTGGATAACATAATGATGCTGGGAAAGATTGAGGGCAGGAGGAGAAGGGAACGACAGAGGATGAGATGTTTGGATGGTATCATCGACCCAATAGGCGTGAGTTTGAGCTAGCTCTAGGAGCTAGGGAAGGACAGGGAAGTCTGGTGGGCTGCAGTCTACAGGGTCACAAAATCAGACACAACAGAGCAACTGAACAACAACAACGACTTAGTACATAACCTTTGAACATTGAGAGAAATAAACTATATATGGCAGGTCACAATTCTCACAGGAATATTTTTTTGGCTCTGATATAGCCCAATTCTGGAGGTAAGCATCACATGAGGACAACATACTTTAACCAGAGGAAGCACCACAGTAAAACCCATGAAGTCACTGGGATCATTGTTCCTGACAGGAAAGCAGAATTATGACTCAAGGGGTAGAAGGAAATGCAAGGAATGAATAGGTCCTTATGCAAGACATAACGGATGCTAATGGAACCTTGAGAAAGAAAGATACTTGTCATCAAGTTTCCCTTAGTGTTGTGTATCAATTAAGGACAAAAATACATTTTTCAACTTGAGTTTTTGAATGTTTCCACCTGGTGAATTACAACAGTTCAAGGTGAATGTGAGAAACAAATTTCCTATCTAATGGTAGCTGCCATTCTGGATTCACAGCTGCTGTTCTGGGGTCTGTTCCACCACTTATTTTGTATCCCCATTCTGTCTCTGCTGATTGATTCAGCAGACATGTGCCCTGCCTAGTTCTTGAATATTCTTTTAGACCCTCTCTACCATACTCTCCGGGCTTCCCTGGCAGTTCAGCATTAAAGAATCCACTTGCCAATGCTGAAGATGGAGGAGATGCAGCTAGATGCAGATACCTCAGTTGGGAAGATCCCCTGGAGGAGGAAATGGAAACCCACTCCAGTATTCTTGCCTGGGAAAGTCCATGGATTGAGGAACCTGGTCAGCTTCAGTCCATGGGATAGCAAAAAGTGGTATACAACTTAGCAACTGAATATGCATGTTGCAACCTCCAGCCTGTGGATGGACTCATCCCATCCCATCCCATGCATACATCTTTTAGAATCTGGTTCAAATCTGGGTCCCTTGGCTCCCTATTGAGCAGGAAGAGTTCAAAGAATTGGGTGAGAATTCAATTTGGTTAGAAAATGGAATTTTTCTTAAAATCTAAAACGGCAAAATCATTTATTTCTTTTAAAAATATGTGTCAGTTCAGTTCAGTTCAGTCGCTCACTCATGTCTGACTCTTTGCAACCCCATGAGCTGCAGCACACCAGGCCTCCCTGTCCATCACCAAACCCTGGAGTTTTTTCAAACTCATGTCCATTGAGTTGGTGATGCCATCCAACCATCTCATCCTCTGTTGTCCCTTTCTCCTCCTGCCTTCAATCTTTCCCAGCATCAGGGTCTTTTCAAACTAGTCAGTTTTTCACATCAGGTGGCCAAAGTATTGGAGTTTCAGCTTCAGCACTAGTCCTTCCAATGAATATTCAGGACTGATTTCTTTTAGGACTGACTAGTTTGATCTTCTTGCAGTTCAAGGGATTCTCAAGAGTCTTCTCCCTCACCACAGTTCAAAGCATCAATTCTTCAGTGCTCAGCTTTCTTTATAGTCCAACTCTCATATCCATACATGACTACTGGAAAAACAATAGCTTTGACAACATGGACCTTTGTTGGCAAAGTAATGTCTCTGATTTTTGATATGCTGTCTAGGTTGGTCATAACTTTTCTTCTGAGGAGTAAGTGTCTTTTAATTTCATGGCTGTAGTCACCATTTGCAGTTATTTTGGAGCCCCCCCAAATAAAGTCTGTCACTGTTTCCCCATCTATTTGCCATGAAGTGATGGGACTGGATCATGGAGGCCATAATCTTAGTTTTCTGAATGTTGAGCTTTAAGCCAACATTTTCACTCTCCTCTTTCACTTTCATCAAGAGGCTCTTTAGTTCTTCTTCACTTTTTGCCATAAGGGTGGTGTCATCTGCATATCTGAGGTTATTGATATTTCTCCCAGCAATCTTGATTCCAGCTTGTGCTTCCTCCAGCCTAGTGTTTCTCATGATGTACTCTGCATATAAGTTAAATAAGCAGGATGACAGTATACAGTCTTGACCTATTCCTTTCCCAGTTTGGAACCAGTCTGTTGTTATATGTCCCGTTCTGACTGTTGCTTCATGGCCTGCATACAGATTTCTCAAGAGTCAGGAAAGGTGGTCTGGTATTCCCATCTCTTGAAGAGTTTCCCACAGTTTGTTGTGGTCCACACAGTCAAAGGCTTTGGCATAGTCAATAAAGTGGAAGTAGATGTTTTTCTGGAACTCTCTTGCTTTTTCGATGATCCAGCGGATGTTGGCAATTTGATCTCTGGTTCTTCTGCCTTTTCTAAAACCAGCTTGAACATCTGGAAGTTCATGTTTCACGTATTGCTGAAGCCTGGCTTAGAGATATTGTGCATGATTTTACTAGCGTGTGAGATGAGTGCAATTGTGAGGTAGTTTGAGCATTCTTTGGCATTGCCTTTCTTTGGGATTGGAATGAAAGCTGAGAAATATGTGTGGACTCTTTAAAATACACCAGGTACTGTTCAAGTTATAGGATAGACCTGAAACAATTCATCCCATGCTCTCATGAAGGGTCAGGAGACACACACACAAAAATATCAATAGATTCAACTGTAGACTCTGTCTATATTACAAGGGGTCATGTTGTAGGGAGGGATTCGTTCATTGCATAGGAAAAATCTCTGGGACTGAGTCTTGAAATATATGCAATTATTCTCCAGAAAGACAGTGAGAAAAAGACAGAAAATAATATAATTCAAGTGTGGAGAGCACCACAGCAGGAGGCTGGAGTGTCAACTTCTAAAGAAATAATCCTGGAGAGGTAACCCATATCAGATCATGGAGACTCTTGTATTCCACTTTAAGAACTTTAAGAGGAGTTAATCACTGATGGCCTTATTTTTTCTCCGTGATACAAGATTTTCAGCCGTGCACCCATAACCCCCATTTTTTTCAAGAGTCAACTGGACTTATTCTAGATACTGAGCGGTCAATTTGATTCTTTTTTTTTTTTTAATTCCTTTTTTAAATTATTTATTTATTTATTTATTTATTTACTTTACAATACTGTATTGGTTTCGCCATACATTGACATGAATCTGCCACGGGTGTACATGAGTTCCCAATTCAGAACTCCTCTCTCACCACCCTCCCCATACAATCTCTCTGGGTCATCCCAGTGCACCAGCCCCAAGCATCCTGTATCCTGTATTGAACCTAGACTGGTGATTCGTTTCTTACATGATAGTATACAAGTTTCAATGCCATTCTCCCAAATCATCCCATCCTCTCCCTCTCCCACAGAGTCCAAAAGTCTGTTCAATACATCTGTGTCTCTTTTGCTGTCTCACATACAGGGTTATCATTACCATCTTTCTAAATTCCAAATATATGTGTTAATATACTGTATTGGTGTTTTTCTTTCTGGCTTACTTCACTCTGTATAATCGGCTCCAGTTTCATCCACCTCATTAGAACTGATTCAAATGTATTCTTTTTAATGGCTGAGTAATACTCCATTGTGTATATATACCACTGCTTTCTTATCCATTCATCTGCTGATGGGCATCTAGGTTGTTTCCGTATCCTGGCTATTATAAATGGTGCTGTGATGAACATTGGGGTACACGTGTCTCTTTCAATTCTGGTTTCCTCAGTGTGTATGCCCAGCAGTGGGATTGCTGGGTCATAAGGCAGTTCTATTTCCAATTTTTTAAGGAATCTCCATACTGTTCTCCATAGTGGCTGTAATAGTTTGCATTCCCACCAACAGTGTAAGAGGGTTCCCTTTTCTCCACACCCTCTCCAGCATTTATTGCTTGCAGACTTTTGGATCGCAGCCATTCTGACTGGTGTGAAATGGTACCTCATTGTGGTCTTGATTTGCATTTCTCTGATAATGAGTGATGTTGAGCATCTTTTCATATGTTTGTTAGCCATCCGTATGTCTTTTTTGGAGAAATGTCTATTTAGTTCTTGACCCATTTTTTGATTGGATCATTTATTTTTCTGGAATTGAGCTGCATAAATTGCTTGTATATTTTTGAGATTAGTTGTCAGTTGCTTCCTTTGCTATTATTTTCTCCCATTCTGAAGACTGTCTTTTCACCTTGCTTATAGATTCCTTTGTTTTGCAGAAGCTTTTAATTTTAATTAGATCCCATTTGTTTATTTTTGCTTTTATTTCCAGTATTCTGGGAGGTGGATCATAGAGGATCCTGCTGAGATTTATGTTGGAGAGTGTTTTGCCTATGTTCTCCTCTAGGAGTTTTATAGTTTCTGGTCTTATGTTTAGATCTTTAAGCCATTTTGAGTTTATTCTTGTGTATGGTGTTAGAAAGTGATCTAGTTTCATTCTTTTACAAGTGGCTGACCAGTTTTCCCAGCACCACTTGTTAAAGAGATTGTCTTTAATCCATTGTATATTCTTGCCTCTTTTGTCAAAGATAAGATGTCCGTAGGTGTGTGGATTTATCTCTAGGCTTTCTATTTTGTTCCATTGATCTATATTTCTGTCTTTGTGCCAGTACCATACTGTCTTGATCACTGTGGCTTTGTAGTAGAGCCTGAAGACAGGCAAGTTGATTCCTCCAGTTCCATTCTTCTTTCTCAAGATTGCTTTGGCTATTCGAGGTTTTTTGTATTTCCATACAAATTGTGAAATTATTTGTTCTAGCTCTGTGAAAAATACCGCTGGTAGCTTGATAGGGATTTCATTGAATCTATAGATTGCTTTGGGTAGTATACTCATTTTCACTATATTGATTCTTCTGATCTAGTGTCTTCTTTGTTTTCTTTCATTGGTGTTTTGTAGTTTTCTATATATAGGTCTTTAGTTTCTTTAGGTAGATATATTCCTAAGTATTTTATTCTTTTCATTGCAATGGTGAATGGAATTGTTTCCTTAATTTCTTTTTCTACTTTCTCATTATTAGTGTATAGGAATGCAAGGGATTTCTGTGTGTTGATTATATACCTGAAACTTTACTACATTCATTGATTAGCTCTAGTAATTTTCTGGTGGAGTCTTTAGGGTTTTCTATGTAGAGGCTCTTGTCATCTGCAAAGAGTGAGAGTTTTCCTTCTTCTTTTCCAATTTGGATTCCTTTTATTTATTTTTCTGCTCTGATTGCTGTGGCTAAAACTTCCAGAACTATGTTGAATAGTAGTGGTGAAAGTGGGCACCCTTGTCTTGTCCCTGACTTTAGGGGAAATGCTTTCAATTTTTCACCATTGAGGATAATATTTGCTGTGGGTTTGTCATATATAGCTTTTATTATGTTGAGGCATGTTCCTTCTATTCCTGCTTTCTGAAGAGTTTTTATCATAAATGGATGTTGATTTTTGTCCAAGGCCTTCTCTGCATCTATTGAAATAATCATATGGTTTTATTTTTCAATTTGTTAATGTAGTGAATTACATTGATTGATTTGCGGATATTGAAGAATCCTTGCATCCCTGGGATAAAGCCCACTTGGTCATGGTGTATGATCTTTTTAATGTTTTGTTGGATTCTGATTGCTAGAATTCTGTTAAGGATTTTTGCATCTATGTTCATCAGTGATATTGGCCTGTAGTTTTCTTTTTTTGTGGCATCCTTGTCAGGTTTTGGTATTAGGGTGATGGTGGCCTCGTAGAATGAATTTGGAAGTTTACCTTCCTCTGCAATTTTCTGGAAGAGTTTGAGTAGGATAGGTGTTAGCTCTTCTCTAAATTTTTGGTAGAATTCAGCTGTGAAGCCGTCTGGACCTGGGCTTTTGTTTGCTGAAAGATTTCTGATTACAGTTTCCATTTCTCTGCTTGTGATGGGTCTCTTAAGATTTTCTATTTCTTCCTGGTTCAGTTTTGGAAAGTTGTACTTTCCTAAGAATTTGTCCATTTCTTCCACGTTGTCCATTTTATTGGCATATAATTGCTGGTAGTAGTCTCTTATGATCCTTTGTATTTCAGTGTTGTCTGTTGTGATCTCTCCACTTTCATTTCTAATTTTATTGATTTGATGTTTCTCCCTTTGTTTCTTGATGAGTCTGGCTAATGGTTTGTCAATTTTATTTATCCTTTCAAAGAACCAGCTTTGGCTTTGTTGATTTTTGCTATGGTCTCTTTGGTTTATTTTGCATTTATTTTTGCCCTAATTTTTAACATTTCTTTCCTTCTACTAACTCTGGGGTTCTCCATTTCTTCCTTTTCTAGTTGCTTTAGGTGTAGAGTTAGGTTATTTATTTGACTTTTTTCTTGTTTCTTGAGGTATGCCTGTATTGCTATGAACTTTCCTCTAAGCACTGCTTTTATAGTGTCCCACAGGTTTTGGGTTGTTGTGTTTTCATTTTCATTCATTTCTATGCATATTTTGATTTCTTCTGTGATTTGTTGGTTATTCAGAAGTGTGTTGTTCAGCCTCTAATTATTGGAATTTTTCTCCTGTAATTGAGATCTAATCTTAATGAATTATGGTCAGAAAAGATGCTTGGAATTATTTCAATTGTTTTTTATTTTATCAAGGCTAGATTTATGGCCCAGGATGTGATCTATCCTGGAGAAGATTCCATGAGCACTTGAGAAAAAGGTGAAATTCATTGTATTGTGGTGAAATGTCCTATAGATATCAACTAGGTCTAACTGGCCTATTGTATCATTTAAAGTTTGTGTTTCTCTGTTAATTTTTTGTTTAGTTGATCTGTCCATAGGTGTGAATGGGGTATTAAAGTCTCCCAATATTATTGTGTTATTGTTAATTTCCCCTTTCATACTTGTTAGCATTTGTCTTACATATTACAGTGCTCCTATGTTAGGTGCATATATATTTATAATTGTTATAGCTTCTTGGATTGATCCTTTGATCATTATGTAGTGGCCTTCTTTGTCTCTTTGCTCAGCCTTTGTTTTAAAGTCTATTTGATCAGATATGAGTATTACTACTCCTGCTTTCTTTGGTCTGTATTTGTGTGGAATATCTTTTTTTCCAGCCCTTCACTTTCAGTCTGTACGTGTTCCTCTACAAGAGGTGGGTCTCTTGTAGACAGCATATATAGGGGTCTTGTTTTTGTATCCATTCAGCCAGTTTTTGCCTTTTGGTTGGGGCATTCAACCTATTTACATTTAAGGTAATTATTGATAAGTATGATCCCATTGCCATTTACTTTATTATTTTGGGTTCGGGTTTATACACACTTTTTGTGTTTCCTGTCTAGAGAATATCCTTTAGCATTTGTTCGAGAGCTGGTTTGGTGGTGCTGAATGCTCTCAGCTTTTGCTTGTCTGTAAAGCTTTTGATTTCTCCTTCATATTTAAATGAGATCCTTGCTGGGTACAGTAATCTGGGCTGTAGGTTATTTTCTTTCATCACTTAAGTACATCTTGCCATTCCCTCCTGGCCTGAAGCGTTTCTATTGAAAGATCAGCCGTTATCCTTATGGGAATCCCCTTGTGTGTTATTTGTTATTTTTCCCTTGCTGCTTTTTATATTTGTTCTTTGTGTTTGATCTTTGTTAATTTGATTAATATGTGTCTTGGGGTGTTTCACCTTGGGTTTATCCTGTTTGGAACTCTCTGGGTTTCTTGGACTTGGGTGATTATTTCCTTCCCCATTTTAGGGAAGTTTTCAACTATTATCTCCTCAAGTATTTTCTCATGGTCTTTCTTTTTGTCTTCTTCTTCTGGAACTCCTATAATTCGAATGTTGGAGCTTTTCATATTGTCCTGGAGGTCTCTGAGATTGTCCTCATTTCTTTTAATTCGTTTTTCTTTTTTCCTCTCTGATTCTTTTATTTCTATCATTCTATCTTCTATTTCACTAATCCTATCTTCTGTCTCCATTATTCTACTATTTGTTGCCTCCAGAGTGTTTCTGATCTCATCTATTGCATTATTCATTATATATTGACTCTTTTATTTCTTCTAAGTCCTTGTTAAACCTTTTTTGCTCCTTGTCTCCAGGCTATTTATCTGTGATTCCATTTTGATTTCAAGATTTTGGATCATATCCACTATCATTATTTGGAAATCTTTATCAGGTAGATTCCCTGTTTCTTCCTCTTTTGTTTGGTTCAGTGGGCATTTCTCCTGTTCCTTTACCTGCTGGGTATTCCTCTGTCTTTTCATCTTGGTTATATTACTGTGTTTGGGGTGGACTTTCTGTATTCTGGCAGTTTGTGGAGTTCTATTTATTATGGAGTTTCCTCACTGTGAGTGGAGTTGTATCAGTGGCTTGTCAAGGTTTCTTGATTAGGGAAGCTTGTGTCAGAGTTCTGGTGGCTAGAACTGGATTTCTTCTTTCTGGAGTGCAATGAAGTGTCCAGTAATGAGTTATAAGATGTCAATGGTTTTGGAGTAACTTTGAGCTGTCTGTATATTGAAGTTCAGGGGTGTGTTCCTGTGTTGCTGGAGAATTTGTGTGGTATGTCTTGCTCTGGAACTTGTTGGCCCTTGGGTGGTGCTTGATTTCAGTGTAGGTATGGAGGTGTTTGATGAGCTCCTATTGATTAATGTTCCCTGGAGTCAGGAGTTCTTTGATGTCCTCAGGATTTGGACTTAAGTCTCCTGCTTCTGGTTTTTAGTTTCATTTTTACAGTAGCCTCAAGACTTCTCCATCTATACAGCACTGATGATAAAACATCTAGAATAAAGATGAAAAGTTTCTCCACAGTGAGGGACACCCAGAGAGGTTCACTGAGTTACATGGAGAAGAGAAGAGGGAGGGGGAGTTAGAAGTGACTGGAATGAGATGAGGTGGGATCAAAAGAAGAGAGAGCAAGCTAGCCAGTAATCACTTCCTTATGTGTGCTCCACTGTCTGGACCTCTCTGAGAAGTTCACAGAGTTATACAGAGAAGAGGAGAGGGAGGAAGGAGACAGAGGAGGCCAGGAGGATAAAAGAGGGAAATGAAAAGGAGAGAGACAGATCCAGCCAGTAACCAGTTCCCTAAGTGTTCTCCACCGTCTGGAACACACAGATTCACAGAGCTGGATAGAGAAGAGAAGGGGGAGGGAGGAGACAGAGGCAATCTGGTGGAGAAAAAGGAGAGTCCAAAGGAGGAGAGAGTGGTCAAGACAGTAATCTTGCTCTCAAGTAAAAATGGGTAATGAAGATTGGGTTTTTAAAGGTACAAAATTGATAACAAATACCAAAAATCAAAGATTAAAAATCTAGAGCAGAGGTTGGATCTTCAAAAATACAATATCAAAGAAAAGAAGAAGACGAAAGAAAAAAAAAAAGTCACAAGAATTATTAAACAACAACAACCACAAAAAATATATATATGGCATTTGCTTTAAAAATAGGGTCTTTTTTTAAGTAATAGTAGGTTATAAAAATAAAAATTAAAGGAGAAATAGAGGGCTTAAAAATTAAAAATTTTTTAAAAAAGAAGAAATTGAAAAGAAAAACAAACAAACAAACAAACAAAAAGAATGATCATAAAAATAGTAAAGGTATATCTGGGACTTTCTGTGGTGTTGTTGTGGGCAGTGTGGGGTCAGTTCATTTTCGGATAGTTCCTTGGTCCAGCTTATATTTCTCAAGATCTATAGGCCCCTTCCTATGTAGTGGGTACTAAGGACAGGGTTTTAATCTATTGCACCTGTCACTTCCAAAGCAGTTCCCTCTATTTTAGTGTGTTCTGTTTGCTGGCCTATTCAGTGTCTGCTTTCTGCCCTGACACAAGGGGGACGGTGGCAGAAACTTTTTTTTTAGGCTCACTTGTTCAGTCGTGCTGTGGGGAGGGAAAAATAAATTTGTTATTTGCAAACAAATAACACTGGCGTGTTTTCGCAGTGTCTCAACCATGCTGGGCCTGCCCCTGCTCACAGCGCACACTGCTCAGGCTCTAGGTTGTTCTGCCAGGAACAGTCTGAGGTCGGCCCTGGGCTGCATGCACCTCCTCAGTCTAAGCCGCTCAGGCTCAGGCACTCAGGTAGTCTTCAGAGGCACAGACTCGGTTGGGCCTGCATTTTGTGCCCTTCCCATGTCCGAGTAGCTCGGGTGTTTGGTGAGCATTGGTTTGCTCTGGTTACACTCAGGGCATTCCGGCCGGATTCTTAAAAAGCACTGCAGCCTGTGCCTCCCTGCCCAGCCCCCACTTGCTAGTGGCAGATGCAGGCGTCTGTGCTGCTTTTCTGCTGGGGGAGTTACTGTTGGGCTCGTAATCTGTTGCTTTTAATTATTTATTTATTTTTCTTCCCTGTTATGTTGCCCTCTGTGCTTCCAAGGCTTGGCAGTGAGAGTGTTTCCCGGTGTTTTGAAACTTCTCTCTTTTTAAGACTCCCTTCCTGGGATGGAGCTATCTCCCTACCTCTTTTGTCTCTCTCTCTCTCTCTTTTTTTTTTTTTTTCGCCTTTTATATTTTTTCCTACCTGTTTTTGAAGACAATGATCTGCTTTTCTGGGTGCCTGATGTCCTCTGCCAGCATTCAGAAGTTGTTTTGTGAAATTTACTCAGCGTTGAAATGTTCTTTTGATGAATTTGTGAGGGAGAAAGTGGTCTCCCCGTCCTATTCCTCTGCCATCTTAGGATTTGATTCTTTATGTTTGAATATCTGATGTAGGGGAATGGGATGGGAAAGTAAACAAGATGACATAGAGAAGATTCTAGAGTTTCTGTAAAGAATAAGAAATATTTTGAAAGTAAAGATCCTGTGAATATTTATTGCCACTTTTAATAGTTATTTTCTTTGCTTGTTCTCTTGGACATATTTAGGTTTGTGTTAGTCTATAATTTATTTTTAGAAATTGTCAAATAAGATCTGAATGGCTTTAAAAAATATAAATTGCAATTCAGAAAATGTTTTGATGAAATTAAAAGATAAAGATATTTAGCATGTGAAGTGGTTTTGGACAATTTATACATTAATGGATTGATGGAAAGCATTCAATCATAAAATAAGTAGACTTAGGCTTGATAAAAAATGTTTTATCTGTAATTCTGAGAAAAATCATCTCAGGAAATCTCTATATATTAAAAGCATTTTGATTGACCTCAGAAATACATTTTTGTTTACTTAAAATTTTCCTGGGTTAGTATAAAACAGGGTAACAGGACAATATGACAACTGACTAAATTAGAAACGCAAACATGCTGATCTTTTAAATGATTAAATCTCCTGAGAATCACATCAATATGAAATATATGTTAATAATGAAAAAAATATACCATTGTTAATATTCTAGTGAATATTTTGGCTTTAAAAAATTATTTTCTATAGAGTTGTAACAAATATGCTGCTGTAGCTCCTTGTTATGATTTATTTTTCCTTACCTTTACTCATAGGATATTACTTCCTATACTTGCCAACATTAATAAGCCTTCTCTCCTGACCACACAATTTTCTCCATTGATTCTGCTCTTTAATCTGATGCTGGACAGTGACTAAAGGAAGCTGCCTTTAATCGGAAAGGAAGCAACTCTACTAAATACTGCTGAATGGTAACTGAAATACTTTTGCACGTAGTACTCTGTTTATAAAGCTTCCTGTTTTTTGCAAGGCCAAGCCACTATTTGGTTGTACAAACAAGCATCTGAAGTTATGTGTGATATTTTTGCAATTAGTCCTTTTCCCCAGTGAGGGGCTTTATAATATTTATTTTTAACAGATCTGATTAATACCAAATAAACAAATACAAACTATAGGAAGAAGAGGCACTTACTATAAGTCTACAGAACTCCCTCCCCACCA
Organism: Oryx dammah; assembly: GCF_014754425.2. Taxonomy (NCBI): domain Eukaryota; kingdom Metazoa; phylum Chordata; class Mammalia; order Artiodactyla; family Bovidae; genus Oryx; species Oryx dammah. The sequence goes on from NW_024070188.1 coordinate 8,397,888, forward strand.
AGTGCACACACACATACACAGTTATAACCCAATATGCTTCAACAATTGAAATTAATTTATTATGTTCTTAATAATCACTCTACCTTTCACTAAAATATGTTTTACTTATTCTCAATCTTTAAAATTGTAGTAGTCTATGAAATTTGATTCATCCTAGTGTCATTTACATGAGTGATACAATAATAACAAAGACAACTTAATATATGATTAAGGAATTTTTAAAAGATTGTGGTATTTCCCTACAAGGAAATACAATATAGCCATTAAGTATTTTTAAGTGCTTAAATCACTATTCTTTATCTATTATTTTTTAACATGAAATTTCACAGCATGCTGAAAGTTATAAACATATAAATACATATGATCATTTCCTATGATTGTATATAAACATATTTCTATGTGTAGATTAAACCTTGCAAAATATATAACAAATATATTAACAGCAGTTATTTCTGGGTTCATATTGTTGAGTTTGGTAACTATTACTTCTAAAGTATGTCTAAAAAATAATGTGTGTAATTGGTTCCAGTTTCATACACCTCATTAGAACTGATTCAAATGTATTCTTTTTAATGGCTGAGTAATACTCCTTTGTGTATATGTACCACAGCTTTCTTATCCATTCATCTGCTGATGGACATCTAGGTTGGTTCCATGTCCTGGTGATTATACAGAGTGAAGTAAGCCAGAAAGAAAAACACCAATACAGTATACTAACACATATATATGGAATTTAGAAAGATGGTAATGATAACCCTGTATGCCAGACAGCAAAAGAGACACAGATGTATAGAACAGTCTTTTGGACTCTGTGGGAGAGGGAGAGGGTGGGATGATCTGGGAGAATGGCATTGAAACATGTATAATATCATATAAGAAACGAATCACCAGTCTAGGTTTGAAGCAGGACACTGGATGCTTGGGGCTGGTGCACTGGGATGACCCAGAGAGATGGTATGGGGAGAGAGGTGGGAGGGGGGTTCAGGATTGGGAACACATGTACACTCGTGGCAGATTCATGTTGATGTATGGCAAAACCAATACAGTATTGTAAAGTAAAATAAAGTAAAATTAAAAAATAAATAAATAATGTGTGCATAGCCTTTATCTGTTTTGTTTCTTGCACTAGTTCAAAGTATCTATCATTGCATTTATTGAAACTAATATAGTTCTAGTCAAATAGCATTTTATTAATGCAAAATTTCATTGAATTAATAATTTTCAACAATTTGCTCCAATTCTAGCTTCAAATTTCTGGAACTACTGCACTTCTAATACACACAGCATACTTCTTGTTAAACTTTCCAGAATGATGAAAAACATTAAAGTAAAATTACATACAGTTAAAAGCCCAGGCTATATCTCAAGAGTAGAATTCAGGGAGTTTTAATAAGTAAATACAATTGTGTAACTACTCCAAACAAGATGTAGAATCTTTCCATCACCCCAAAGTTCCCTCATATGGCCTTCCCGCCACTCCCATAGGCAATCCTTCTGATTTCTAGTACTGTATTTTAGTAGGCCATTCTTGAAATTCTTATGAGTGGAATTATAGAGTTTGTTCTCTTTTGTTTCTTATTTCATGAAATATAATATTTTGACATTTATCCATGTTTGTTCTTATTGAACTACTATTCATTCATTTCTTTGTTTTTTAACTTTTATTTATTTATTTATTTTTACTTTATTTTACTTTACAATACTGTATTGGTTTTGCCATACACCAACATGAATCCCACTGTTGAATAACGTTCCACTATATGACTATAGTACTGTTTATCTCTTCTCTTGTGGATGGACATTTGGATTGTTTTAAATTCTGGACACTTACAAATAAAGCAGTGGTGAACATTCTTGTACAAGGTTGTTTTTTTTTTTTTCAATATATTTTTATTTATCTTGAGTAAAGAATTTCCTAGGGAAATGCACATTTAACATTTTAAGAAAATGCTGAACTGTTTTCTAAAGTAGTACGTTTTTACTATCACATCCACCACATGCAAGAGTTAGTTTTTCCATATCCCTGGCAGCACTTGGTGATGTCAGTCTTTTTCACTTTAGTCATTCTATGGGTATGAAACTGCAATGAGGCTTTAATTTTAATTTCTCTGATAAGTAAACATTTTTAGTTTTTGGTCTTTTGCTTAGGTTATTTTATTAAATATCTGTTTAAATCCTTTGCCACTTTAAAAAATGGAGTTGTTTTTCTTTTGGGTATTAATTAGTAGGAATCTGTTCTATAGTCCAGATATGAGTTCTTTGTCACATACATGTATTGTGAATATTTTCTCCTAGTCTGTGACTTGCCTTTTCATCTTTTTAATGGTGACCTTTGATTACCAGAAGTTTAAAATTGTGAAGCATAATTCATCTGCGTATACTTGCAACTGATGCTATAACTGATTGCCAAAAACCACAAATCTACTTTAAAAACACAAATCTACACTCTTAAAATTCTGTAGATCTAAAATGGGTCTCACAAAGCTAAAACCAAAAGATCAGCAGACTCCATTCCTTGCTGGAGATCCTACAGGAGGGATCTGTTCCTTGGTCATTCTGACTGTTGGCAGAATTCAACTCCTTGAAGTTGCAGGACTGAAATTCTTGCTTTCTGCTGGCTCCTTACCATAGGTTATTCTCAGAGTCTAGATTTCTTGCAATCTTTGGTTTATATCCCCTTTCTTCATCTTCAGAGACAGCAAAGATGAAAGGCTCCTTTCACACTTTTAATCTCTCCTTCTCCTTCTGTCGCACTGCTTTCTGACCCATCTGGGAAAGTTTGTTTAGTTTGAAGGATTAATATGATTAGATGAAGTCTAAAAAGACTCTTGATGAGGGTGAAAGGAGACAGTGAAAAAGCTGCCTTAAAACTCAGCATTCAAAAAGCTAAAACCATGGCCTCTGATCTGATCACCTCATGGCAAAAAGATGGGGAAAAAATGGAAACAGTGACAGATTTTATTTTCTTGGGTTCCAAATCACTGCAGATGGTGACTGCAGCCAGGAAATTAAGACACTTGCTCCTTGGAAGAAAAGCTATGACCAACCTAAATAGAATATTAAAAAACAGAGACAACACTTTGCCAACAAAGTTCCATCTAGTCAAACTACTGGTTTTTCCAGTAGTCACATATGGGTGTGAGAGTTGGACCATAAGGAAGGCTGAGAGCACTGAAATTTAGATGCTTTTGAACTGTGGTGTTGGAGAAGACTCTTGAGAGTCCCTTGGACAGCTGGCAGATCAAACCAGTCAATCCTAAAGGAAACCAACCCTAAATATTCATTGGCAGGACTGATGCTGAAGCTGAAATAATACTTTGGCCACCTGATGTGAAGAGGAGACTCAATGGAAAAGACTCTGGTGCTAAGAAAGATTGAAAGCAGGAGGAGAAGGGGACGGCAGAGGACAAGATAGTTGGATGGCATCACCGACTTAGTGGATACTGCTGCTGCTGCTGCTAAGTCGCTTCAGTCGTGTCCGACTCTGTGCGATCCCATAGACGGCAGCCCACCAGGCTTCCCCGTCCCTGGAATTCTCCAGGCAAGAATACTGGAGTGGGTTGCCATTTCCTCCTCCAATGCATGAAGGTGAAAAGTGAAAATGAAGTCGCTAAGTCGTGTCTGACTCTTAGCGACCCCATGGACTGCAGCCTACCAGGCTCCTCCCTCCATGGGATTTTCCAGGCAAGAGTACTGGAATGGGGTGCCATTGAAGTAGTTTGAGCAAACTCCGGGAGATGGTGAATGACAGACAAGCCTGGCACGCTGCAGTCCATGGGGTGGCAAAGTGAAACACGGCTTGGCGATTGAACAACAACCACCAGATAACCTCCTTGTTCAAGTTCCATACCTTTTACTACATCAGCAAAGTACCTTTTGACATGTATGGCAACATATTTACAGATTTTGGTGATAAAAACATAGATACCCCTGGAGGGTATTATTATGCTTACCAAATCATCCGTTTAGTGTTTTGTGGTTAGAGCCCTTTGAGACAATAATTTCTTGTTCTCTCTTATCATAAAAATATTGATTTTTTCCCTCTCAGCCTTGTAGTTTTAACTTTTATGTTTACAATCCATCCCAAATCCATCTTTGTGTATGGTGAGAGGGAGAAGTTAAGACTCATTTCCCACACTTATGCATTTGTTACTGCACCATTTGTTGGCAAAAATTTCTCCGTTCAATAGATTTTGGTGCCTTCATTAAATGTTGATGGACTGCATGTGTATAGGTATATTTCTTCACTGGATATTGAAGGTATATAGAATCACAATAAATGTGAAGTCATTAACTCTCCACTCTCAGATAATTTTGATTCTCAGAGTTTTTCTTTTCTATTTGTGCCTAAAATGAGTGCTCTGTCCTGCATTGTTACTATCTGTGAAAAAAAAAAAAAAATTAGATTTTCTTATATTATTTTGCCTTTTCCTTAGAATACTTGGTTTTCTCTTAAATGTAAAATATATATGTGTGTTATCATTGTACCATATCACTGACTTAAGGTCAAAGTGTTTTAAATTGTTTTTTAAAAGATTTTTAAAAAATGAACTAGAATAATTCCTCAGAAATTTTCCCCCAGCTCCTTAAAAGGAAAGCAGATTAGATTTTCTATTGTTGAGTTGTGGGGTTATATTTGCTTAGTTGTAATATAAATAGCACTTCTTTTTAAGTATGTGTTTTTGCCAAGTAGGGGAAAATTTTTCCTAAGGACAATCCCTGTACACACACATCTCCTTTGGAACATGGCTTTGTTCTAAAATCCTTTTGCCCACAAAAGGATTAGGTCAGATTTCCTGAAAGAGGTGGAGGTTTGAAGCTATTGTTTCAAGAGGAAAGAGGGATTGACTCATTGCTGGAGGATAATGACCTCAAGATTGTGAGAGAGACTGGGTTTTCTGGTTTCTTAGAAAGCAGAGATTCTGCCCTGTTCACAGATTACCATGGATAGTGCTGCTCTGCTATATGATTTCAGGAGTTTCTATTTACGTAAAATGTAGAGTGAAAGTGCCCTCTGCAGTTTTGTGACTCAGTGTCCCTGGAAAGACCTGGTAAGAAGATGGTTATAAAAGATGTCTCTACAAATTTGCTAATAAAGCCAGGACTATCACAGAAACAGTGAAGGTTGAAAGGCTAACTTGTGGTCAGATCACAGTGTAGATTAACAACATAGCCTGTTCAAACAGCATTGTCACATGGAACAGTCCACAGTATCATTTTTTTAGCAAAAATACTGATAAAAGTCAGTATGTATCAATGGCAAAGGTCTCTTTCTCCTTATTTTCCTGTAAGTTTTAAGGTATTTGGTGATGGTGAATGAACCAAGGACGGAGGAAAGAGTTATGCCAAGCAAATGATACAGAGCTTGTTGCTTGCACAGGATATGAGAACTGGAATTAAACATTTAATTAATAAAAAACATTTTAACATCCCCACTCCAGTACACTTGCCTGGAAAATCCCATGGATGGAGGAGCCTGGTAGGCTGCAGTCCATGGGGTTGCTAAGAGTTGGACACAACTGACCGACTTCACTTTCACTTATGTCTTTAGAGCATTTGATTCATATGGTATTCGGGTTTTTTTTCGTGACCCAATAGGGTCTTTTTCAAATTTTTATTTATTTTTATTTGGAGGATGATTGGTTTACAGTGTCGTGTTGGTTTCTACCACACATCAACATTAATCAGCCATAGGTATACATATATTCCCTCCCTCCGGAACCTCCCTTCCACCTCCCACCCCATTCCGCCCCTCTAGGTTGTCACAGAGCTCCTGTATATGGCTTCTAATTTTGCTTTTGTCCTTATTTTATAGGGTTCGTTTTGTTTCCTATTCATTGCTGCTGCCACTGCTGCCAAGTCACTTCAGTCGTGTCCGACTCTGTGAGACCCCATAGACGGCAGCCAACCAGGCTCCTCCGTCCCTGGGATTCTCCAGGCAAGAACACTGAAGTGGGTTGCCATTTCCCTCTCCAATGCATGCATGCATGCCAAGTCACTTCAGTTGTGTCTGACTCTGTGCAACCCCATGGACAGCAGCCCACCAGGCTGTCCACGGGATTCTCTAGGCAAGAATACTGGAGTGGATTGGCATTTCCTATTCATTAAATTTACTTTAAATCATAGTCTAAAATTCTAAAGCATTTTATATAATATGAATGTACCATATTTAGTCATCTTTTATTAAAACAATGATTATTTAAGAAATAGTATATAAAATTATTCTCCCACCCATCAGTGTTTGGCTTTAGTTCTTATTATTACATCTTTCTGAGCTGAGTTCATTTTATTAAAAACTTTCACCCATTGGTGAAATGGCAATTATTCATTTCCCTTAATTATTTTTAAGAGAACTTTTGGAATTTTTTGTTTCAAGAAAAATGTTTATATCTGTCAAAATCACTGGGATCACTTTGAATAATTTTATCCAAACATTTAGTAAAAAAAATCTTGACTCAAGTGAGAGCTCATTCAGATACTTAGAGGATACTGATGTTTATGCCTACTTCACTGACAGCAACTCACTCCCAACTATTTTATAAAAATTGTTTTGGGGTAAAGACCTGGGAACCTGGCAGATTTTGTTTTTTTTTCATTTTAGATCCTTAAATTCTATGAGTGATTTATAATTCTATTAATTCAGTCCATTAAGCATAAAATAAAATTTCCTAAAGTGCATTTTTATATTATCCTGCCTATCTTTCTGGAGTATTCTATAGCAGCTTTTGAAACCGAAAAATGATGATTTTATGTCTCATCCCCAGGATGTTCCAAGTACATTTTGACTATGGCCTTAGCTGGAGCTGCAGTTCCCTGAATTTTTGTTGTTGTTGTTCTATAAATTTGTATTAAACATATCTCATAAAAGTTTAGGTCTGTTGTTTTTCTTTTTTAGTGTTGTGGCCAGACTTAACCTAAATTATCTTCAATGAAAACAAATATGACAATCAAAATTAACTGGAAACAATGTAAAATTTACCTAAAATCTCTGAAACAATGCAAAAGGGTGTTCTATTCAGGACACACATTAAATCATCTTGGAAACTACTTTCTTTTGCCTGCTCTCTAATTAAGTTCAGTTCAGTCGCTCAGTCGTGTCCGACTCTTTGCAACCCCATGAATCGCAGCATGCCAGGCCTCCCTGTCCATCACCATCTCCCGGAGTTCACTCAAATTCACGTCCATCGAGTCGGTGATGCCATCCAGCCATCTCATCCTCTGTCATCCCTTTCTCCTCCTGCCCCCAACCCCTCCCAGCATCAGAGTCTTTTCCAATGAGTCAACTCTTCGCATGAGGTGGCCAAAGTACTGGAGTTTCAGCTTTAGCATCATTCCTTCCAAAGAAATCCCAGGACTGATCTCCTTCAGAATGGACTGGTTGGATCTCCTTGCAGTCCAAGGGACTCTCAAGAGTCTTCTCCAACACCACAGTTCAAATGCATCAATTCTTTGGCGCTCAGCTTTCTTCACAGTCCAACTTTCACATCCATACATGACCACAGGAAAAACCATAGCCTTGACTAGACAGACCTTTGTTGGCAAAGTAATGTCTGCTTTTGAATATGCTATCTAGGTTGGTCATAACTTTTCTTCCAAGGAGTAAGTGTCTTTTAATTTCATTAGCTCTCTAATTAAAGCTAGCTCTAAAACCTTTCTTCAACTCTGTTCTATCTCCTCTTAAATTGTCTTAAATGCTCCAGCTGTGTATCAGTATCTATTGTTATAACGTTGCAAAGCAAAAACCATGAATCCTCAGACATATAAACAATACATATTTTTAGCTCACAAATCTGAAGGCTTTATGATTTGGTCTGGGCTTGCACAACATCCATGGGTGGCTATGGGTCAGCTGAGCAGCTCACCTGAACTTGGCTGGCCTGTTCACAAGCTGAAATCATCTGCCTATTGATGAATAAGGAATGACCTTGACTGGGATGGCTGAGGGCACTTGAGTTTGTTATATGTGTCTCATCCTTTAGCAGTTTTATCCAGGCATGTTCTTTCCATGGTGATGGCAGAAGGCGAGAGCCGTCAAGCCAATTGCTCACACTCTGCTTTTCAGGTCTCTGCATTCACTACTCTACTAACATCTCATTGGCCAAAACATGTCATGTGGCAGAACCAAAAGTCAGTGGAAGTTCCAGTTAAATGCAATGGGCCTCAATGTAGGTGACAGAGAAGATTTGGGGCCATTAACACAAGCAATTTACTAAAGGTAGTTTTATTTTTCTCATTGTTTCTCTATGTGTATGTATTTATTTTCTTTCCCTGTTTGCAAACTTCCCAAGTTCCAATACAACTTTAGTTAACTCCATAGGCTACCTCACTTTTGCTCTCCAATCCTACTTTGGTTGGTGTAATTAACTGCAGAATTAATATTTCTGTAGATGTATGAATTAAAATAATAATCAGAAGGAACAGCAAATAAACTTAATTTGTTTGGGGAGACAGAAAGAGGTTGTGCATTTTTCCTATGTTAATGTTTTTATCTTGTCACCAAAAACAATGTTGGAGAAGAATAAATCCTTAGAGCATATTCTTTGACCACAGAAGTTATCCCAAAGAAAAGTTTAGACTTTGCTTTTAGCTATTAGGGATTCATTAATCCTTGGTGAGTTCATCTGAATTCAATATTACTCAAAATCAGATGTCCTTCTAGAGCAATACTATGGACCAGGTAGTCAGATTAAAACATCTCTTCCATTTTTTTCTGGACTCAGATAATTTATCCCATACCTACTGGAAAATATCTATGAGGTGCAAACGAGTCTGCATTTTATCTGGTATTTTAATAGATCTAAAGTTTTCCTTGGGGACTTCCCTGGTGGCTTAGAGGGTAAAGCGTCTGCCTGCAATGCGGGAGACCCGGGTTCGATCCCTGGGTCAGGAAGGTCCCCTGGAGAAGGAAATTGCAACCACTCCAGTACTCTTGCCTGGAAAATCCCATGGATGGAGGAGCATGGTAGGCTACAGTCCATGGGATCACAAAGAGTCAGACATGATTGAGCAACAACACGACACATTTTCCTTGCGGCGCTTCAGTGATCCATGAATTTGTAAAACTGGCACGTGGAGAGTAAGACAAGGCAAATCCTCAATTTTTATAACAACATATCATTTTTCCCCAGGACTGTCTGATATTCAAATTATGAATCACAAACCATGTGTTACTGAATCAGAGAGAACTGGTTTTGTTTCCTGCCTTCACTTCTTATTAATTTCCTTCATGTCATTTCAAATTTTAATTCATACCATTGTGCCACAGGCTTCTCTTGTGGCTCAGCTGATAAAGCATCCGCCTGCAATGCAGGAGACCTGGGTTCAATCCCTGGGCTGAGAAGATACCCTGAAAAAGGGAAAGGCTACCTACTCCAGTATTCTGGGCTAGAGAATTCCATGGACTGTATAGTCCACGGTGTTGCAAAGAGTCAGACACAACTGAGCAAACTTTCACTTTCATTGTGCCACAATTTCTTATAGAAACAATAAAATATATGTTTTCAAGAATAAATGTCCTAAAATGAAAACATCTAATGTAATGCCTTATAAATACAGTTGTTAGTACACTTGACTCTGGTTCCTATCAAAAGTCCAGCCAATATGTGCTCTGGAGAAAAGGACTAAAGTAAATGAAATCCATCCTCTTCTTTAGGACAGTAGTTCCTCAATTCTGTTTGAATATTAAAATAATCAGGGGAGTTCTTGAAAAACTGAGTGTCTGGGATCCACTGTGGACCAATTAAGTCAGTATGACTAGGAGATGGAGCCCAGATATTCACATTTTTTTGAAAAATTCCCTAGGTGATTGTGATGTACAGAGAAGGCTGAGATCCATTGCTCTAGTCCAGGGCTTCTCATTGTGGTGCACAGACCAGCAACAGAAGCAGCACCTAGAAACTGTCAGCCTTGTAAATGACAGGATCCAAAAATGTTAGTCTGAGGACTAATTCTACCACCAGACTTTCTGGATCAATGGGCCTAGATGAGGGCTCAGCAAACTACATTTTTAAAGCATATGGAAGATCCTGTTCCAGTGGCCCAAGCTCTACTGTGTATACTATGATCTACAGTCCTGAATAGATGTTAAACAGATGATGTATATATCAGTCCCTTCAACCAATAAGCCATCTGCTCTTTCCCCAAATCCTCACAGAAATGCCTCCACAGAAATAAACTTCCATGATGAAAGTGAAAGTATTAGTTGCCCAGTTCAGTTCAGTTCAGTCGCTCAGTTGTGTCCGACTCTTTGAGACCCCATGAATCGCAGCACGCCAGGCCTCATGTCGAATTCTTTGTAACCACATGGACTGTAGCCTGCCAGGCTCCTCTATCCATGGAATTCTCCAGGAAAGAATACTGCATATTGGATAGCCCTTCCCTTCTCCCAGAAATCTTCCGATCCAGGGGATCTAACCCAGATCTCCTGCACTGCAGGCAGATTATTTCCTGTCTGAGTCATGAGGGAAGCCCAAATTTCCATGCTACTTTTGGTCTAATATTAAGGGTCAAAATAAGACATAGCTTCATGACAAAATATGCTGCATTTTCTCCATAAATATTTTTTATTGTTCCATCATTCTCTTTGTGGGCTTTCAATAAAACCAATAGAATAATTTCCTTATAAAATTCATTTTCAAGTAAATTATCTTCTATACTAATTGCTGAAACAAATTTTCTCCTCTAACAATTAAAACAAAATATTATTTATGAATTCTCCAGACAAGAATACTGGAGTGGGTTACCACTTCTTTCTCCTGGGGATCTTCCTAACCCGGAGTTCAAACTCAGGTCTTCCGAAGTGTAGGCAAATTCTCTACTTTCTGAGCCACTGTTCACCTTTGTGGTAATGGCTAAATAATTTATAGCTGCCTTTAATGTCAGTTGCAATAACTGTATTCTAGTTTTTGATGTATTTTTTTCCAATTGTATTTTTTCTATATTGATAATTTTCTTGAAAGTATCCTTTATTATCTCACTGTAAATATAATCAGATGAAAACTCCTATAAATAGTAACTTTCAGGGGTTAAGTCTCATCAAGGACCTTCAGTTATCCTGAAGCAATGAATGTAGTACACTGATTAAAGAAATTCTTGATGCTCAGTGGTAAAGAATCTGCCTGCAGTGCAGGAGACACAGATGTGGGTTCAAAGGGAAAATCACCTGGAGAAGGAAATGCCAACCAACTGCAGTATTCTTGCCTAGGTAAACCCATGGACACAGGAGCCTGGTGGGCCACAGTCCACGGGACTGCCAAGAGCTGAACACGATTGAACAACTGACTGAGCAGCACAGCACAGCCAGAGGAAAATCAGGTTCTGGGCAGTTTTTGAAAAAGACAGCTGGAAATCATTTTTAATACAAAAATACTGGTGGGTTTTTTATGTGTTTAGAGAAAGCTTGTAAAGAGCACATTCTGTGGGTTCTCTAAATACATTAGGCAACATAGGTGATGAGACTGTTAGGAAAACTCAACTTCTGGTTTTCTGTAAAGAAAGAAATGTATTTTCTAGATTATGTAAATCTATGCAGAAAAATTAGTAACCCACTACCAAGAATACCCCTGAATCTGAACCTATGGTTCTGATCAATGCTTTGCACTGTGGGTCACATCTAAAAACTTTGCAGTTTCTGGTCCATTTCTCTGTCTGCGAGTGAAATTGTTCTCAGCCCATCTCTGTGAGACAGTCAAAATTTAAAATCATTATACCAGGAAACTTTAGAACTTAGAAATGTCAGAATGCACACAGTTTCTTTGCCATGGGCCTCTGAATCAGTAAGTTAGGCTCACAGCCATGGTGTCTTTAAAAAAAAAAAAAGTTAACTTGGGAATACTTTAAACTATAGGCCTATAGAAGGATTTAATTTTGTTTCTAAAGGCACTCAAGTTTATGAATACTTCCTTAGAAATTCTCTGAGAGATAGTAAATCAACATATTTTACATATTTTCCACACTTCGCTAAGCTTTTATTAAACCAGGGATTCCAATAAGTGCATGTAGAACTTCACATTTCTGTAGCCATAGATGTCCATGGAATACTCTCTTCACATATTATGGTGAAAAAAATATCACTTAAAAGACAGATGTTTATGATTATTTTTTTCTAGAGAGCATGTGCCTCTGAGTAAGCCATGTGCAGGGAGTCTCAGCCTACAAAGTGGCCTCATTTCAATGTCTACCCAAGGAATTTTATTTGAAAACCTTAGTTTTACATTAGAAAAATTCACAAATTTTTTTGGAAAAAGAATTAACCATCAGGCAGACTTTTTATTTTTTTTTTTTTACTGGCTGAATTTTTAGCTGAACAAATTCATTTTTAAGCAGTTGTATATACATTTAATATTTTTAAATCTTCAAAGGTAAAACATAAATTTGAGTGCAAGACACATAAACATATAGCTCAGTGAATTAGCTGCAGTGTCTTCTTTTTTATTTTTTATTTTTTCCAGTAGAAAGCATGCAGTAAGTCATGATTAGGTTATAAAGGTTTTGAAGGTACAGCGGTGCTCTACAAACAGATTTCAGTAACCTCTGGAAGACCAAAGTGGCTTGGTTTGGCTGTGATGAACAGAAGCCTCTGGTCTGCAAGTTGGTGATAAAGTCTGACTGCATTTTTGTAGATAGCTTTCAAGGACTCCTCTTCCTCCTTGCCACATCTGGGTGGAGCAAAAATGTCCAGGTGTTACCTTCTTTGGCATGGGTGGGAGGATCAAACTTCCTCAATGGGACCCATTTGAAACCTCTCATCCTAGCCCCATCCCTCAAACCACCAGAGAACTGCACCCCTGTCCTTCCTTTCTACCCTCTCAAGTGTTTTTGAGCTTGTTTGTTAGAAAACCACAGTCTTCCCAGACTTTTACAAAAGTCCCCAATTTTGTAAATAAGAAACCTTTCATATCTCTTAGCTTATGTGTGGCTTCATCAGTCTGGATGGCTGAACCAAGTTTGGGAATAGAGATGTATTCCTCCTCTGGGGGCTGATTACAACAATGTTGAATTACATGTTATTTCCTTAA